>NW_022145604.1:5242076-5362076 GCF_000002235.5 Strongylocentrotus purpuratus | reverse complement strand
AAAGTAGAGCTATCTAGAGTGTTTGGAACAGTGTTTGAATCTTTGGCTTACATATAGACAAGGGTGATTCAGTATAGGACTTATCTGAAACGAAGAAATCTTAGGTTATGTAAATGATCTAGAACGATATGTATAATCCTGCAAAACATGATTCCAGAACAGTTATGAGAGGAAAGTCTTTCCTTCAATAACTCCATTGAATGTTCAGAGATTCAGAGACATTTAAGTTTGGAATTTCAAAAGGAACAAAATATATCAAATTTGAATGGTTGTCTACGAGTGCATCATAAAAAATACAATGATTTCATTGAATACAGAAACGAGAAATATGATAAATTGGTAGCCACATAGTAAAGTCCATGCATTAAGTCTCAGTAGACTTGCTGATAAAGGATAATTTCTTTGATGTTGCAAATTCGAATTTATTTTGGTATTGTGACAGCAGTGCCTGAATGTGTTATAATCCCCTGTGTCAAGGCTTGTTTCTTTAGGCCTAGCATGTTCCATCATGATTCAATGTGGAGTTTAAAATGAGATAGCCACTGACAGAAAAATCAAAATAATATTTGGCCCATTATGCTCTTTTTGTATGCTTCAAATGAGGGGAAAGGTTACTTGTATTTTGATTTTTGACAAATAATGTTATTGAATGTTCTTTGCTATAAAGTGTGTTCTACAGAGTAAAATGCAAGTATTATTAGAAAACTTTCAAAATCTAGTTTTTTATATTTTTAAATGTAAATGGAGACATATTGGTGATTTGATCAAAAAGATTAAGATTTGATTGTATTTGTTAATTTGGTGTATTACAGAGCAGCAGCTGCACAGACAAAAGGTTATTTTGACCGAGAGATCATTCCCGTTACAACAGTGATCATCGATGAGGCGGGGCAAGAAAGCCCTATCACAGTAAGTAACTTCCACCTCTAACTCTTGTTTTTAAAGCAATTTGTTCTTCTTCCTTTTCTTTATCTTCTCTTTCCTCTTTATCATCCTTTACTACTTCTTGATTTTCTGTATCCTTCTTTTCCTTGTTTTCTTCTTTCTGTTTCAATGGTGACCCTCAGTGAAGCTGGGCAAAAAGGACCATTTACAGCAATGAATGCCTACTCTTATCTCTTTCCTGTGTGACTTTTTTTTCATTTATATTCATCTACTTTCCTTTTCTTCTAGCAGATTTCTCTCCCTTTTTTATATGTTTAAAATTCTTTGACTCATCTTGCTCTTTTCATTTCCTCATCTTTTTTGCCATTTGCACTTACAATTTTCTTCTAAACTTCCATTTCCTTGATAGTATAATTAATTCCTCATCTTTGATAATCTTATGATTTCCTATAATCAAAGTGTATGGTAGTTTCTTTCCTGCAAACTGTGTCTTCCATTAAGCTGCATGTAATTGTATTTTATTGTTACATTTAACTGTATCACTAATCTATCTCCAATTTACATGTATCGCATTCATTTATCTCCTACAATGTGTTCTGCTTATTTGCACTTCCCACAGTTTACATTTCAATCTAACTTTCTTTGTTTTCTTCTGAAATTTCTATTTTCTACCTGTATACTTTGTAATTCATTCACATCATCAAATTTGATATTCATTGATACTACTTACTGTTAGGATGCATATAGTGTATATTATCACAAAGAGCCAAATAGAGGGTATGCTGTTTGGTGTTAATTTATTTCCATCTGCCTTCTTGTCAGGTGACCAAGGATGATGGTGTACGTGGTAACACGACCATAGAGGGCCTTGCTAAACTCAAACCAGCATTTTCCCCAGAAGGCACTACCACAGCCGGTAAGAAACCACCATGCAAAATTCCATATTTATTTACTTTTTCCTTTTAAGTGTAATAATCACCAAAAACATATTCTATTCTGTATATTAGGGGTTACGTGTGGCTATACTATATAAGCTTCAAATGAGTTTCAAATACTGGAAGTTTAAATACTCTCTCATTTAACATCAAAGCAATTTGTGAGAAGACTACTTGATACACCAGGGACCCGTTTCACAAAGCCTTTTTTTAATGACAAATGACAAAAATCAGTGACAAATCTGCTGATAACCAATCAGAAGCAAGGATTTCACTAGGTTATTACAAAAACTGTCATTTGTCACTGCTGACAAGTTTTGTGAAATGGTGCCCTGCATACGCTCACATGAAGTAGGGCCCCAAACAGAACCCAAATGCAACATGACTTCCATGTGCGCCAGTTGTTTGGTTATTTTTAAATCTTCTTCATAATCCCTAATCTGTAGGCCAATGGATGCTGGTTAAATTGTGCTTGAGTCGGTTTTTATACATTCTAGCTTTCTTTTCAATTCAATTCCATTCCATCCTCACCATTCTGTTCCGTACTATTTAGTCTATTTCAGTAGTCAATTCACGGAAAATTTCTTCCAACATGTAGGAAACTCCAGCCAGGTGAGTGACGGAGCAGCAGCAGTGCTGGTAGCAAGTCGACAGGCTGCCGAGTCTCTCAACCTCCCTGTGATGGGTGTCCTAGTATCCTACGCTGTGGTGGGTGTCCCACCGTCCCTCATGGGCATCGGACCGGCCTACGCCATCCCAGAGGCCCTTAAGAAGGCGGGTAAGTCATGGCTTTTTAGCAAATCCAGAGGCAGTAGGGCAGAAAGTTTTCAGAATGTTGGAGGGGGCTCTACTGGATTTAAATGAGCAGCCGACTTTCCCTCATGGGTTCCTATTTCTTGGTGTTACTGTGATAATTGCAAGATGTTCGATTATAATTATTATTATTATTAAGTATTTGGCATCACCTGTGCCTGGGAGGCGAAAAGCGAAACTGAATCGATGTAACCCTTTAAAAGGTCTCACCTCCCGGTAAAACTGATTGGGGTGTACAGGTGGACCACTAAACCGAGGTTACCCCCTACTGTTACATGTATGGTTTATGAATAGTGCTATAGCTTACAAAGATATATATGATACGCTCTCTCCCCTTTTCCAAGTAAGTTCAGTAAAAAAAGCAAACACAATGCACTTGCTATGAATAACATACCCACCTAACGCGTTGCCTATTATAAAGAGGCAGTGATTATTGTTTTCTCAGTTCCCTAGGCCACAGTCGACACATCTTTTGCTTTGACAATATCATTTTTTAAACCTTGATGTACCTTGCATCACTTTTGTTCTTTCTGCAGGCTTGACGGTCGATGACGTTGAAATCTTTGAGATCAATGAAGCTTTTGCAAGTCAGGTAATAAGAAGTTATCATTTTCCTTTCATCTATGAGATACGTCGTGTTATAATTCTGTGCCTGATCTACATGTATTCGAATTAAATCCCTTGTATTGTTCATAAATTTTCAGAGGAATAAGTACAAGTATTTACTAGATTTGTTGATACATGTGAGGTAATACATGTGAAACACAAGTTTCTATGAGGTGTTCTTCTGAAATATATTCTTGCATTAATCCAACAAAGTAATAGGGATTTATAACTGAAATAAAATATTTTATCATAGTCATATGAAAATACATGTACAGTACATGTAGTTCTGATCAGTATTAAAGCTTTATTATCATTATTATTGTTTATTTTTTTATTGTACATGGCATATCTGGGAACACCATGTTGGGTGGGGAACTGTCCAGATATGAGGCAATATATTACTGAAATGAAACAAATTTGCCTAGCTGGACTGATTATGACTAATTCAAAAGAACTTTTACTGCAATATTTATATCAGGTTTGCATTTAAAATGTACATCTACCATTTCAAGCATTTTTACTTGTTTTTATGTTGTTTTTAATACCTTTTTCATACCTTCCAGAACAATGAGATATTGTACCTCTTTTTCAAGTAATTTTTTTTCTCCAAGTCTTTGACATTCCAAGCAACATACTACCTACAGAATTTGGCATTTCTTTAGAGTCTTTAGTCATTATTTCCTGTATTAAACCGCTGCTGTAAATTTGACATTCCAGGCGACATACTGCGTACAGAAGCTCGGCATTCCCATGGAGAAGGTTAATCCGAATGGTGGCGCTATAGCACTGGGTCATCCGCTTGGCTGCACAGGGGCACGACAGATCGGTACACTTCTTCACGAGTTGGACCGCAGGGGTAACAGGTAAGCGCAGAAATGACGGGTTTCAAGTTAAAATGACTATGTTTCTTATCTTAACTGATTTACGTAATACAGTCAAACCTGTCTATAGCGACCGCCCAAGGGAAACACAAAAAGTGGCCTTTGTAGACAGGTGGTCTTTGTAGACAGGTTCCTAATAAGTACATGTTTTAATGAGGAAGCACTTTCAAGGGAAACAAAAAATGTGGTCCTTGTAGACAGGTGGTCACTAAAGCAGGTTTGACTGTACATTTATAGTAGATTCTTATTTATAAAAACTCCTTGCGACTGAGGAATTTCTTTGTCATCATATTGAAACATTGTCAGTCTTTATGGGCAATCAAAAGCAATAGATTCCCATCTTACTTTATAGTCCTGGAGCCACAAAATAACCTTGGAGGAAAGAGAAATCCATTCAAGTTTTCTTCGTAATGAATAATTGCAACACTGGCTGTCAATTCTGTGGTTGATGATCAACAGCGTATGTGATACATACATGTACGTGTATGACCCGCTTAGAATAACCAATAATGTAAGTCGCAAATCCAAACAGCGATGTGGGACAAAGGGCGATTTCTCTGAATACCTCATAAATGTTCTTGATTGCTCTAAGCATGTATATTATGCATTTAAAGTAGGTTCTACTGGAATATATTACATGTTTGTTGCCAAAAAAAAATTGAATTCAAGGGATTAATTGGTGCTATTAAGCCGACAGGTCACCGTTAATCCGAATATAGTTGGTTGGAGGAGTAGGCAAATGGCCTATTAAATACCCCTCCCCTCCCCCTCACCAGGATCAATGCATTGGCTAACCTTTGACCTTTTCTCCATTACTAGGGCCTATGGTGTAGTGTCCATGTGTATCGGTACTGGAATGGGTGCTGCAGCAGTTTTCTACTACCCAGGCAAATAAAGAAACAACACCAAAATACAAAGAAGTGGTACCAGCAAAAATTACCTTGCTACGAACAGTATGATACGACAGTGTTCTGTATAATTATGACGTTTCACTGGACATGTATTTGTATATGTAAGCAGAGACAGAAATTAAGAGGGGTCAGGCAAATGACCCCCTCATGTTCAAATACACCCAATACACTCATACCCATTCCATTTTGAGATGCAGTACAATATATGGACGCATACGGACAAACACCTTGTCTGGGATGTAAGCACTAGGCAAATATTGAACCCAAAACCTCTCATACGAGAGTCGGGGGATCTTTACCAATGTACTGCAGTACACTCTTACTTAAGTATTCTGTTGTCTACCTTTAACTTTTTTTTTGGGGGGGGGGGAGGGGGTGCTTGGAGATCGGTGAGGAGGGGTATTGTGTTTAACACTGGGAAAGAGGTGCTTTTTTTTGTTCTTGTTACCAAACCAAAATAAATTGAGAGGACTGCCTACAGGTATATATCAAATATCAGCAATGGATTCAGGAATTTAAATATTTATAACTATCCAGATTTTATGTCGGTTGATTTGGACACTTTTTTATCTTTATGTACATGATTTGACAACTATTCTGGTGAAGTCATAATTTTATGTAAACAACTGTCTCTTTTCTATCGATAGAAATAGTTTAAAATTCAACTCTGTTATTTTGTAATGATTTCTACCCAACTATATTTTGCTTTGTGTATAGGTCTCGTAACTTAACAATTTCTTTATCTTGATCATACCAGGGACATCTCTATCATGTCCCTGATCATACACTGGTACATCCATTTTAATAATCAATGTGCGATTACTTAATTTCAAGATATCATGTCTCCTAACCGTCTAATAATTGGTGCAATATATGTGTAAAAAAGAAAAATGTGGTTCCGTAGGTGATTCCATATTCGTGCCTAGTGTAATCTGTTAATTTCATCACGTTTTGAAAATAAAATTAATTTTGGAATAAAGAGAGAAAGAAAAAACTTCTTGTATTGTGAGTCTTTTGTGCTTTTGTATTGTAATGAACCTGTGTCCAATGAACCATATCTCCAGCGGCAATTGCTTCAGTTTATTTCTTACATTTTTTTAATCCTTAAACTTCAAATCTAGACCAAACACTACACAAAATCCTAAACCTAATCCTAACCTACAGCCTAATTTTCCACCATTAATCTTTCAGGCCTGATAAAAACCTGATTTAAATCGGTTTCCCAATTTTTTTATTTTTTCCCAATTTTTTTAAATATTCTTTTTACCCAATTTTTTTTTCTTCCCGATTTTATCCTGATGTTTTCCTTATTTTCTCTATTCTTCCCTATTTTTCCCAATTTTTCTTACTCAAAAAGGGGGGGGGGGGAATGTTGTTATATGCTATTCCCCCCCCCCCCCCCTCAATATCACCCCTGATCTTTGAGGAAAGATTAGGACAAAATATCACTGCAATGGATGTTAGATCACTGACACAGGTGTAGTCGTATTGAGAGGAATTACACCTACTGTACAAATCAGTTTTAATTTTGGTTCAATTTTCTACTGAGAGCAGAGGGTGAAGTATCATAAAATAATATTTAGGCTGCTTTTGGTTTGCTGTAAAAAATATCCCAATGTGTGATTGGGTATAATAAAATACGATTATTAAAGAAGAGATGTAAATGGTAGATGTTGAGAAGGTCGATAGGTTTTGCTGTCTTTGGGATATAATAAATAATGGTGGTGGATGTGAGATTGCAGTGGCAGGAAGATGCAGATTGGGATGGATGAAGTTTAATGAGATGGTGAGAATAAATGGCAAAATCTATATTACAGCTTGTGTTAGTACATGTAGATGGTTCAGAAGCTTGGAAGTGGAAAACAGTAGCAGAGGTTATCTTTGGAACAGAAAGAGCCATAATACAGAAGATGTGTGGTGTGAGACTGTCCGATAGAAAGAACACAAGTGAGCTCATGAAAGATTAGTTTTGAAGAAACTCTGGTGAAGTGGTACAGACCAATATAAAAATGCCGAGACCATAAAAACATCGAAGCTACTTTTAGAAATGGTTGTTAAAGATAAACTTGAGTTCTGGTAAAAAAAAAGAAAATAAATTCTCACAGAATCAAACAAAACTTACATTGAATGTTCAAGATTACAAATAAATGTCATTTGCCAAACAATTTTGGTAGAAAATGTATAATGGCTGAGTAATGAGCATAGAAAGATAAAGAAATCAAAGTGTCGGGCCCTCGACACTATTTGTGTAGTCCCATATACATCTTTCTGTGTACAGCGCTTGTTACTTTACCAAGACTGGTCCAAATTTATTATGATTTTGACGACTCCAGAACCTTGCAGTACACACCAATACTTACATTCTACATGATCATCTTTTTCTGATCCATTCCACACCTTTTCTTTCACAATGCAATCGCATGACCAGAACTCAACTTTATCTTTAATGTACATGCTCATGTCAAGTTAACTGTAATGGTGATTATCTCTTTTCTAACATATTTTTTTGATGGTGTCTGATCACTGATAATTAAGGAAAATGTTGAGTAAAATTATTCTAATTTAAAATATTGCTCACTATATTATCAATCAATACGTCTAACAATCCAAATACATGTACACAGAAAAGGAGGTACAAAACAATCAAAAGCATAAAAAGATCAATAATTTATTCAAGATTCTGCCAAATTTCTTGGCTAACACAATGACGTAATGCGCATTTCAATTTTCGGTTACAAAGTTTAGATTTGTTTAAAAAATGTATTGAGGCATTTATTTGAAATGGAATACGAAGCACTTCTTGCGTTTCAACTTTCAAACTTTCTGTTTGACTGTCAAACTCACATCAAGAATTATCATTATTTATTAAATGACATTTACATGTACCGGTACATTGTTAATATTTTTCTGCTTAGTAAATTGTATACCGATGGCTTACTACAAATTGAACAATTCAAACTTGAGAAGCAATTTCCAGCACTTGTATTTTTATTGCACACTGACAATCAAATACATTATCATGTTGAAACTTAAAAGGGACAATTAAATATGATTGTTTTTTTCTTCAATCAAGCGAGTACCTTTAATTTGCAACTTACTGTCTTATTTCAGATGACTTTCAGTTTTGATAGAAAAAGAATATGTACAAAACTTGCATAAAAATGATATCTAAAGCCCTAAAATATTGGGAAATGATAATTTGAACAGAATCACTATATTAGTATACCCAATAGGATTATAAAGCGTACATACTGTTAATGTACATGAACATCAGAGTAGCGTTCCTACAATGCATGTGAAAAATACACATGAATACACATGCATACATGTAAAATATGTATGTACTTACGCAATGGTCACTAACTCACTATGAATGGACCATGAATGGACCAGGGACAAAATATTTACAAAACATAAGATCAAGTTCTATGCACCATAAAACAAAAGATTAGTTAGATTCAAGGTGGGAAAGTTGACTACAAAATGCATGAGAATCATCAGAATAATGCATTTTTATTAGAAATCTATTTGAGAGATACACTTGTAGATTTAGTGATATATACTGTATGCACTAACCACTGCATGGTGTTACGCAAAGCAGTCAAATTTCATTACATCTTCATGTACATGTACATGTACTTGCTTTGTCTAAAAATACTACTTGAATGCATATACCGGTATACATGTATTTTTGCTACATCTCTGAGTCATATCTATAAAATTGTGCCTTAAAGCCTGTTGGGAGGGATTATACCACCCAGGGTGGTCACTGACAGGTGGCTATCTCATCAACTCAGCTCTCAATTAACATAAGAAAAAGAGGATCATGGGGGACCAATGGTCACTGATTAGGCATTTTTTTTCTATATAGAGGGAGCAAGTAGCTACAAGTAGTACAGTGGGGTTTTAAATGTTTGGTTTATGAAAAATGATGCATTTGGACAGATATAGATGTATATTAAACGATGCTTTTCTACAATATTTTTGAATTGTTCTTTACTGTGGATGCTAATATATACTAAGGCATTAACTCAAACATTTCACATATAGTTAACTTCCTTGTGGCTCCAGATAGATGATACATACTGACAGAGTAATATTGACTCAATGGTTTGCACACAGAGATTTTACAATTATAATTTCAATTTTTCACCAATAGCCTCAGTCTATAAAAACACATTTTACATGAAATATCATAATAAAATAATTCAATGCTTGAGATTAGTAAAATCATGCCCTTCAGGAATATACTTTCTGTCCCTGAACGTCTCATCTGGTCTAGCAGCGACAGTGGAATTGATTATTGGTCGATCTATAAACTCTACAGTACATGCTTCAGTCTGATTGAAGCAAGGCGGTCTCTCTAGTTCCAAGAATAGGACCGTGTTCTCGACTGGACTTGGTCTAAGTAGGTTGGCTGGAACAAAGAGCGTGACTTGGGGTCCGGCCCGAGGCCAGTACCTGCCCAGATTGAAGTCGTTGATGAAGGCTTGGCCCTTTGATGGACGGAAGAGGGGAGAATGAGAGGCTGATTAAAGGCACCCCAAAGGGAGAGTGGGCAAGATTAAAAATAACATTGACAATTAAAATTAAATGAACCAAATAAATCCAATTTGGGTATTGGAAAGGTAAAATACATCAATATTCATCCCTATAAAATGTAATCTGCTGATTGTTGGGGGGGGGGGGGTGTCTTGTTTTCAGTACTTCCTAGAAACTTAAACCGGAATTTTAACCTTCATTTCTTTCTGTTATTTACAGGTCTAGTATTTCTTAATACCTGATTTGGACCTGTGAACTCCAGTGCACATTAGGAACAGGACTTTTAGCCACAAGAGGACATACAAATGTATGGGAAATTGGGAACCTCCCCAAATTACCCTACAAATACGAGCAGGTGCATATCTTTAAACAAGAGGCATCAACCCAACTACCATGATATTGATTTAACTGAAAGTCAAATTTCTTTGCCTGGTAAAAGAGCATATCATTTATCCCTAGAAGTGTTGTGGCGAAGTGGATAAGTGGTCGGACTGTTAATCACAGGGTCCGCAGTTCGAGTCCCGTCGCGGCACTAATGTCCTTTGGCAAGACATTGATCTACACTTTCCACTCTCCACCCAGGTGTTAAATGGGTACCGGTAGGAAGGAATTCCTTAAAATGCTGTGAGCGCTGAAATCAGCAGCCTAGCATAGCCGGATAATGTTGGAGCGCCTTGAGGACCTTGCAAGGTCGATACGTGCGCTATATAAGAATCCAATATTATTATTATTACCTTTGTCCAGCCGCTAGACTTCAAGAAGGTATCCTGCGGTGGATCGATCGCTGAAAGATTTGGAAATGATCCTAGATAGAACGATGGTACGTAGCCTCCATCTCTCCAGTGTGGCGCCCTCTCTTGGACAGTGTTTCCCATCTTGCGCTTCCCCTGACGATGGAGGGATTGGAGTTTTGGAAGAATGTTGTCCAGGTCTAAGGAATAGATGGACCATTTTTCAAGGATGGCACCGTCTAACGTGACGTTACTAATGATGCCCTGCAGGGTGATAACAAACACAAAAACAAAACAGGTATTATTAAAGGCCTAAGAACCATTATACAACGCCTACTAAGATTCTTGCAACCTCATTGGTCAATTCTTGATCACATGACATGCGCTAAAATTACCATTGAGCGGCATCATTCTCCAGCCGTGCAACTCCAGTTGATCCTTTCGCACCATTGCACTCTGACGTCACTAACGATGTACAAAGTATATTGTGAGCTAAGTGAAGTCAACGTGCAATGGTGCGAATGGATCAACAGAAATGGCACTCGGCGTAACAATAAACATAAAGCATGGTACGCCCATGGCGTGCGCAACAGCTGCGTGCCTGCTTAATAATAGTGCGCGCTCACTATCGGCAATTTTATCAATAAAAAAAATCTAAAAATCACTGAGATTTAGGCTTAAAAAAAATGTTCTTTAAACAAAAATTGTTTAAATCTTGATAACGTCCGAGGTGTTGTATAAAACAAATAGTGAATGGTCTTTATTCGTGCAATGGAACAATATTTTGCATTCGGTGAAAGATGAGACGCTCCATTCAACCGTCTCTTATCTTTCACCTCGTACAAAATTTTGTACCATTGCACTCATGGCCATTCACTATTTATATAATATTTACCATCCAAAGCATCGCAAGGGCAAATGAGTTGAGTAACTCAATTACATAAAAGAAGAAACAGAAGGGAAACAAAGAGATTAAGAAGAGAAGGAAACAAACATGACAGAGATGAAGAAAAAACACAGGAAGGGGAAGGAAGAGAATGAAGAGGAAGAACAACGATAAAGATTAAGAACAAGAAAAGAAGAAGGAGAAGGAGGAAGAAAAATAGGAAAAGGAGGAAAAGAAAAAGAAGGAAAAAAAAGGAGGAAACAAAGAAGAAACAAGGAGGTGGACAAGAAGGAGAGCATGATGAAGAAGAAAAAGAGAAATGAAGAAATAAAAAGAATAAAAATATATGGCGATGAAGTACGTCCTACCTTTGGGTCATAGAGTCCTGACCCATAGTTGATATGACCTTGGTTCTCTACAAAAATGTCAAGGGTCATTCCTTCACTTCCTGTGATGTTCATAGTGGTTGCGTTCACTCTGTTCAACGTTCCAACCCAAACCTGAACAAATGCAAACATCATAAATAATATTATGTTCTGGTAAGCCAACCTTTGCATAATATAATAATATCATCCCTATTATTATTATTTTTTGTATTATTATGATGCAAATGTTCATATACAGATACATTTCATCCATAACTTCCAATAATTGAAAGAAACAAAAAGTCAAAGCTCTAGTCTGTCGACGCCTGAGCACATTGTATGAAATCACTCAAAAGTTCACCTAATTCATGCACACACAATTGTGTGCTCATTTAACCCCCATGCCTTATTTAGATGGTTCATCAATAAAAATCATTAAAACTATACATTTATTATAATGTAATTTCCATATCATATAGAGACTATCGAACAGACTCAGAGCCATGAGTCATGTATATCTCATTTGACTGTACCAAATGCATATAAACAAAGCCATAGCTAAGAGAAAGGGGCCATACTATTTTATCATGATCTTTTCTCATCCTTTTTCACTTACACTGAAATTCTTACTTTCCTTTTATCTCTTGTTCTCTTTACATCCTTTTCCTTTTCTTTATTTTCTTTTTTTCCCCCTCCTTTTTTTTCTTCTTCTTGCCCTTCACTTGGGGGAGGGTGGGGGTAACATGGTACCCCAAATCTATGCCAGGGATCTGTTGCATAAAACTTACCATTAATGGTAACTCTGCCATCAATGGTAACTTCCATGATAACATTGCTCAACAGCCAATCAAAACCAAGTATTCCATGGAAGTTACCATTGATGGCAAAATTACCATCAACGATAAGTTTTATGCAACAGGACCTAGTTGTTCTATTACCTGATCAATGATGACATAGCCCCTGTCTCTGATGCCATCTACGGTCAGGTTTGCAATAGTGTAGTCCTGTGGTAGCTTGGTACGATAGAGCATGAATCCCTGATACTGTACAGTAAACAATACAAATACAGGTGATACCGTGTAATAATATGTGCATTTATATTATGCAGCTACTATACAAAGACACCACATTGCGCCTTATAGTACAAAGTATGTGACCCTGGCTGTAGCCGATCCGCCATGATAAGGCGCTAAAGCCTTCAAAGAATTTCTCCCTACCAGGTACCCCTGGGTGGAGAGTGGCAAATGTAGATTAATATCTTGCCAAAGGACACTAGTGCCACAACCGGATTCAAACTATGAACCATGAGATCCAAATTCCAGTGTTTTATCCATTCGACCACAACATCTTCACAAACAGTACATTGTAGATACAGAGTATTGGAGGGTGTACATGAATCCATTGAGATACAGTGTCCCTTTTCAATAACAATAATTTTATGCATTGTAATTTGATCGAGAATGCTATGAATTACACAAAATATGTGACCAGAAGGAGGGGAGTGGGGGGGGGGGGGAGGGGGGACGTTAACAGTTTTGAATCAAAATCTGTCGCAGCATATGTACCAGTAATAAAGTAGATATATTTGCAACATGAACCCATGATTGCCAGCAACACACAAAAGCATCACTCAAAGAAGTTACTGGCTATCCCATCCCGCACCCAGCTCTACCAGAACTCATTTGTCCCTCGGACAGTAACTGCACTTTCAAAGATCACCCTTGACGCTACTTCACTGGAGGGCTTCAAGGGAGAGCTTCCACCCAGCATCTAGACCAAGAACTAGATAGTATATTCCTCAGCACTATACATCCTGACTTATGGATCCTGCTGAGTATCCTCGTAGAAGTAGAAGTAGATGACATTACAATTATTATTAAAATGTTTGAAAGCTTTTAGTGGTTTAGTAGTTTTATGCATTTTCATACAGGAGTGTACATGTTATTATCACCCTTGTCATCAATTTCCTTGCAAGGGTGAAGTTATCCTCGGGTTGTTCAGTCTAAAATCTCTTAACCATGCTCGGTTAGACCATCTAGTTTATTATGCAATGGTGAGAATTCTTTTTACAGGAAGATGCCTCTGTAACATACCCTGAGCCATCTTTACGTGGAGTAACATCAAATTTGTTTCACTTCATTTGGTCACAACACGGCATTGACTGTTTTGTGCTTGCCCAACAAAGAGGTATTTGCCATAATGTGCCCAACTCTAACCTAAGTGCCAAACTCTCCTGAGACTGAAAAAATAAACTAAAGGGCTCCCTCTCTTGTCCATTCTACCTGTTGCATGGCTTCCATGGTAATGGGATAGTCCGTCATGATTGGTCCATAAGGGCACAGCTGATCCAAGACGTCGTAGATGGTTGCTGTGAATTCCATCTCCACCACCCCGTAGGCATACTTCTTGGTGGGAGGGGGTATGGGTCCAGCAGGTAGAGGAAGATACTGAAATATGGCACAAATGTTTTAAGGGCAGAGTAAGAATTATATACCTCACTTTACAAATCTAGCCATCTGATTGATCGAAATTTGAGTCGACTTTTAAGCCATGCTTGCCTACCAGTCAACAGTTTTTAAAAAAATGCCCTCATGCCGCGATTCCCATTGGTTTACCTGTTAAAATTGTCTTTGTGCGAGCACGGACACCATACAGGGCTTTTTGTCTGCGATTCCCAAATGATTGAAAATTTCAGGCATTTTTCCAGCAGTGTCTCAGATTTTTTTTGTGATGTTTTAACCAATCTTTACTCAATAAAAGGGTAAGGTAAGAATTGTTGGTAGATTTTTGTTTCGATTCGGCATATAAAAGACATATCGACTGCTTTAAAGTGACTCAGTAACATTGTTGAAGGTTGATGAAAAAATGTGTAATTTGTATGTGAAATGTTAATTATTATATTCCTTCTACTGTACTAATCACCTTTCCACTAGCAACAAACTTTGGGGTGGGGTTCCCTGCCTCTGTGACAGGGGGGGGGGGGGGGTAAAATCATTTTGGTGTTTAGATAGTAACTGAACAGCAATGGGATTCTTTCACCTTTCCGATCACATTTCTGATTGCCATGTACTTTGGGGTGGGGTCTCCTGCCTCTGTGAGTGGGGCATCATAGTCATAGCTGGTAGGCTGGGGGTTAAAGGTCGGGTAGTTCGCTCCATTCCAGAACCCAAAGTTGGTGCCCCCTTCAAACATGTACCTGATCAAAATGTAAATTTGAACCCATTCATTTTTTTCTTGTTATATGAACCATTTGTACACAAATATTGCTTTCATTACATGGTACCTTTTATGATCATTGAAGTATGACACTAAAATACAAGAGTTCAAAGCAAAAGCAAGATAGTTCAGAGATACTTTTAATAAATGAATAATAGGAAGGTAAACTACATTTACCAAGAAATATCCACCATGGAAAAGAAAACAATTCAATCTATAAATGAACGGCAAACAGTGGTGGGAAAATGTTACAGAATGTACCAAAGGTTCCTAAGCGTATTTAAAGTATTATGCAAAGTATTATGAGTGTAAAGTGCGGTCCACATAACTGTATGTCATGAAATTTGAATGCTTCAGGTTTTTGGAAGCAGTTTTCCACAGTATACCTGTAATAAATGGGTACCTGGTAAGAATTTATTCCTTGAAATGCTAGAGCGCCGTATGGCAGCCGTGCTAAAGCCAGGATAATAATCGGGAGCGCCAGGAGCGACATGAGCGCTATAAAAGAACCCATTATTATTATTACTGGATAAAACAGCAGAGTACATATTTACAGCTTTCTGTTAATGTACATTCATTGCTTCAAAGTCTACTAAGATTATTGCCTGATATACAGTACATAGACCTGACTTGAAGAAATGAATGTTCCATCATAGGTGTGCATCACTGCCATCAACATTTCATCTAAATGTACTATCATTATGAAAAAGTAAGATAATCATGATCTCATCCATATATATTACAGCCGTCTGAACTCACATGTTCACATTAGCACCTAAAGCAAGCATCTGGTCAAGTGATGTACAGACAGCTGCTGTTTTCACGGTTTGATGCGGGTGCTCCCAGTGGTCCAGCCAGCCTGTGTAGTATTCTGAATTGACCTGAGAAGAAAAATACCAACAACAAGATTGTTTAAGGTATAGACCAGTTATGGTCATGCAATTGCATTGTGAAAGAAACGTTGTGGAATCAATCAGAAAAGGTTGATCATCAAGCAAATAAGTATTGGTGTGTACTACAAGGTCCTGGAATCATCAAAGTGATAAGAAATTTGGCCCAGTCTTGGTAAAGTTACAAGCACTGTACACAGAAAGATGTTTATGGGACTACGCGATATCTATCCAGTCCAGATAGATATAATAATTTACCACATATATCATTTAGTAGGCAGTTTCCCGGCAAAATTTGTATCATCACGTATTAGTCAAAACATGTTCTTTCACATGATTGGTAATAAGAGCTTCCATTTCATTTTTTGAGAGAGGGGCGTTTCCAAAACTGGTCTATACCTTTAACACTTTGCTTGCTTTCTCCACCTCTCTGCATGGTCGTTTGTTTGCCACATGTGCAATTTTGCACAAAATAATAATTATCAACTGATGGAAGGATAGCTTTGTGCAGCACAATGGCTTTGCAAAAGTACCAATTTCCAGCCTTGACTAGCTTGATGAAATACTTTTTAATAACAATAATAATAATAATTGGATTCAGTGCTTGCCCGCACACAACGTGTGCACAATCTCCACTCCCTGGGGAGCATTCCAGCCAGGCATTACATGACATACATAACATCTTGCACTGGACACAGTTGAGTAATATTGAAGCCTTTGATATCCCATCTATCCCATGATAAATACAATGTGGCTCAGGGAGAGTACTTGTGTGGCATAAAAAGAGTTTAAAAGAGTTAGCATTAAATTGTCCACTTTCATAAAAAAAAAAAAAAAATTTGTATAGGATAAACACTTTGAACAATG
Source organism: Strongylocentrotus purpuratus (assembly GCF_000002235.5). Lineage (NCBI taxonomy): Eukaryota > Metazoa > Echinodermata > Echinoidea > Camarodonta > Strongylocentrotidae > Strongylocentrotus > Strongylocentrotus purpuratus. The sequence continues at coordinate 5,345,548 of NW_022145604.1, read as the reverse complement.
CAACCGTATAATCAACATCAAAACACAAGAAAATTTTGATCAAAATTTACATCTTCCAATTTTTTGTATAGTATTATAACAATTGTAATCTTTTGAATCTTTAGAACCATTTGAATACTAGTTACCACAGTCATGCAGAATATTCAAAACAACTATGAAGGAATTACAACCAATTTTTCACAGGCAAAATACCCTGGAATAATAAAGACATTTTCAAAAACCTCAACAAGGCAGGGAGTCTTTACACCCTTATACCAACAAAGTCACAAATTTGTAAGTGAAAAAGAAGAAGGAAGAAAATTCAACTCACCAAAGGCCCCTTTGGCTCAAATTTCCTCATTTCTTGAAACATTCCTGTGGAATTGGATCCTACATGAAAAAAAGAATGATGATATCTTGTTTAAAAAAACTTGGTAGACAAGAGGAAAATAGTTAACCCTTACTGTACTGGGGGGGGGGGGCCCCCCCCCCCCTCCTCGAAATTTTCGAAGATTTCGCCACAACCACTTGGAATTTTGAATTGTCATTTCATGACTTTTTTCCCTCAAGTCTTACGCACATTTTGATACCATTTTCGTAAAAATCGGATATACCTGTAAGCCATTACATAACAATTAGTATGCGCATGTCATAAAAAAAAAATTTAAAAAAATTAAAAACCATCAAAATTTGCATAAATTATCATTATTAATTACATTAAAATAACTTTTTTGTGTTAGAAAAGAAGTTTCATATAAATAATGAGTTTCAACATTCAAAAAGTGGAGTTTGACACGTTTTCTGTAAAATGCATAATATTAGCGCATTTTGCATAATTAATTAGACTAACAAAAATTTGCATATTTTCGGAAAAAACTAATTATACTATCTTGTTCCTTACATAAATATCTACAAACATGCAAATTTTCGTGTTCATCGGACAATCGTCGGCCGAGATCATAGGGGGGGGGGCCTCCCAGGCCCCCCCCCCCCCCAGTCAGTGGGTGCTCAAAATAGCCCAGTACAGTAAGGGTTAAAGACACAGGGGTCAGGGGACAGAAACATACCTTTTGTGGTTTTCATAGATGGAGGTTAAAATTGTATTTCTATTTTGTGTTTCATTCACTCAATTCTATATATATAGATGTACACATAAATAAATATATACATTTGTTTATTGTAACTATTGTTTTTGTATTTTGTCTTCTTTGTGTTTTTTCTTAATCTGTAAAACAGTCACAATTCAGCCATCCAACTGACCTGCACCAAAGTCTATCGTTGCGTACATATCCTGCAGCGTGCCACACTGCAGAAGGTGATCCCCTGGTCCGTCCGTGGTGAAGAGGACCACGTCTGGACCCAGATTGGCACGGAACAGGTGATAGAGCTGTCTCTGGTATTGGTGGTCGCATGTCTGGTAGCTCCCGTACTCATTCTCGACCTGGTTACAAGAGGGATTGGTGTACAATAACAACATTTCAAACCGCTACTTTTACATGTATACCGGACAAGTTCATTACATGTCAATTCATATAGCACAGTTACTTTACAAATATACTATAATGTGCCTCATAAAAAGTATATCATTACCCTGGCCCTAGCCGAGCTTCTTACTGGGTAACCGTTTACATCAGCTGGGTGTAGAGAGGCAAATGAATATTAATGTCTTTACACTGACTTATAGGTTGCCATTAGGGAATGCATCTGCATGTACAGTGTTCAACTATCCACAACAAACAGGCAGAATATGCGCCATCCTTAAATTCTCCATTTTTGGGGCTAGCAGTAGGTCACAAGTGGTCACATGACTTCAAAGCGGCACCCCTTTTTCCCAACTAAGTGAAAACACATGTGTAAGACTTGGAAGAAAAAAAAAGTTACAAATGCCTGCTAACAAATCTTTATAATTATATTGGATGATTCCCCAGCAGCCCTACCTATTTCCTTTTCCTTTTAGGGTTGAACTAAGACTTTGAAAATTGGACTCGAGAGATCCCCTTGGAATAAGTTTCTTGCAAGAATGTAAGTTCACCTTTAAAATGGCCCCTATAGAGAACGGAAGCTGTGACATCATAAAAATCTATTTTTGAGAATTTCTCAATTTTTTCTTCATTTTCCAAAAATAATGTCTGAATGTCGAAAACCAATTGAATATGTTAAGTATTGGCTGAGATATGACCATCTGAATAAATATATGTCCTATAACTCAGTGTTGTAGTGCTCTGGTTCCTAATGTTATGAACCACAGCACTACAACACTGAGTTCCCATAGGACATATATTTATTCAGATGGTCATATCTCAGCCAATACTATTCCATTAGTTTTCGACATTAGGACATTATTTTTGATGCTCTTTCGGAAAATGAAGAAAAAATTGAGAAATTCTAAAAATAGATTTTTGATGACATCACACTTCACCACTCTATAGAACCCAATGACCTCAAATGACCCCTGATTAAGGTGTCAAAGAAGGACCTACCTGGACCATGATGATAGGCCCTCCATTGACGTAAAGGTACGGCCGGAGCTTTGGCAGAAAGAAATTCATCCATTCTGTGACATGAGCCATGTATACTACAAAAAAGATACATACAAACATGTGCATGGTTACAGATCAAGTAACATTTGGCAGGGGAGTCAGCTGGGGGGGGGGGGGGGGAGTGGGAGAACCTAATTAAGAAATAAATTGATATCCATCATATTTCTATACGTTTTGGGGGTGACATTGAATAAACAAACAGAAAATCTCCATGATGATGTTGTTAGTGTTGTTTGATGAAAAGAGTTGACCTACTCAATTGATAGTTTCAATATGACATTTTTTTTTGCTGACCACAATATTTTTCAGCCGTTTGAAATCGTTATCAGTTTTGGACAGCGTAACAGAAGCCTGTCAAAACTCAGCTGAATCAGTACATTTTTAATCAGTTTGTAAATAAGGTAATTTTCCATTTATTTTGTTTACATACAATTTTTTTTTTTACTTAGCCCCTCAGGTAGATAGTCAAGTCAAAGGCATTCTTTCAGAAGTTACCCCACATTTTCCTGACATCGGACTTGGTGGAATGGCCAAATCCCAATGCAGCAAAATAAATAGAGGATCATCATCTCATCTCCACAGAGCAGCTTGATGACTGCCTTTTAAAGATATAGAAAAGGGCTGGATTCTACTCACAATCATTTGATGATCTAAGGACAATGCCAGGAATGTTGAGAAGCCATGCAGGAAGTCCTCCCTGTAAACAAGAAAATAAACATCAAAACATTAAACCAGGGTTTGTACACCTTGTTCCCAAATGGAAAAAAATAAGTAGAAATGTTTTTTTAAAAATGCAGTTCACCATACACTATCCTCCTGACAAAATCTTTGTACAAAAGTACTGTACACCCTTTCTTCCACAAGTCTGAGTTCAGATGTATTTTTTTTAAACAGCAAATGAAATATAAAAAATTGATGTTGCCGATTTGGAGAAAAAAAGTTGATCAATTTATTTGTGAAGATTTCTCTGCCCTGGATTTGATAAAGAAAATGTATGGAACTGTTGTTATAGTTCAGAAACTAGCAGATAATATTTTAACAGCTATCTCCTTATTATTTTGTAGGCGATTTCCCCTTACCAACTGCCAGCCAAAGTTGATGATGGAGATTGTATTACCGATACGTTAATAAGGAGATTAAAATTTGGCAGATTCAGGATGAGAGTTGGTGCAATTGAATAACAATACTTTGAAACTGACAAAAAGTGCTAGGCAAGATTTGCGTTACAAAAGTACATACAGCAGCACCCATAAAAAAGAGCAACCAGCAGGGGTCGTTTCTCAAAACCGTCATAACTACAAGATCAACAACATCTCGACGCTGTCGCTTAACTCGTCCACTAAGTGTTTCACAAATCTGTCTTTGCCAAGATGAGCGACAACTTCAGCAACAATTTGTTGTCGCAACTCCAAACCTGTCATATCTTTTTAGGTACACCATCTCAAGGCAAATGAATTTTTTTTGCTTATCATCGTTTGGTGAAATAGGTCACGGACAAAGATACGACGGTCATGGAATTGGTTTCATGAAACGACCCCCAGATTTCTATTTTACTTTCCTACATACCAGGTCCCATTCTCCACAGATGTAGGGCCCAGGTCTGAGGATGACGGCTAGACCTGTATCATTGGCCTTCTTGAGAAACGAGAGGATATCATGATCACCATCAAAGTTAAACTCTCCAGGCTTGAGCTCATGGAAGTTCCAGATCACATATCTAGAGGTGAAAAGAGAGAAAAACAGAGAAAGAGAAAGAAAAAAACCCACATCAGAAACCAGAAATAGTATGCATTCACAAAATGCTCAAAGTGTTCCAATGAAAAAACAAACATTTTGCTTTGTACTACATGTAGTAGTAAGTTAGAGATTTCATACCACTTATATATATTTAAAATATGAGTTCAAATGTTACTTCCATACAGAAATATTGCAAGTTTAAATACACTTTCAATTATAAACGGGACTTGTGAGTAGATTACATGATGCATCCGTACCTCCTTGCATATTATGATGGAGCCCATTTTGGAGCCCGCATGGAGCCCGCATGGAGCCCGCATGGAACCCAAGTCGGACTTGTCTCTATCATATAATTTCTTTACCTTCCATTATACAAATGGATAAACAAACAACTAAAATGTTTAAAGAAAAGACTGGACCATCTACCAGGTGAAAACATGAATAAGTAAATAAAGATTCTTTGATTATCAAGGCTTTGTCCTTACGTCTGGACCGCATTCAATCCAGCCATCTTCATCTTGTCCAGTCTGTCCTGCCAGTAGAATGCTGGAACCCTGCTGTAGTGAAAGCTCCCCGAGACGTAGCGAAACGGCTGGCCATCCTTCAGGAAAGTGTTGCTGTCGTAGTCGATGGTGAAGGAGCGATCTGGGAGCGCCTGTGTGTAAATAATGTGACATAAGAAAGATTATGTCTAATCTTAATTTTGAGATAAAGTAAAATGTGACATTCTGTTGCTCTGTTTTTTTATCATTCTCTGAATTTTTAACCACTTTGCAGAGCAAATCAATATTATAAGTGACAGATATCAAAGAAGACACTCAAATCAGAAATGATATAAATTATTCTGACTTTTGCAACTCAAGAGGGTTTTTGGTGTCCAGAGTATGTAATGTAATCTCAGCTCAGCAGAGGATATATATTCCCAGACAAAATACATACAGTGTAGACCGACTTTTGCAGTCTATTTTAAACACAAAAAGATGAGGATATTACTGACCTGACCATCAGCTAATATGGAATTCTTTCATTTAAAAAGGAATAAGAAAAAAGGAGAGGAAAAGAAACGAGGGAAAGGAAATGAAGGGGAAAATAAAACTGTGTTTATCAGTAGGGGCACTGGTCCGAGAATGAGGATCGTCCTCATAAACGAGGATATCCTCATAAACGCGGACAAAATACGTCCTCATAAACAAGGATCTTCTGCATTTTCGCGGACGTTTTTTTTCATCGGCGCTCTGCGGGTTTCGGGTTACCGAACCGCCCGCTGGCAATGCCAAATTTGGATTCCCCAGGGGAAAATAACCCTAGTTGACCATCTACTTTTATGGGTTGTCCGTCTTCCCAAGATTTATTGCTAATTTACATGCATGTGAAGGTCTCTGTACAAAGTCAGTGTAAAATGCATCAAGAAAATCATCCCGGAATCCGTTTTTTGCATCGCCAATGTGCCGATCAAAAATATGGAACATCTGCCTTTTTGCAGACAATCCTTGTTTTAGAGGACGCATTGGTCAGCGTTTACAAAGACTATCTTAGTTTATGAAGACGATCCTTATTCTCGGACCAGCGCCCCTACTGTTTATCAAAAAGTAAAAACAATCTTGATCAGTTTATCTTCTTGTCATCACATGTTCAAATCTATTTATTTGTTTGTTATATTGTGTGAATGATGTCCCTACTTTAATTTAGCACCTCTAAGATATAGATCTACTACATTTGTAAGAGTGACAGTGACAGAACATGAAGCGATCACAATCACTCCGCCTCGGAAAGCCGGTAAGTGTACCTATCGCACACGTCACGCTGCCTTCGCCGCCGTAACGGGGGCCGGGCGGTGAGGCTTGCCGTCGACATGGACAAAGACATGGGAGAAGCGGCTTCAGTTTCTTTGGGGCATTTTGCTCGACATCGCTATCTTCTGCTTCGACACAAAATATCTTGTTCATGTATATTAAAAAATGCACAAAGAGCTTACCTGTTTCACAGCCAATACCGCCATGCAAATTAGTAACTTTGAGACATAAGAACGTAATCTTCCCATTTTGCTTTTCAGCTTTCTCAGTTTTTATTATCAAACAACGATCGAGCTGAAAGTTAATTCGCTGCTCACATGATTTGTCACGTGATAATGTATTTTGTGGGCGTGGCATACGAACTGGAACGAACAGCTGTTGATGTTTTCACGAACGATCTTTTTTAAATCTCTGATTTATAAAACAGTGCCGCGGAAAATAAGTGGCGATATAAATATATCTTTAATAAGAGAGAGAACAAAATGAAAGGTGAACTCCCATTTTTGTTCTTCTTCTTAAACTGCTCAGCTCCGAGCTAAGTCCCCGGATAAATCTGTATATTACATCTAGATCTAGACCTACTTCGATCAGAAGTTGTAACAAATTTTTCTGTTTCACGACTTCGAAATCACCGTCTGTTTGCATAGAACAAAAGACGTAATGAACTCCAATTTCGTAGATGTATTTTTTTTTCCATCTGACCCGGCCCCGCCCACTCGATATGGTCTCAATATTTATCTCGCATTTCATTCAATATAGTCATGTGACTAGTTTATGAATCCATGCAGTACGTGCCCAGTGGCGTACCTGGGGTACTCCGTCAGGGGGGGGGGGGGGGGGGGGGGCAAGCGATCGAAACAAAACAATAAAGGCGTTGCTAATTTTCACTTCTGGCGAGCGAGCGGGCAAAAAAATATATTTAAGTAACGTTTGGTATATAAACCGGTATTGTTGCAAGTCGGGGGTGGGCACACTCATTTGTTAGCCACGTTAAGTTCATGTTTGCAAGCGAGCGTAGCGAGCAAGAAAAAAAATCCCTTCTTTTTTAATATTTGCCACTTAAACTTGGTCCAATTGTCCCATGCCGGGTGCGGGAACAAGGGTGATTTGATACCCATTTTAGCTAGCGAGCGAAAATACACCTTTCTCTTAATGAATTGCTATTTAAAACTTGTTTCATTGTTGCAGGTCGGGGCGGACACAACCGTGTGTAAGGCAATTTCAATCCCATTTTGGCGGGCAGGCAACCCCCCCCCCCTACATTTCTCTTGTTAATGTAGCAGGTCAGTGGTGGGCACATAATTCCACAAGCTAGCGAGCGAAAAAAAATCACTTCTCTACGATGAGAACATGGTACATTAACTTGATTTCATTGATCCATGTCAGGGACATGATTATTTAAAGCGATGTTATTTCTATTTTGGCGAGCGAGCGTAGCGAGCGAGCAAAATTTTTGTAATGATAATTGGTTCATAAATTTCAGGTTTTTTTTGTTGCAGGTCAGGGCTTTCACAATCATGTCTAAGGTGATGTTAATTCCGTTTTGGCGAGCGAGCACACCAAAACTTCTTTGAATAATGTTTGGTACATAATTATTAACTAGTGATGTTGTTGCAGGTTAGGGCGGGCACGTTAGCGATGTTAATTTCATTTTGGCGAGCGAGCGTAGCGAGCAAGAATAAAAAATCGCTTCTTTTTTTTAATATATAATAATATTGCCAATTTAACTTGGTTCAATTGTCCGCAAGGAATTGGTACATAAACTTTGTGTCATTGTTGCAGGTCGGAGGTGGGTACAATCGTGTTTAAGCCAATGTCAATCCCATTTTGGTGGGCAGGCAAAACAAAATTAATGATGATTGGTGCATAATTTTCAGGTTTTTTGTTGCAGGTCGGGGCTTACACAATCATGTTTAAGGTGATGTTAATTCCATATTGGCGAGGGAGCGTAGCTAGCGAGCAAACCAAATTTTCTTTGATCAACGTCTGGTACATTATTATCAACTGGTAATTTGTTGTAGGTTGGGGTGAGCATGTTTGTTAGCGATGTTAATTGTAAAGACAGCGTAGCAAAGAGAGGGTAAAACAAAAAACAAATCAACTCATATTTCAATCACTAAAATCAATCAATTCATCAATTCTGGCGAGCGAGGAAACAATATCTCTCAAAATAACGTTCGGTACTTATTTACTGGGATTTTCGTTGCAGGCAAGGGAGCGCACATATTTTGTTAGGAATGTCAATTCCATTTTGGTAAGCGATCATAGCGATGCAAAAAAAAATCAATTCTCTTTTAATAGAAATTAATACGTAAACTTGTTTTTATTGGTGCAGGTCAGGATGGGCGCAATCGCGTTTAGCAGGATATCAATTCCTTTTGGGCGAGAGGGCGAAAAACACTTCCATTTTTAATGATATTGTTGCAGGTCAAGGGTGGGCACAATTGCTTTCAAAGCAATGTCTATTTCATTTATTCGCGAGCGAGCGAGAAAAAATGAATTAGTCTCTTTTAGTAACATTTGGTACATAAACTGGGTGTTATGGTTGCCATGGTTGCAGGTCGGGGCCAGTCGGGGCAGACACAATTGTATTCTAGGCAGTGCTAATCCTTTTCTTTTTTTCAGCAAGTGAAAACAATTAATACAAAATAGGCTAGCAAGCAGCTCGCGCCAGCGAAGAGTGTCGAATTTGTTATATCACTTATATTTTCCTATTTTCATTTGTCTTTTTTTTTGCCGTATGCGGAATATTTTTCTGATGGGGGAGGGGTAAAGGTGCATGAAAAGTTTTTGAAGAAACTCAAAAGCAAAAGGAGTGAAGGGAGTTCGAGCGACCAAACTGGTCATGAGGGTACTTTTGCATTTTTCAAAAGTAGAATTGAAGGATTTGGTATATAAAATAAATATCTGGGGTCAACTTCCCCCCCCCCCGGTGCGTACGGCCATGGTCTTTTTTAAAAATAATTTCCCCATTTTTTACTTTCCTTTCCTTGTCCCTCTTTCTTATTTTTCTCTTCTTTCTTTTTTTTCATTTTCCTTTTTATCTTTCTTTTTTTTTCTCTCCCCTTTTCCTTTTTTCTCTTTCCTTCCTTTCCTTTCTTTTCTTTTCTTTCCCCTTTTTTCTCTTTCTCCTTTTTTTTCCTTTCCCCTTCCCCCTTTTCCTCCTCCCCCTGGGGCCCGTCAGGGGGGCACTCTGCCCCCTTGCCCCCCCCCTCAGGGACGCCAGTGTACGTGCCCAAAAAAAACCGTGGCTATAAAAAAACGAACGAATTGAAAAAACTATGCTTTCAAATCTTTTTATAAACACAAACTCTGGATCATTATTAATCAGTGGCATGGATCAGCGCCGCACATCGTCATGCCAGGATGCTATTATACTGACCGACGCTCCGAAGGGCTAAAGAACGAACAAAGAAAGGAATGCAATCAACCTTCAATCAGGTTTATGGCTTGTGGTCTATAATGCCAATTCGTCCAAACCCAAAGGCCCGAATTCACAAAGGAGGTTTGTCGACAAACCTTGGTTTTCGTACGTCATATGACGCGTTTTACGCGTTTTTTACAAACCTGGTTTGTAAAGAACAAAAGGAGGTTTGGCGAAACAAAAGGAGGTTTGAGCTCAAACCTTGTTCTGAGCTCAAACCTTGCTTTGTGAATTCGGGCCATAATGTATACAAAAATTGTGTGGAAAAACTGGATAGGCCTAAAATAGGCAAAGATAGTGGTAGCCTCAATGGTCTGGTGATTTCGAACGAACTGATCATAGGTTATAATTGGCATTTGGATGAAATAATTATTGGATGAAAGGAAATTGGACAAAATGGCTAATGAACTAAAAACATGGCAATTTACCTTGACTTTTATCCTGTATTGGTCAATATAAAGATATTCTCCAAATTGTACCACAAATAAACTTTTAATTAAGTTTATATTTTTTTGACTTTCTTGACCCTTAAACATCTGGGAAAGTACTCACCATCTATTTTGTATTGGTCTGCCAACTCGGCGATATTCTTAGTTTAGTTTTGTCTTTACTTTTTAATTATGTTCATAATTATGACCACTATGGCAGCTGCGGGCGTTGGGGCATGGGACAGAGTGAGAAAGAGAGACAGAGAGAGAGAGAGAGAGAGAGAGAACTAAGGAGGGGGGGGGGGGGTAAAGGTAGCATACAAAGTGAAATATAGGGCCTCCAACCTCCCTTCACTTGATGACTTCAAACAGCTCATTTCCTCTTTAAAATCGAATCTGGCATTCTTCAGTCAGATAATAATTGTATGATGTTTGATTTTCGATTGTCAAGAGATGATTTTTTGAATTGCGCCTCCGCCCTTTTTTTTATACAAAAATTTGACCCAACTCACTGGTCTTGTTCCGTCACATCCAATTACGATTTAGTTGAATGCCCAACACTGCCCAATGAGGCCATTGCAGTGAAGCGGACACGGTCATAATTAAATCATTATAGACGAAATATCTATAAATTTGAGTACTTTGGGGCAAACTGACCATTCGAATAAAACCAGCACGTCCACGAACTGACCACCTGAAGTAAATTTTCGGCTGGGAAACAGTACAATATTCAAGGTAAGATTTTCGTACTTTCGGCCTCCATGAAATGTGTATACTCAAGTTGGAATGGTATGTAGGAGTTATAAATTGTTTTATTTGATATTGATATGATTACGATAAAGAAGATAATGCTGATGACGATGATGATGATGATGCTGATTATTACGACTATTAATTATTATCATTATTATTATAATTGTTTTGGTTGTGTTGTTATATTTATAATCATTATTTTAAAAAACATTATCATTATTGATATTTTCATCAGTATTATCGTTACGACTATTATTAATTTTATCATTATGACGATCATTCCTTATGACTAGTATTACGAATACTGCTGGTTCCACTACACCTACCTCTAGTTCTTCTCCTAAAACTTTACTAATATTACTACTAAATACTACTACAGTCAAGCCTGTCTATAAAGGTCACTGAAGGGGAACAGAAAAGGTCAGTTGGACTTTTTAGAGAGGTGTGACTCCATTACTAGTCCCATTGTCATCATAAGATCATCCATTATACAAGCATTTCTGAATTTACGGTTCTGACCCCCCCCCCCGCCCATCCCCCAAGTATTCTGATGATTTATTTATTTATTTATTTATTTCTGATATTTAGACAGGGTGACTCATTATCACCAATAATGGTGGTTTTCCATGAGGCCCTGTTAAACACAATAGGGAAAAACATAGTTTTAAAAAATAAAATAATGATAACGATATCATGACAGCAACAAAGAAATATTGAGAACATGTATAAACATAATATACAAAGTATTTGGTATACTCGTAACGAATGAATGAATGAATGGTTTGTTTTGCTTTGCTTTGCTTTTGCGTTAAAAACACGTTGTTGCATATTTATAATATCTTGATAATAGTATAGACGTTAATTAGTTTTTAAAATCCGATGAAAAGTAACTATTAGCATATTTCGGTATGTATTAGACTTTAAAAAAGGCAACATAATTATACTAAATGTGATATGATAAATCAGACCAAAATCATATCTCCATTGCCTCTTGTGTTCTACTTTAGAATGGCTCTGCGAATGTTCATGATGTTCCTGCTTGTAGTCGGCTTCGTCGTCGCCGCTCCTCCTCGAGGCGAAGATGCGCTCTTCGGTGGAATGGAAGTTTCTGGGCAAACTAGAAACATCTTTAAAGAAGGTACTTTAGACAGCAGCTTAATTTGCTTTGTATGCATTATTCTCTCTAATAATATACATATGGGACCCTGTTTTGTGAAGGTTCGTTTGCCTGAATTTTTGTAATTCCGCCATGTTGATCATTCCGAAAATGAGATAAACTTTCGAACGTTTGTTGCATTACTCCGAAAGTATCGTGTATGCGAATGTTCATGATTTTAATACTGAAGGAGGGTTCATATTATTCCGAAGCTTTGTAATTCCGAAAAAAATGATATGAGGTTATATACTCTCTTAAAAAAGAAGAGTGAATTTTCACTCTATTTTCACTTTCTTGGGAGTGACGTCCGTGATCACTTGTTTAGGAGTGAAAATTTTAGAGTGCTCTCTAAGAAGAAAAGAGTGAATGTTCACTCTATTTTCACTACATTTTCACTCTCCAGAGGAGTGACGTCCGTGATCACTCGATTTTTTTTAGAGAGTAGGATTTCGTAAATGAAGCTTCGGAATTATAAACGCGGTGGCGGAGATTATTAACAAAATTAAAAGGGCCAGATTCTGGACTAGGTTGTGATTCGAACCCTCGAACCTTAGATTGAGATTCAATTTAATGAACCACTATACTACGTCACCTTTACTATTGGTCCGAATGGAAACAGACATTTAGAGAATTAGTTTTTTGTTTGTGAGTTAAGAGAGATTTGATGAATCGGAGAAACCTTTTATTGCTTTGACTGAAGAATTAAGTTTCAGATCTGAAAAAATCGAATTGCCATGAATAAACTTCATTACACATCTCCACCGGAAAAATAGTTGTGAGAGTACTCTGAGTAGGACATATAAAAGCATGGATTGTTCTTCACAAACGTTTAGGATTTATTCTCGTGAAGTTGTAAGCGCGGTGTCACTTCACCTAAGTCCAAATGAGAATAAATCGAAAGCGCTTGTGAAATTTAAACCATGATTTGTGTGTATCCCATGTGAATTGATTTTTCTACTATTTTCTCAATGCATTTCGTTAGACCGTGTTCCTCTAATCAATTTTAATGATGCACTAGGCTATTGCCCATACATTTGGAATAACGTTTTCTTAAGTTACTCTTTTCACGAACTGATCATGACAATATACTCAATTATTTATAAGTTTACATATTGATCAGTCTCTCTGACTCTTCAGATTGATTTAATAATATTCTGAGAGGATATACATTTTATCTTTCAAGAATACATCATATTGTTACAAACTTTTCATGAAAAGAGGTAAAACAAAATTATTCCAAATTTATGGGCAACAGTGTAATACACACATCCACTGCCTGTACTACATTTGTATGTACGGTATACTTAAAGACTTTAAAGTTTAACATTGACATCTTGAATCTGCTGCGAAAATTAAACCCGTAATCTGTTTTTATAGTCTCATGTATAGTTAACCTTCGCTTCTCTTTTGTGTTTTTCTTCAGCTAAACGGTTTGAAGATTGCTTTTGCATCACTCTTGGAGGAGAAAAGATCTGCGATCCTTATGGATGTGGAAATTAGATGAAGGATCGAGAATGTGGAGCATAACAAAGACAGGGGCTACAGATGATCATGAATATAATAACAATAATAATGACAATAATTAAAAATAAAAGCCGTAGCAGTTGATGTCTCCTTCATAATATGGCTACGAGTGTCTCATTCCTCTCATATAGCTGTCTTGTACTACTGACATTAATGTTATAGATTGATCGACTTTGTTGAGGTTGATATTACTAAAAAAAATCCTATCAACATGATCACTTACATCTAACCCGAAGACATGATGCTTTATACGGTAGTTCACTTTTTAGATTGTTGGCACGGCTAGGTGACGCTGGATATAAATGATCAATAATAAAATAGTGAATAATATAACAATTTTATGTTGGTCTTTGTTGCTAGGAAGCTCCAACTATCATCACAACCAGTCCTCATTATCAATATCAGTACAATCAGCAATACAAACACGACTCGATCGCCATCTTTCTGAGAGTCCATGATGTTTTGTAGTTGTTTGTTTGTTGTGTTATGTGTTCTGCGGAATTTTCCTTTAAGACTCGCATCATTCGTATCGTCTGGATTCGCGGAGGCACTGTGACAAGTTGAAATGTTTAAAGCCCATTGTAAAGGAGGCGTCATTTTGATTGTGTTATCACCGTACGCTAAAAGAGCCTGTATAGGTGCATGCCCCATTGAGTCAAAGTCAAAGTCAAAGTCAAAGACCGCGTCAGTCGTACTTGGCGCAGACCAACGTCAGCGTACTGACGCATCAGGTGTAACGGGCCTGAACTTATCACTGTGCCTCTGTAAATGGCACGATTGCAAAATAAGTATACTGTTGGCATTGGCACTGAATTAACAATTAGCACATACGGCGCCCATAATTCAAAGCATTTGTTCGTCCTTTTTTATATAAATTATACATTTACAATTAAGTGTGTTTTCACTCTCCCATGGCGCAACCTGAGAGAGATCTGTGCCAGACACTGACGCAGTCATACGCCAAACACTGACGCAGTCATACAGTCGTACAACGGGTATTATGCCACTCATTTTGACACACTGAGAATGATGAAAGAAGCGTCTTTATGTTAAATCCAAATCTTATCTTTCCGGTTTATTGACGGGAATTGTGGACAAACAAACTGAATAGTACTGTTATAGTGTTCACTCATGAAAGACAATAAATACACCATTTTACACAAATTATAAGCGCAGGTATATGCATTAAATATATAGACAGTCAACTCACATTATACATGTTTTTCACCAAAAAGAGTATAATAATAAAATAAACCAAACCGAGGCCGTTCGAAAGAGAGAGAGAGAGAGAGAGAGAGAGAGAGACTGTGAGAAGAGGGGGGGGGGGGGGTAAAGTACTCTTTAGACTTTAAAATTGCATTGCTTCACAATTTTATCAAAAAAGAAACGAAACGAAACACAAAACACGAACGAAGACAAACGTAACCATAAAACCCTTTGCCACGTCTATGAAAAAAAATATAAGTTTTTGGAACATGCATTCGTTTAAACCACTGGTTTATATAGTTAGAAAAAAGAAGGAGAAAAGTATTAAAACAGGGCCTTGAGACTAAATCAGAAACGAGGTTGAACAAAATTAAAACAAACATGACGTATGTGTTAATTGTGAGACAAAAATACAATTCACATGTATTTACTTAACTATTTATGGTTGTCAATTATTATGTTGTACTTGTGAAATTACTGCTTAGCAAGATTGTAAAATGTAAATATGAACAATTATTCTCGGACATAATAAATGAAATGAAATAAAATACTTTCAGAAAGAAACATTCACATACGCCTACGTGTGCAATACGTACAGTATACTAAACTATGTTTAAACCAACAATTATTTACTTTGTTTTACGCCACTGAAGAATGTAGTGTCACATTGCCCTATTTTTTCGCCTTTTTCTATTGGACCGATGTGTCAAAAGGTTGATCTTTAGGGACCTGATTGTAATGTTGAATGAGTTCTCTCCACCGAGCATAAACATCATGGACATCTCGTTCCCAGAAGTCGAAGATCACCTGCCAGCCTACTCGTTGACTACTGAGAATGTAGTCGTTCTGCAGCTGCAGCGAGTGGGTGTGTAGCCCGATAACAAGGGACTGAGCGAAGCGTCCGGCCACGCAGTAGTACAGAACGCGCCATTCGTCTTCCGAGAGAGCTCGCTTCGAAAGGAACCCCGCTAGCAGTATTCCTCCGCATTCCACAGGGTCCAGCTCGAGGTTGGTACACTGCATCAGGTACATGATTGCGATGGCGATGTCGTAGACGATGCACGAGTACATCATGTGATCGAAGTCGATTATCCCGACGACGTCGCCTCTGACGTTGTCATTGTCATCATCGAGTTCCTCCGACGTCTCCCGCACTAGGACGTTGTAGTCGCTGAAATCACTATGGATCATTCCTGCATAATAGGCAGGGTAAATGATGTTCTATCATCAACCATCTCATACACGAACGTTTGAAACATGATAAAACATTGTAGACTACATAACTAAAGATCACTGTATTGTTTTGAAAGAAATACAGATGATGGGTTACATGCATAGAATTGAATATTATGCAAACTCATCTTGTTAACCTAATTACAAATCCTTTCAAAAAATCAGCTCGTTAGTTACAAACACATTATTTCTTAGCAGTCAGGTAAAACAAACCATCAACAAAACTGTACTAATATAGAATTAAATTTGAGAATAACGTCTAAAATTCGCATATTTCAAAAGGTGATGTACTGTATGTACATGTTTATTCGAATTGGGAGGGGGGATTGTCTTAGATTGATTCTTTGGAGAGAAAAAAAAGTTGCCGTCGTGTTCTACAGGCCTATATAGTTTCATTGAACGATACTAAATTAGCAGCTGTCTTAGAAGATGACTTTAACAATATCGTCCTTACCTTTCCTCAATTTGTGCTCTGTTTTTAGGACCTTTTCCTCGAAGGCGTCAATTATTTCTTTGATTACTTTCTTTTGAGCACTGTTCTGTAGAACGAAGACGTACTCCCGTAATCTTGGGACGTTGCTGAGGCACCAGATTAACTCCTTTGCCCTTTTAATGGACTCGTTCTTGTCGATAGTATTATTCTGGAAAGAAAGAAAGATCGCTTAAACAAGATTCTCCAGCGACGTTATTTTGTCCCGAACAACAACAAAAACGGGTAAAAAAAAACTATAAAATGAAAATATCTGATAGATAGATGACAATTTCCTCCCGAGAACAACTAACTCGTCAAGTGCTTCCAGTGAAAAAATTACCCTAGTCTAAAGCTCATTGATCAAGAGGGTATGTTGATGATATTTGCTGACAACAGTGTTGTTCGAGGGGATAATGTCCAAGATAGTTTGTCCAGAGTTATTGGAGAGAGGGGTTGTCCTATATATAGATTGTATAATTACTGAAGAGTTTCATCTGATTGGTGATATAACTTGAAATTCATTTTTTGTTCTCAATCAGTGGAAAATTACACGTGTTGGTAAGCCTTCGCTTACTAGTATGCTTATCTTGCAGATCCAGTGATTTTAAGTAGAATTGTAGAGTTCTGAGTGTAAATTGGTACAATAGAATAGCTGTCTAGGGGACGCGTAATCTTCATAGGGACAGATTTGGGGTTAGTTTTGTAGTACGAGTCTGAACTTCTACTATACAACTGGGGACCATTCCAGTCTGGCGGCGCCTTTTACGCTTACGGGCGGACGTGGGTGTGTGTTCGCAACTTACAGCTAGGATATCCATTTAATTCCTGGGTGGAGAGGATCAATCAATATAGATTGAACACCTTATTGGCATACAACATAATTATGTAGAACTCACCTGCAAGGCGGAAGACAGTTGACCTAATAGTTGCCCGCTTTTATAGCACATCTTAGAGGTAACGTGAGGTGCGTTCCCTAAGGACTGCCCTGGGATATACTTCATGATGCGGGTTATGAACTGCCCTGTCATTGTATCTCCCGTATCTAGATGAGGATTGGATGTTATGCATAGTTACTAAAATAATAATTATAATAATAATAATAATAATAATAATAATAATAATAATAATAATAATAATAATAATAATAATAATAATAATAATAACGTTTTATTTACCCAGGGTAGCCACTTAAGTTATGAAACTGCTCTTCCAGCGGGCCCTGCATAACATAATATGTTATTACTATACCCTTCTCCAATCTAATATGCTGAACGCCTAGCTAGACGGTCCCATTGTTATAAGTCTTTGGTATGACTCGGCCGGGGTTCGAACCCACGACTTCCCGTTCATGAGGCGGGCGCTCTAATCACTGAGCCACCATACCCGGTGAGTGTAAGATCAAGTAAGTCTAGAAACTGACCGATTTGGAATTCTTTATAATCTACACCACCACGATCTTCCCCCGCTCGAAACTTGCTGCAAGCCGAAGATGATCGACGCGTGATCCTCGAATCTTTTTAAGCTCGGCGAAAGGCTGGTCGCGGGTTCCGTACGACTTCGTTGATCACGCCATTTTCGGTGGCTTAAAGCAGGTACAGGGATTATAATAGAGCAGTCCGGACCCATTTCTTTTTATTATAATCGAACGGTCAGCTCCCGGGGTCGGCTAGATGATTACCTTTTTGTTCATTTTGTTGGAAAGCAATAAGTATTTTCTACAATTCATATATTGCTTGATTTGTTACCATGGTAAAAGCCTGGCAGTCACATCCATCACCTACTTCATCAATTAAAAAGTCTTTCTCAGATAAAAACATATTCCGTCAAAAAAATTATTTAAAACAAAAAATCATTATTTTGTTTAGATTTTCTCAAATTTTGAGCCAAAACACCAACATGTATGTTAATTTTTAGTATTTTCCAAAAGAGTTTGAGCATGGATGCAAGGCATCATCCCCAAAATGCCGTCCTAAGTAAAATTATATATAAAATAATAATAATAATAATAACAATAATTATATAAAAATCACGTCTTGGCTGGTCCACTATAGTCATGTATGTTAAATTATCAACGTTATTTAGAGATTATTTTTGTCCTACCCAAAAGGCTGACACTATATTGTTTATACATTTTGTTACCTCTGTGTTTGAAAGAGAGTTTCTCCGAGCTCAGATCCTTGCCTGCCACATTCTTGAGTGGTGAGCAGCATGGGATGCCACAGTCCCTCAACATCAGCAGGATTTCATTCTGTTGTTGGTGCAACACAAAAAGCTGGGATTCTTCAGAATTGGTCAGCTTCATCACAAACTTTTTCGGGGGGCTCCCGGGTGCGCAGTCCGGTCGTCGAGCCTCAATCAAAATGTTTTGGTTGTAGTAGCTGATAAACTCCTTGAAAAATAAGGAACAGAAAATTGAAAAGGAAGCCCATGTAATTATGTTAACTACTTTAATTTGTCAGTGGCGTAGCGACGGGAGCATGCCCCTGATATTGTAAGGGGGGCAAACGAAACACCACTCACCACTTCTATACCAAAGAAACGGGTTCCAAGCAGGAATGCAGTCTAATGTTGAGGGAAAAAATACATGCTACTCAGTTTTACCTTTAAACAAACGACATCCTGGAAATCGTAGAGTCTGCGAACAAGACCAGCTGCTCGTTCAAAAGGTAGGTTAGGCTTGATTTGAGGCTGGTTGTTTGGTGATACGTCATCAGGGATGCCTACGTCATAATGATGAAAACCACTCTCGCCATTAACATGATCCATCTTGATATTCTAAAGAACAGACATAATAGTAATAATTATAATAATAATAATAACGGTGCTTATAAAACGCTTACCACCGAAGTCTCCAAGTGCAATAACAAACCAGATACAATTATTAACAATTACATATTAAATCAAACAAAAAATTACATATTCAAAAATATCTATTTCTTTATATTTTTCAATCGTCTATGCGAGATTATCTCGCAGGCCGTAATTGGTCTACGAGCCGGTCTTTAAGAGGTTTCCTATACCTTCGTTGCTCTAAAGGGAGAATAAAATGTGAAATCATTTTTGTGTGTGTGTGAGCATGGACCTATTAGGGATGGACATTCAACGTGATTCTTTTTTTCATCCAAATCATCCAATGATAGTCACTGCCTTCTGATTATGTGCATCTTAATGAGAACATTCAGCTGTCCTAACGACTGCTATGCATTTTCGGTCATTGACAAAGGAGCAGTTTCCCTCTCTTGGATTTTGTTTGGATGGGGGGGGGGGGGTGGTGCTCTGTAAGAGTGTGTCTTTAATAAAAAAAAACATCCCCAATGGGAAGCAGCAAAGTTGAAAAGCAGACGATTTTGGTGATATGAAATATATTATTACTGGTTCGCACACTTAGGAGGACCACTGTTTTTTTTGTTTTTTTTCATGGGGGGGGGGGGGAGGTGAAGCACCATTTTTACATGACTTTCTTTTTAACTCTCACTTTCACCTATCCCAGAAAACCCAAGTTTTTTGGTGCTGCTGTCTATATCGTTGATAATGCATTATTACAATAAATAGAGAGAGAGAGAGAGAGAGAGAGAGAGGGGGGAGAGAGAGAGAGAGAACCACCATCATTATGGAATGATTCAGGGTTTGTGTGATGTACATTTGAAACTATTTCTTAGCGTCTCAACCCTAAAAAAATAGCGAAACTATATTTGAGGAAAAGCATTATACTGAACTGAATAAAGAATAATAACTTTATATTGGCTCATACTAATACTGATACGGGCTAAAGACAATGTGGTATATTGGCACAGTAAGATCGGGTATTTTTATAAAGGTATTCCAAAATGACATCCTGATAATCAACATTTTGTTCTGTATTCATATGTATATACGAATAATACAACTGATCAAATGATTTCTTAACGTGACATAGCTTCTTCTCCCCTTGCAAACAAAAAAGAAAACAAGGTTATTTAAAGGTACTATGTCCCTTTTGCAGCCAACCTCAAATTCTGTAGAACTGTGAAATTTAAACGTTAGCAGTGTCCTTATATTCAAATTATGTAAGGAATCCTGTTTACTTGCTAGACTTCACTGTCAGATACTATTGAGTGACTGACTGGCTTCTTTTCTTCTTTGGTATTTAACATACATCAAATGAGCTGTAAAGGGTACATGAGCATGTCTACATCAATAACACACTTCTTGTGATGGCCAAGATTAAACTGATTGAATCTTTGCACTGCATAAAACGTATGACCATTCGGTGCAATGGTCTGTAAATCAAGACTATTACTTATTGGCTCTATAGCTCCTAAGTCGATTTGACATTTAATAGTCGTTATTTTCCCACTTGAAGACATTTTCAAGCCCCACCTTTTTTAGGGAAGTTCTAAATTAGTATTGTCTTTCAAATGCCGTCGGAATTTAACCTTTTCATTTTTTGGGCCTGCAAATGGGACATAGTACCTTTAATAAAAGGATCATGCGACAAATAATCATTGTGATTCAAATAGATGCAAACATTTTTTTGAATAAGCAATGCTTTTCACCAGAATCTTTTTTTGTAAAAACGACTTTTTACAAATCTCAGCCATGCAATTCTGCCACTGTGCTGTAAGATCACTTCCAGATTAGGAGAAGTGTATTGTTTAATGGGTATTTAAATTGAATGGAACGTCTCAACTCAGTAAGCATGACTGAGATTTGTAAAAGTTGTTTTTACAAAGAAGGTTCTGGTGAATAGCAATGCTTATTCAACCAAATATTTGCATCAAGTTGAATCACAATCATTATTTGTTGGCTTATCCCTTCAAAGAAGCCATGTCACGTTAAAGACATCATAAAGATCAGTGTTTTAAGCGTATATATTGCATACACAGGCCCGAGTACAAGCGAGTACCGTATCATCTCTTCCTCTCACATAATTATGGCAGATTTGTTTTGTAGAGCAATATATGTCGCTGAAAGTTGCGTTATTGCGTCCTGGACTACCAAATACCAGGTTGGTATCCCAAAGTTGGAGAAGAATAATTTTCGCATCGTATACTGGTTATAATTTCAATTATTTACACATCTATCCAATCTGTCCATATTAGGGACTTTTAGATTTGCGTGGACTGATACGTGTGACGTCCATTCACGGCAGTGCATTAACGGGACGTCGATCGTAGCATAGACCTATTGTTTTCGTGCGAATCTAAAAGTCCCTAGTAACGACCCATCTGTGACCAGGGGCAGATCCAGCCGGCTGCAAGAGGTTGGGGGGGGGGGGGGGGCCGAAATCTTGAGAAAATATTTAGCGGCGAATCAGCCAGCCGGCGAACGGTGAATGAGCGGGGGGGGGGGGCAAAATGTTTTTTGTTTGGGGGGAGGGGTCAGGGGCCGTTTTTTTTTTTTGTTAAGGTAAAATTTACGTTACTATCCTATTTTTTACCGGTTTGGGAGGCTGGGGGGGGGGGGGGGGGATCCGCGCCTGTCCAACAATTCCATCTATAGTTACATGACAGCGTGGAAGTTTTGTTGAAGAGAAAATGTTTCCATGTAGAAGGGAGTTTCTTGTAACGGTCTAACAAAAGAAAATATTCTACAAACGAAAGATCTCTTCCTTTTGCATCTTTCCAAATCATAGGTCGCCCGTATTCATCTAACATGTGCGCGATTTTCGCAATACCTTTGTCAAAAATACTTGACTTGAAAATAGTTTTACCATCAAGTAGTATAGACTTATTGTTCCAAATTATTTGATTTTCAATTGATACATATTTATGGATAAAATTATTCCACACCTGTATGATTTCCTTGTACCCGCAAATATTTAACAATAGTTACAGTGAAGAAAAAAAAGGTCCACCAACATCCTTCAATGAATCCTTCTGAACCTTCTGAAATTGGAGTCAGCAGGGCGGTATTCCGCATGTCGCTAACTTGTATGGCAGGTGATGCATGCTAGAGTAATCAAGTAATATCAATTTCCACCCTCAAGATTGTGATGTAAATATTGCATTTACCCACTTTATTTTCTGAACTTGTAGCAAAGATTTTAAGCACACCATTTGAAACCACCCTCCTCATACTTCTTTAGCATGACTTCAAGTCTAAGTCTGTCCGGACCGTCATTCCAAATCAATTTATATGCTAACTTTTTAATTTCTCTTATGAACAGATCTGGGATTTTAACGGTGCTTGCAATAAACAGTAACTGGGAAAAGGCAGGTGTTTTCACAATTTGAATTTTACCAATCAGTGACAAATTTCGAACCTTCCATAAATTCAATAGGCCATTTTCGTAATGTAACCAAATTTAATGCATAAGTCTTTTTAAAATGCCTCAATACAAATTATTTTATTCACCTGATAAGAATAATAGTATTTCAATAGACAGAATCCGAACTGCATACATTAATTGTTGCCAGGTTGGACAAATATTATGGCTTGACTTACCTAGCAACACTTAATATATGTAGTTGCATTCTGACTATAGAAATACTATTATTCTTATCAGGTGAATGAAATAATTTGTATTGAGGCACTTCACAAACACTTATGCATTAAATTTGGTTACATTACGAAAATGGCCTACTGGCTCTTTATTTTCAATAAATTTTATTTCAATTGAGAGTATAGCACATCAGGTGAATACGATACGTCAGCACCGAGAACCGTCAGTGATGGAACTTCTATACCTTTATATTTTCAAGTGGTAGGATACTGTGTCTTGCTGAACCTATCAACATTGCATTTGTTTTATCAAGATTAATCTTAAAGATACTATGTCCCTTTTGCAACCAACCTCAAATTCTGTAGAACTTTGCAGGAATTATAAATATGTCATGTATTTCCTATCTGTGAAATTTAAACGTTAGCAGTGTCCTAATATTCAAATTATGCAAGGAAACCCGTTTACTTGCTAGACTTCACTGTCAGACACTATTGAGTGACTGACTGGCTTTTTTTCTTCTTTGGTAATAACATACATAAAATGAGCTGTAAAGGATTTGCCTACATCAATAACCCACTTCTTGTAATGGCCAAAATTAAACCGATTGAATCTTTGCGCAGCATAAAACGTACGACCATGTGGTACAATGGTCTGAAAATCAAGACTATTACTTATTGGCTCTACAGCTCCCAAGTCGATCTGACAACTAATAGTCGTTATTTTCCCACTTAAAGACATTTTCAAGCCCCATTTTTTTAAGGGGAGTTCTAAATTAGTATTAATTTCAAATGCCATTGGAATTTAACCTTTTCATTTTTTGGCCTGCAAAAGGGACATAGTACCTTTAAGAGAAGAAACTCGTCTGAATTTATTTCTATTTTATTTAGATATTACATATCGCAGGCATAAATACTCACATTTCGGATGATTGTTAATTATTGTCACATGCACCCTGCCCGTTTGACACACACTACACCGAGATCTGCAAGAATCTTCAAGATTGCATGAAGGAAGCAGACTGCACCGAAGAAGAACAAGATTAACAACCTGCCGAAATTCTTGAGTGATTTCTGCATGGCCGAGGCCGCGTAGCTTGGAGGGAGAAGACAGACCATGACAAGACAGTCATGATCACTGAAAAGAAAGAAAGAAACAAAATTACACGCTTGTACGTCTTAACTGTTTACTGTTCCGAATCCATGGAGACTATTTCCTTTTCCTTTTGTGAATTCTCTTCGCCAGAGTGAATTCTTAAAAAGGTTGCTAAAGCATTGTTAAAGGTTGCAAGAAAGTTCGCAAACAGTTTTTCTTGTCGCAAAGATTTTTTTTTTCTGGGAGCAGTTGAAAGCGTTTTCAAAACAGTCGTAAGCCTTTGCAATCGGTTTCAAGATAGTGCCGCTGAAGTTCTTTTTGATTCGCCAATGCTAGCCGACCACGTGATCTGACCATATTATGGTCATTTATAAGTCTGAATGCTAGAGAAGATTGCCCACCCTTTTTGTAGGGTTGGGTCTATATATTAGCAAAAGTTAGCAAAAGGTCCCACTACATTCACAAATAGTGGCACAGGATCGGCAGATACTAGTTGCTAATCTTCGCAAACTGTCGCTAACACTTGCTTACAGTCACTTATAGTCGCCAACTGCCTTTTGCAAACACTTTCGCAAACATTTGTTCCAGGGGCGGCCGAGCGACTTCCAAAGAAAAAAGGGCACCTAGAGTGGGAAATCTCAAAGCGAAAATATACAATTTTTTAGACATTGGTATATACCCCTACATTGTGATTACATTATCAGGGATGATTTCAATATTTGTTTCTCTTCATACATCATACAAGATATCGCTTAAGCATCATACTTTACAGTTGGATGTGATGTCTGAATATGCATTTACGAGCGAGCGAAGCGAGCGAGAAAATTTTAAAGATCTGTGAGGTCGCAGTGTGAAAAATTACATCTTATAGAGAGGAAAAAAGCCAATCGTGATGGGGTTATAAGCACATTCTCATAACGGAAGACTGAAAAGACCTTTGATAAGTAACATAATTATATCATCTTTAAATGCGAGCGAGCGCAGCGAGTGAACTTTGGGGGAAATTGCTCTTAGTCGCTTTAAATAAGGGGCATGTTTAATGATTACATGAAAAGGGGACAATTATCGAAAGGGATAAGACACTTATTAGAAAAGAAAAGGAGCACGTGTCAAAGTACAAAGGATAATTATAAGGGTGAAAATGAGTCAGTTTTTTCACCTGAAAAGAGGCACTCACCAGTGATGAAAAAGAGGCGTTTACGAAAATGGGAAATAGGCATTTGTTGACGGAAAAGGGACACCCATCAGATTTTGATAGGGGCATTTATAAGAGGTGAAAAGGGGATAGGTCCCTTATTAGAAAGGAAAAGGGGCACGTATCATATTAAAAGGGGAATTATCAGAGTTGAAAGGGGCACTAACCAGATATGAAAAGGGGCACTTATGAAAATGTAAAAGGGGCACTTATAATAAAGAAAAATGTGCATTTGGTGAATGAAAAGGGGGCACTGTTCAGATTTTTAAAAGGGGCAGTTATGAGAAGGGGAAGGAGCTCTTTCTTTTTAATGGGGGCACTTGTCATAAGGAAAAGGGACACTTATTAGAAAGGGAAAGGGGTAGTTGTGAGAAGGGTAAGGAGCTCTCTCTTTTTAATGGGGGCACTTATCATAAGGAAAAGGGGCACCTATTCGAAAATAAGAGGGGCACATGTTAAAATGAAAGGTGTGCTCATCCGAGTTTAAAAAAAGGGGTAGTTATTAAAAGAAGAAGGGGCACTTCTTACAAAGGAAAAAAGGGGAAGTTGTCAAAGTAAAAGGAGCACCTCTCAGTTTTGAATAAGGCAATAATCAGAGGTGAAGGGGGCACTTATTAAAAGTGAAAAGGGGCACTTCTCGTACCTGAAAAGAGGCACTTACTAGAGATTAAAAAGGGCACTTATTCAAGATAATTTCAAGATTGATGAGAATGGAAAATGGACACTTAGTGCAAAGGAAAATGGGAACATGTCGAATGAAAAAGGGCACGTGTCAAAAATAAAAAAAGGCACTCGTCAGAGGTGAAAAGGGGGAAGGGGCCCTTTTACTAAGTAATAGGGGCACTTGTCAAAGTAAAAGGGGCACCTTTCCTATGTAAAAGGGGCACTTCTTACAAAATAAAAGGGGGACTTTTCCTATCTAAAAAGGGGCACTTTTGGGGTATCTGAAAAGTGGGGGGCACTGTGCCCCCCTGCCCCCCGGGAGGGCCGCCTCTGATTTGTTCAAATGTCGCTTATTGGCGAAAATCAGGGTTTGCATCTGCGATATTTCCGGGGTCCGAAGGAGCGCATGCGTGCTCCCAAAATCTCCGGTAAATTGGCACTTTTTCGCGCGACAAAGTCCGGCCCGCCATTGACTTTCACACCGGAGATAGGGGGAGGGGGTGCTTTCATAAAGAGGGAACATGTTTGGATTTAAATCAATAAAGTTTGAATTTGAATTGCATACGCGTACCCTAGATAAACACCGAGTTGGGGGAGGGGCTGGCTGTAAACAAATGTTAACGACAGTTTTGCTAACTCCTGGTACTCAATGGGTCGATTTTATGAATGAACCATATGGTAACGTGGTCACTAGCATTGGCGAATCAAAATTAACTTCAGCGACACCGTCTTACAACCGTTGACAAAGGCTTACGACTGTTTTGCAAACAGCAATTTTTGCAAAAAGAAGAAGAAGAAGAAGAAGAAAAGAAGAAGAAGAAGAAGAAGAAGAAGAAGAAGAAGAAGAAGAAGAAGAAGAAGAAGAAGAAGAAGAAGAAGAAGAAGAAGAAGAAGAAGAAGAAGAAGAAGAAGAAGAAGAAGAAGAAGAAGAAGAAGAAGAAGAAGAAAAAAGAAGAAGAAGAAGAAGAAAGAAGAAGAAGAAGAAGAAGAAGAAGAAGAAGAAGAAGAAGAAGAAGAAGAAGAAGAAGAAGAGAAGAAGAAGAAAAAGAAGAAGAAGAAGAAGAAGAAGAAGAGAAGAAGAAGAAGAAGAAGAAGAAGAAAAAAGAAGAAGAAGAAGAAGAAGAAGAAGAAGAAGAAAGAAGAAGAAGAAGAAGAAGAAGAAGAAGAAGAAGAAGAAAAAGAAGAAGAAGAAGAGAAGAAGAAGAAGAAGAAGAAGAAGAAGAAGAAGAAGAAAGAAGAAGAAGAAGAAGATGAAAAAAATGATGAAAAAGAAAAAGGAAAAGTAGAAGAAAAGAGAGCTGTTTTGCCTGAAGAGTACAAAAGTAACAAAATGACCAGATATACACTCTATATCTTTTTATAAATACCTGCTGGATTTAAAGCAGTGTTAGTTTTTTTTTTTAATCATTTCTATTTTTTTTAATTCACTTCCTTCAAGTCCTTCCATGTACACATCCTCTGGGGGCAAAAAAAAAAAGGAGTTCAAAACTACTGAAAAAAGTATAAAACATACCAAATATTCCACTATACAAAACAAGGTATTACATGTAATGTACACATAAAAAAATGAATAAACATGAATATTCATTTAAATCACATATTGGGATCTGATTATGTTATAGCACTGTATAAACAAGACTACTCATCTTTTGGGCAGCAATAATCATGACACCAGTCCAGTAACATTTTTATAGCGTCTAGTACAACACTTCTACCCGTTTTACATTTTTAATAATTGTTGTCCCATCCATCATCTTTTTCACCACAGGAGTAAGAATATTATAACGTCCATCACTCTGACACAATACATAACACTGTCCATGAATTTTCAATAAAAACATTCAAACATTATCATTATCACTCATATAACGTTTCTAGACAACATACTTGCATGTCATGATATATCGTTTCATAAAAAGTGAAAAATTATTCTGTGATTCCTGGGAGAAATATTCAAATATTGTGTCTCATATTTTAAAGTTTACAATACACAAAATTCATTCAATTTGAACATGATCCATTATGATTAATATAAGTAAAAACAGTATCATAACCTTCTCACTATCTTTCATTGTATTCCTCAGTAACAATGTTTTGACATAATGGCAGAAATTCATGAAGTGCACTAACTTGAGTTGGAAATCTTAGACTTCCAAAGAAAAGTTTTAATTGTTGCTCAATTCTTTAGTACTCAATTTGTTACAGTGTTTAATGGTAAAGAACTGTACACCAGTTTGAATTTCAAGAAAAGTAGGAGATTCAACATTAAAACAAATAAAAAAGGGGTAGCTTTTAAAAGACAACGCCATTTTCATATTCCTATCACTGCAATTGAAAAAATGTACATGTAAAGCCAAATAGAAAAGTCCCAAATTTCTTGTCTACTCCTCCTTCGCCTTTCAGGCTGCCTCTATATTAGGGGGGGGGGGGGGGGATATTTTTACTCTAAAATGAAATGAATAAGAATCTGAGGTCGTCTGGTCAATGAGGTACAGGTAACAAAAATCATGAATACAACGCAAATCTTATCTTAATTTGAGCCTCTGAAGCACTAGTACAGAATCTGGTCAGTTTCCTTTTACCAATCTCCACCACTGCGGCCTCCCCCTACTTGCTGCAAACCTAAGGTGGATGGCGTGATGCCCGAGTTTCTATGCCCGGCAACATTTTTTTGGCTGGGCGTACCATTGATTGATGCTTAGGGGTTTGTGGATCACGCTCACTTCGGCTTACAGCAGGTAGGGGATGGAAGAGATCGTGATCGCAAAATAAACTGAAGCCAGCCAGATTCTGGACTACTGAAGTGCATGGTCAAAGGAAAGGAAAGTATGACAATTTGTGTTGAAATTAACTGAATACCATTATTTTTGTACAAACACAAAATTTAAATACACGGGATTAAACAACAGAACCCCTTACTCCTCAAATTTTGATCAGTCCTGACAGAAAACTAAGAATCATGTTTTATTCGGCCTAAAAACGGCTTCCGACTGGACGGAGAAGGTGCATGCTCATATAATGGTAAACACACGACATTACATTGAACACTACACACCTTTAGAAATAATTACACTCAAATTATTACAAGCACCCAGTACTGCATATAATACATGTATAACATTGATAATGATGTGTTGCAAGTTTGAAATTCAAGTTAATGCCTGTATACAATTTTGAAAATCTGATATGATTTTCAATCGTAAATGACACACAAAAAAGGTGTTTCTAGTACAAACAAACGAGTGATCTGACCATCCTTGCTACACATGTACACCTCAAGTTAGATTTTGGCTAGGATTAAGAATTTGATGTCCGAAGTGAAAATCAGAGTGTCCAAATAAAAAAAGGTTGTCCTCAAATCGTTGGGATAAAACACAAACACCAAGGGTTAGAGATAGTCTTGATTCCTGGTAATAATTAAAAGATATAATTACTCATGATCAACATACTTTACAATGAATTTAAGGACTACATAAAAATTTAAAAAATTGATTACAAAATTAATTTTCAATTAAAAAGAAGCTCAAACACTGAACCTACCCAAAGTCTATATGATGCTTTGTTGCAGTCAGTTTTTGAAAGTTTTTGTAATTCTTTAACAACTTGCCCGTCCGAACAGCCAAATATCAACATAACAAAAGAACATGTTTTTCTCAATAAACATTGCTCCGTCACCAGAAGTAAAAATTATCTGTACATTTTTTATGTCCTAACTATTAAAGTCACACTCTTTTTGTACCATCTTTTAATCTTTGACCATAATTATCATTGTTTATCTAGCAGAAGAGCATTACTGTGAAGGGCCAGGGGATGTATCTTTACAGAAATACCCACTTCAAAAGTTTGAAAGTGTACCAATCACGTAAAAAGCGATTTGTGTATAACAAGAATACAATTGAACCTCATTGAGCTATCTGTTATAACAAGGTGATTTCTATGGTCCCAAGGACCTCATTATAGTGAGGTTCCACTGCATACCCCAACCAAGCCGAGTGTACGGCATCTGCAAGAATCTTCAGTATTGAAGGAGGCAGATTATCTTGAAGAAGAGAAAAGATATAAAATCATCCTAAAAAAATTATATTTAGCATCCTTTGGGCTCACAGATAATGAGTATGACAAAAAAAATGTAAATAGCATGAAACCCAGTGTATGGACCCAAAGATATTTTGCTCCATGTCGCTATATTATTCAAATAATGAGCTTCAATAATGACTTCTGTAAAGAGAAAATGGACGTTTAAAACACTTCCAATTAACATAACAGGGATTTAAACAGCAAACAGCAAACAGCTGAATTATTCATTCCCTTACCAAGTATTGTAATTATGTAAGGATGTGAAAAATTTATTTGTCCAGATTCATGTTTCTTGAGAATGCGACACATTAAAGCTACATCTAAAAGTGTTCAAGAAAGGCCCTAATTCAACCAGTCCCCCTCTCATTATCGAGTTAAGACAAACACAAAAACATCAAATTTTCAAGGTTGCATATTCAGGACCTTCTGCCAGGCAAACAACAATGTAAACATAGTATATAGGACATCGTTCTTCTCTATTGACATAATGTACAAATAATTTTGTTTGAAACATTTCCTTTTTCTACAAATCTATTTCCAAGAGACGCATTCATTCAGAAAGCACGAATACGGTGGCTTATCAAAATGAGAATACCATTAGGTGGACCTATAGCTATTGGAGAGAGATAGGTACGTCATCGCAGCCATTTCATGGAGCCTCAATAGTTTCCTCTGTGATTTTGTAAAGTGCATCGTCTACAGCAAAAAATGCTCATCTCTCTCTCATTAATACAACTTTTTTACAAAAGATTTTCATTAGAGTCATTAATATAAACAATAATAGTAAATTACTGAAATAATACATTAGGTGTCAAAATACCATTATTGTGATAAAAATATACATCACAGTTGATGTTGTATGTATCTCTATTAGGGCAAACTATTTGGAGCTCCATGACTTGGCCTATGAATGTGCACACATGTCGCAACTATCTCTCTGAATATGCCATGGTGGACCTGGCGAAAAATAGACAAAATGAAAGTAAGTACAGCCTCTATCAGCGGGGTTCCGCATTAATCCGCATCTGTCCGTTGGGTTCCGTGCTCGGCTTGGGCGGGGCAGGCACTTTCAATGCCATCACCTTCAAGTACTGCAGTGCATTGTGGGCGGATGTTTCCATGGCGTCATTGCGGGAGAGGCCGTTGGCGAAGCAGACGGTGACGGGTGCGGTCTGGAGCCTGACGAAGCACTGGTAGTGGCCAGCCTGCGTCTGTTCTTCGATGGGGACGTATTCTACTTTGAAGCTCTGCTCGTTACCAAGGTCTTGAAGCATGCTGGAGTAGGTGGGGTCTAGAAATTGTGTTGTAGAAAAAGAAATTCAAAGCACTTAAAATTTCAAGTCCCTTTTTCACAAATAAGGTGAAAGTATCTGACATGGAACCTATCATTTTAAAATTTGTTTTTACTTTAATGAAATTGGTGTAAAATCGAATTCGAACTAAATCTAATATGTTAAATTTTTGCACTGACAGAGATTTCTTTCTATTTTTTGTTGGTTGGTCACTTTATACCCGCTCATCTATAGATTAACCTTAATCAACATTCTTCCAGAAAGTAAAACTCGGGTAAAGAGTAACGCTAAACATATTTGATTTCATATCTTATTATAATTACAGATTACTATTTTAGCACAATATTTTTATTCTTTTAGAATGGACATTTAATATGCTTCATGCCACAAAATAATTGCATCACAACACAAGACTTTATAGGACTTAAAACAGCTTCTTGCTATGAAAACAACTGTCATTAAAAATGTGCAATTGACTTTGGATTTTCTATGTCAAAGGAATGGAAATTACAGAGAATTTCAGAAGTTCTGTTCATGCGACTACATTGTGAAAGAAACGTTGTGGAATTGATCAGAGAAGGTTGAGCATCAAGCATGGAATCATCAAAATGATAGGAAATTCGGCCCAATCTTGGTAAAGTTAGAAGCACTGTACACAAAAAGATGTATATGGGACTACACAAACATGTGGCATAAAAATCTGTCCCGATTTTATGATGTTAAATGCCATGTTAAGAATATTACGGCATTTGAAGAGCCATGCTTTTCAGGGAACATTTTTTATCTGATGCTCTTCCATACTTGCATAATACAATAAATAACGCTCATAATTATTTTTCACCTCTTCCCAGAACTCAACCTTCTCTTTAAGGAGTTCAATTTTCTTTTTACCTGGGAAATTGAGTGGGTTCATTTGAGGCTACGGATGAAGTTTCCTTCGGCTTGAGGTAGATTCTTGATGGATAGGCGATGCGGTCCAGGCAGCTTTGGATGCTTCTGCTTGAAGACAGAGGAAAAGAGGAAATAAATATTTTTCTAGTTTCCCTTGAAAATGGTTTTCATGTTGAAACATGTACTAAAGGAACCTGTACATAAAGACCACTCTTTTTGTCTCCCTTGGGTGGTCTTTTTAGACAGGTTTTACTGTACTAGAAGTTATCTGTGAGTAACACCTAAAAGTTAAAGATGCATAGGAGTGGGCTCTCATAGTATTGTCAATCATCCAGAGTGGCCTTCAATTTTATGACCAACAGGCCTTAGATAATGTTTTGCATTTCCCTCACCAGAAGACCCTCGGAGACTAGGGGGTATTTCTTGATAGAACTCCCATTGATGGTATCTCCACCAAGTCTGGTGTCAGCGAATTAATGGGTATGCAACTAATGAAGACCAACAGTGTTAACACTGTATTTACCACACTAATCATCTCCCTGTCCTACATTGTATTTATCATGGGATAGATCTACCACAGGCTTCAAGATCATCTATCTGTTTGCAGTGCGAGATTGATGTACAGTCAAACCTGCTTTAGTGACCACCTGTCTATAAAGACCACCTGTCTACAAAGACCACATTTTTTGTTTCCCTTGAAAATAGTTTCTCATTGAAACATGTACTTAAGGAACCTGTCTACAAAGACCACCTGTCTACAAAGACCACTATTTGTGTTTCCCTTGGGCGGTCGCTATAGACAGGTTTGACTGTATATATCGGTGTTAAAAAGATTTTCTTGAGGTGGCTAAGACAATCAATCAATTGGTGCCTATTGTTTTGTTTGAAATCGCACGTGTGGCAAACGAGTGATTGTGCAGAGAGACGAGGGAAGCAACCAAAGTGCTAAACAAATTTTATGAGGAATGACTCCCATGACATGGCGGTAAGTCTTTTTTATTTTATCAACAAATGAAAAACCCTCTTGAGGTGACCACTGTGTAATGAAATAGATAAAAGGTTTCCTGGTGTCAAGGGCTTTTTTTTTATTGTTGGGGCAGGGGGGGGGGGGGAACATCTATTAATCTGAGGTTTTTTGTAAGAATTTACAAGCCATCTGAGCATTGTTTCACGAAACTGTCACCCATTGGCACGTGTACTAATTTCAATAAGGGTTTGTGAAACAATGCCGAGTTCTGTGACTAACAACTCTGCAATACCTTTTGTTTTCTGTTTATGAGGCCAGGGTTTATGTCCGCCGGTAGCTTACGGAGAACTTCAAGCATGGCACTGGCAGCTGCTCGTTTGGCAAGGCGCTTACTCTGGTCAACACCTGAAAAATGAAGGATAAGAGACAATATCTTTCATAATTAGCGAGCATTAAACAGGAGGTTGGGTTCTGATAAACATTGAAATTTAATTGCTGAGCTTCTTCACTCATTTTGTTAGTGTAGAAAAATATCATAAATGAAATGTCCCCTGAAGAGTGAAGAGGACTGCTTTTCATATGCCCTCATATTCAGAGTATGATGAGAAATATCTGAAAGTTCGACCATACCTTTATGCCACATGTGTGTAGTCCCATATACATATTTCGATGTGCCGTGCATGTGACTCAAATCAAGAGTGATTTTATCTTCTATCATTTTTATGACTCCAAAATGTCTCTACTACGTAATCAACCATTCCTAATTGCTTCCTGACGGTATCTTTCACAATGCAATCACTCCACTAGAACTCAACTTTATCTTTTAAATGCAAATTCTAAACTGTTATTTATATCATGCTTTTGCAATGAGAAGTATGAATAAATAGCCTATAGTCTACATGTGTGTATTCATCATTTTTACATAAAATATCTGAATTTGTTAATAATGGTATATAATATCTCTCATGATAAAGGCTCTTACGCATTCAAGTAATTTAATATCTGCCACCGATCCATCTTCTTTTACATGGATCAAGAGTGAAAGATGGAGATGTCATGCTCTCAACAAAGACAAAAGAGCTGGGATTTGAACCTAAAAACTATTAACTAAACCTGCTGAAGTGACCACAAACACCACCTGTCTACGAACTACTGTTTGTTTCCCTTGAAAATGGTTTCTCATTGAAACATGTACTATAGGCACCTGCCTATAAAGACCACTTTTCTTGTCTTCCTTAGGTGGTCTTTATAGACAGGTTTCACTGTATCCTAACCCATGATCATACACACAAATAATGCCCAATAGTTATCATTATGTACCTTGTTCTTTGTACTTGTCGACAGACACTGAGATGACAAAGCGTCTGTTGTGTGGCGGACCGCTCTCCTCCAGAGCTTCATATTCTGGCTTCCTCCATCCCATACAGGTCACCAACTCTTGCAGTTCACCAACGGGGTTGTCTTTTAGAGATCTAGCAAGAGAATAAAATAAAGCCTCATTAAAGTCACATCCAGTTTCGCCAAATCACTACAAATCAGTTGGTCACGAGTATTTGATTTTATTTGATTATTTTCAAGGAGCTGTAAGACGCTGTGAAGGTGCTGTAGATGAATTCTTCTCACAGACAATCTTGTATTCTGGTAATTATGGAAAATAAAATCTCACAAAATCCAGGGCACCATAGGCCCATACTAACTTTTTTCATAGAGGGTCTGTAAGTTATTTTGAAAGTCTATATTCATAAAGCACATCTTCAAATGTTGACATTTTGGAGGTTCTGCCTTAGATTTTGTATGCCCATGGAGGGCTCAACACTAACAGGTGCCCAAGACACATTGGCACCTCATATCTTCAAAGTCTTTAACATTCTGGACCCCCTTCCAAAAGTTAGTATTGAACCTTGCTTAGATACTTCTCATCTTTAAACACATGACAAGACCTTAGTATTTTTTTTATACAGTTCTCGAAAAACAAACAACGAAAATATCAAAGACACTACAAGCTTTAAAAAGTTCCATCTTTGCACAAGATAACTCTTGTTGACGCTATCTCACCTTCCCTCGTCTTGCTCCGTTTCCACAGCAGGGACTTCAATATCAAGCTGCTGAAGAACATCCTCTGCTGCCGACTGCTTGGCGACCTTCTTACTGGGTCCCTGTCCATTACCCACCACATCGCCAGCAGTGCAGCGAATGGTGAACTTTGGCTGATGGGACGCCCCTTCCTGGCCGATGGTGTCGTAGACCGGTGTCACACCTTTCTTGGCACACAGCTCTTGTAGAATACTCACAGGGGTTTTGCAGTTAGCCATGGTGGACAGCTACCAGTCTAAATACAAGAACATGGAATTTGGTGACAGGGAGTGTAACAATGACTTTCAATTTACTAGACTCTATTGTAGAGGCCAAGATAGAATCCATTTGCTTGAAGAACATGAACAGATTTAATAGCTGAAATTCAGTCTTTATATTTGATGTTTTACAATGATTTTCTATATTACTTTTATATTGAAATGAAAATCATATCTATTTTCTTTCCAATTAAAGTGTCATTTTTCTCATTTAAATCAAATTGTTAGAGTTAGTGTTACATCTGGATAAAGAAAATAAACGATGGCAGATTTTCACAGGATTTTGGCGGAAAATGGCTAGTCAACCCCCCCCCCCCCCCCCCCCCCCCCCCCCCCCCCCCCCCCCCCCCGTGCATACAGCAAGGGGTACTGACTGTCTGTGCATGGGGAAGGTTGACAAATGTCACTTTTTTTTAAAGTTTTCCACACCTATCAGGACCTTAAGTTTAGTAGATCTCGGAAGTTTTATGAATTTTATGAGTTATGTTAATGATATCAATTTTTGTGTAGTCTGGAAGTGGTTTTAAAATACTTTAAAATGAGGGGTCAACCATTGACATACTGACTCATAGTGTAACCCAAGGTGAAATTATGCAACAAACAATGAGCAAAAAAATGAGCAAAATGATGTACAAGGCCACTTAAACAAATATACATGTTTAGTGCCCCCATCTGCTTCCTTTTTGGGGGCTGTCTCATATTTTATTTTTTTGAAATTTGTGTATTTTTTGTTTTTTTTATTTGGGGGGATTTTTTGAAGAAAAAAAACATGAAAAACACTGCTAAAATGAATCTATTTCTGATTTACAAATAAAAAAATGTCGGCAGCCGTCTTGAAAAATGGCCCGACTGTCAGGGAAAATGTACCGAGCGACCAGTTTGAAAGAAAAAAAGGGCCTCCTCCTTCCGAAGGCAAAAATGATTATGAAGGAAAAACTGTGATAACGCCATTACGAACGTGTAGATGGCGCACAGTTTTTCCTTCATAATCATTTTGCCTTCGGCGTAGACTAGAAGGGATGAGATTGACGGCAGCGAGAGTTTAACACGGCTTGCAAGATTTTCAACATGGATGTCGATTTTGACCCATAATTTCCTTAAAAGGGACCATTAAACGGATTATTTCAATCAAGTTAGTAAGTGGAACCGATGTATTATAGCCTAGACCTAATGTAAAATTGGATATGCACGAGGTAAAATGACATTTTGGGGGATTTTGGGGGCATAACAATACGGCCGTGGCAAGTTTGTTCATGTTTGTGGGAGGGGCCTAACGGCTAAAATCTAGCCGTGATATCTTCAACATAGGCTGGCATAGGCGATCGTTCTGTCTCTATAACCGGAGGTCTAGTGGAGCCAGACGTAGTCTCAGTGGAATAACCGACGGTATAGAGACTGAAGCTTTCGGTCTACTGTAGATCTACATGTACGCACACACAATACATCTATTCCACAGCTATGACACAAGACGCCATATGTGGGACTGAATGGTAATGAGGCGAGGGAAGGTGGAAGGTTTAAATGGTCCAGATTAATCATAGTAGTCAGTATGGAGTGGTTTAACATTTAAAAATCATGCAAAAAAGTAGAGCAATTCGTCAAAATTGTATAAAACAGATATCAAGACACTCATCACGTTTGCTAATAGCAATGTTTTACCTGAATATCGGTGGTATTCACAAAGAAAAGAATCCAGCAGTACAATAAATTCTCAAAATGACATACCTGTACGGTGTCTCTAAAGCTTCGAAGCAACAACAACAAAAACGACGATATCGAACTGTGTTCATATTTTGTCAGGCAGGTCAACCCGTTATGATAATTTTGTAGGACTTCGGGGGGGGGGGGGGGCCTTCACGTGCCTCAAAATTATGTATAATTGGATGAATTGACGAAGTACATTTAGTATAACACACTTCAAAATGTCAAGAGAAATGAAATATATTATCATCTCACCATAGTTTGATGCTCTTGAATTACTATTGTTCCGTCTAGACTCTCAAAAGTCAGCTTTTGGCCTGCATGCATGGTCATCGAAGCCTCTTACCCACAATGAACTTATTTAATGCACGTGAGGGGGCCTTCGGAAGCTCTACAAAATTATCATAACGTTTGCGTGCCTGATAAACTGATATGAACACAGTTCAGTATCGTCGCGTTTTTTCTGTCTGTTCCAGGATGCAGCCAGCTGTGGGGGATGACATGCATTCTAGTAATAACAATTTCAATTGCTTTTGTTACCCCTGACCAGCAGATTGTATTCTCTTTCTCTCTCTCTCCTCTCCACTTTCCTCTAGCTGTTTGCATGTAATATGAAATTTCTATGTTATATCTTATTGTTATGCTCATTGTATATGTTTTCCGATCGGTCAAATGAATAATAATAATAATAATAATAATGTAACATTGTATTTTGATACCGAAATAAAGATTCACTACGCCCCATTACGTCATGAAATAGTTTAAAGCAGTCCTCTAAACCGTCATGATCGAGGTGAGCCCATTAGACTTATCCTCAGTTCGGCCCATTTAATTGGAGGAATTCCCGGGCCTCTGTGGTCCTCTATGTATCTTAACTGTTACCATATATTTCAGTTTATTGTTCATAATGAGATTTCTTCACCTGGTCCAAACCAACTTTTTCAGCCAAAGTATTTGTTATGAAATGCATAACAATAGTGGGCCCCTTAAAACATGAAATCTGGACACTTTGGGCACATTTTATTTATAAAAATATCAGTTAGCGCCATATTGTTTTCAGCAATAAATTTACATCGGCTTCCACGTTTAAATACTCTATTCTTTTGATAGAATGATTTTATTCATATTTATCTTTTTCATATTTTACCGACGTATTTCTTAGGTTCATATCTCGTTTTATAATGATCATGTTTATTGCTATATTTTGCATTTCTATAAGGGGTGCAGCCCTGTACGGGTTTTTCAAACCTTTTTGCTTCATCCCCAGACAATATAATTGGAGCCGTTTGATTACCTAACTAGATGTCTAGATATAGCTAAGTCCTACGCGTAAAAAATAAAGATATAAGCAAACATTTCTTTTTGCACTCCTTAACAATTTATTGTTGTTGACACGGTCTGTAAGGACATGTTTATAAAGCTCAAATTGAAGAGTAAAAAAAACAATAAACAATTGAAATGTAACATATAAGCAGCTGTTCACAAAGGATATAATTTTTAAAAAAGCACATTGTATATCAAATTATTCATGAAAGGATTTAAATTGAAACAGCGATTTAAAAATAAGAAGGCGGGGTGGTGAACAAGAGGATGAACGTGAAGGACGGAAAAAGAGGTCGTTACACAAACAGGCTGAGAGATACATAGAGAAAGAGAGAGGGAGAGAGAGAGAGAGAGAGAGAGAGAGAGTGGGGGAGGGAGTAGGGGATCGAATGGCAGATAAAGAAGAGATATCATCATTTAAGCGATCCATAGTCTTATATAATTATAATAGCTGAAAATAATGAGCAATAATTATTATCAAATCCGCTTTACATTTCGGTTCATTAATATTAACCGAGATGTCGAGCGAATGTTGAGATATTTCGATCTGTTATAGAGATCCTATATTAAAAAATTAGAGCACGCACTATACACAAATAGGCAGTGCGCCATCTTATTCCGGGCAAAATCTACGCGTCCTGCATGCCCGAACGAAGCAGGTTGGACCCCAGACAACTACCCCCTACGACAACTACCACCTCCCCCATTATAAACACAGATATATATTTGTTTAATATAATTCCATAGTATTTAAAAAAAAATATAGTACACCTTCAATCAAAGTATACAAATTGTAATACAATAATATTCTGCCATTTTGGGAGAAGAAAAAAAAGGTTTTGTAATAATAAAAAGAAAAGGTGACGGTAATACTTCATATTTATATTTTCGGATACAATATTATACAAAGGAACGATTTTTACAGTATAGACATATCATATGTATATTAATTAGTTCAATATAAATTAAGCAATCTGAATTATATAGAACAAAAAGTATAAGGTCAATGACTACATCAATCTGAGGAAGTACGCCCTCTAGCGTTCTAATAATGAGACCTCTATGCGTTCGATTATAACTGTACATGTACTTATAAACAATTATCTAAAGGATCTGTGTATCCAAGGAGGATAGCTGGTATCTCTTCGGTGTATCTTACACCGGGATCTTACATTCGGACGGCTTATTGCAAAAGGAGAATGTACTCATTTAGTTAGTAAGTCATGTACCAATGGAGATGCAGCTATGCCACATACAACAATAAACTATTTAACAAAGCTATCCGTATATTAAATGTTGGGTAGAAAATATTGTTACCATCATCGTCAAATAACTTAGACATGAAAGAAAAACACACCTTTTCTCCGAGTAAAGGGAGTTATTTACATTAGAACAACTTTGTAGTGTCATTTCATTTGTGCACTTAAAAAAAAACCTCCACCCCCTGGAATATTGTAACTAATCGTGACAGAACGGGGAAAGCTAGCCAGCCACTCAACCATTTCCACTCGGATCCCAATTTCAAAAATTTAAGTGAAGCTCCCTTATAATAATATAATACTTAGTGCGTATCAAGGCCGCAGTTATTCCTGATCAGATCGTTGTGATTAGCATTTGCCTCATTCGTAACACTTTATGTGGTTTAAAAAAAATCTTAAATGCATGGTAAAACATCTTCTTTTCACACTTCATCGTAAATTTTACCTTAGATCGTGTCATCAGACATAAACATATTGACCCGGGCATTTTTGTCCATTCCACTGTCTCCACAGCATGATAGCATCGAGAGAATCACAGATCGGAATATTGGAAATCGTATGGTATAGATCAAAGGATTAGCGCATGAGTGAAATAACGCTAAGAGCACCGTGCACGAATATGCAACGCCTTCAAGGTAAGTATGGTCGAGTACTCCGGAGTTAAAAAGCAAGAAGAGTACTTGATAAGGCCCCCAACACATCACAAATGTCAGAAAAATTATTAAAAGCGAATCCATGTTTCGCTTCTTTGCCACTATCAAGTTTGCACGCGGCC
This sequence comes from Strongylocentrotus purpuratus, assembly GCF_000002235.5. Classification (NCBI taxonomy): domain Eukaryota; kingdom Metazoa; phylum Echinodermata; class Echinoidea; order Camarodonta; family Strongylocentrotidae; genus Strongylocentrotus; species Strongylocentrotus purpuratus. The sequence continues at coordinate 5,305,293 of NW_022145604.1, read as the reverse complement.
CCGCGCAACCTTGCGTGTTCTTGAAACGCGCGAGTCCTCTGTTGAGTGTGCGCGACGCAAGTATATGCGTTGTCATCATAATGGCAGACGGTGTGAGGAATTCGGTCAGGAAGACGATACCGCCATAAAATTCCCTACCGGCCAAGTCACGATGGCGGTACTTGAAGACGCACGAATGACTGTCGACATATTCGACGAAGAAGGGATTGATATTGAGAAAGAAAGCCACAATCCAAATGATTACTATAGTTGTTCGTATGCCTTTTCTCGTCACCGCGCGTCTGTGAAAGAAAGGATGTGATATCGCGAGGTATCGCTCAATCGAAATCGCCGTCAGCGTGAATATGGAAGCTACGACGGATGTCCACATGAAAAAACGAGAGGCGACCACCTTGCAGTACAACTCGCCAAGAATCGTTTTGGGTACGGACTGCACGTTAGGGTAAGGCAAGATCATAAAAGATGTAAGCAGATCGGCAACTGCAAGTGCGCACACCAAGATATTCGTTGTCTTCAGGTTCTTTTTACCTCTACTCGTCGCCAATAAGACAAAGATGTTTCCCACGATACCTAACACCGCGATTATTATTTGCAAGATGACGAAAGCAGAAAGCACGAACGGTTCAAACATCCATCCGTTATGATCTTCGGCAGCATCGGTGCCATTGATTTCCGCCGTAACCGCTTCGTCGGATATCCGAAGCTGCGTATCCGGTGTCCCGGTAGACCAGTCTGTGTACAATTCGGTGTAAAGTTCCATGTATATGTCAGTGACATTACCAGCTTGGTCTGTTACCATGGTAATCCTATCGCCTTCTAATTTCTGGAAATACGTCAAGCAGTACAAATTAAAATGTTTTGCTCTTCAACTTGTAAGAGTGCCAACTGTCAAAGATGAAAATTATTGTTTAAAGATGAACATTATTTTTAAAAGATGATGTCCATTTACGTGGTTCTACCACCGAGGGTTTCGTCTGGTCAATGATAATTGGTGGCGGTCCAGGCGAAACATCTAAAGCTTTCAGTCATGCCCTGTAAATTCTGATGAACACCTGTATTGATAGTGGGAAAAAGGCCAGCAAAGAAATACATACTTAAAGGGAAATCCAACCCAAATAAACATCTACTCTAAAAGAAAGTAGACAAATCAGAGAAGCAAACTGATGAAAATTTCAATTAAATCTGACCAAATATAAGAAATTTATGGATTTTTGAAAGTTGTAATAACTTTACGCAGGGGGCAATTCAAGTTGGCCAAAGCGGTAATGTCAATGTCAATGTAGTGCCGGACTAGTTTCCCATCTGTTCTAACATGTAAAATAACTAAAATTTAATTTTTCAAAAATTCATGGCTCAGGAGGATTTATTCTTTTCAAAGGACCTTTAATAATATGCTATCTATAATATATTTTGAGTACTGCCCCAAGGGAGAAGGAACTTACGAGAAAAACATAAATGAATGAGATTTTGTACACGGACAAATGGGAGAGTAGTCCTCGTCCTACGTCACAATCCACTGACCCAAATACTACCGGGGGGGGGGGAGGGGGACATGCCCCTCATTTAGAGGAATTGCACCCCCAGAAAATTTGAAAAAGTGCCCCCCCAAAAAAAAATGTATAGCAAATACTGACTAAAGACGGCAACACACTTTTAGGCTGTGGAGGGCCCAAGAGTGCAGCGTTTAGACTAATTCAAAATGCAAAACTACTTCTCGCTCAGTCGCTGCTCTCTCTCGCATAATATCCTTCAAAATGTACAAGTAGATATTGTAGATTATCTCGCATTTCGCTGCCCCTGGACAGCCCATGCAGTCAAAACAGTCATAAGCAAATCTGTACTGGGGAACACTATATTTGTAATATTTTCTAACAGCTAGTAACATTTTTCTTTTGTATTCGACTTTCCCGATTTTATTTTGTTGCCAATCGGTTTGAAAGGACGGGTATCATGTATAAGCTGGTCAAATATCTATATTTTCCATGGTTATACATGTATCATGTTTTATAAAAAAAGTTCCAAGATATGGGATGCATGTATCTACTTTGTATTTGAAACCTATAAGTTGTACAGGGCCTCTCAGGTAAAACAAATTGGATTGAGCGAGTTACATTAGAGCGAATGAATGAATAATTAAAAAACAAAGATTATCCTTACTCCCAATAACAGAATTAGAAGAAACAATAAATACATGCTTACCTCCGTTCAATATATCTCCATGTCCAAATTTAGATCTCCTTGGTAGTTATGCCTGATTTATTGCTAATGTAAGTTAACTTTTCAAATTATGTTCCACGCCATCATGACCATCGTAGTTTGGCTATATTCTTGTATGTGTTCTCCACTTTGACTCCCAGGGATTTTGTGCGCAATACAAAGGTCGAATTCAATGTCATGTACCTGCATTTGTTGTGCATGCTCCCGAGTTACTCAGGCGGGTATATTATGTAAGAACGTGAATCTTGATGGCATATAATTACGGGAAGAGGATGGATTTATCAGTTACAAGGGAACAATAGCGTCCGGGCTGGACATCAATTCTTTTGTATTATTTGTATAGTGGACACCCAAAGCCCCTTAATTCTTCGATTGGAATGGCTGGGACGTCGTGATTGGAACTACCAATGCGTGATGGTGATCTAAGCGCCGTTCGAAGCGAAGCTTAATTAATCCAACTTAATTACATGTTTTACTGTATGGGCAGAAACAAAGACCATAGAAAATTAAGTCACATCATTTGAAAAATGGTTGTACATGAGGAGGATGAGAATTTCATAGAAAGATATTAAATCTAAAAGAGAAATATTGCATATTGCATGCGTGCCGTAGGGCTCAAACGAAACATCCGAGGAGAGATGGTTTAAGGAGCATCGGCGAAATACTATGGCCACATTTAAAGACATCAGTCGTTCTTGAATGATTCGCTAGAAGGAGAAGTAGAGGGTATACAAGACCAAGAGAGAAACCACTTCAAGAATCAATGTGGGGGGGGGGGGAACGAACATTTGGAGGGAAATGACACTGCACAAGTGTAGTAGAATGGCAGAGAGCACAGAGAGAGAGAGAGAGAGAGAGAGGAGGAGAGAGAGAGAGAGAGAGAGAGAGAGAGAGAGAGAGAGAGAGAGAGAGAGAGAGAGAGAGAGAGAGAGAGAGAGAGAGAGAGAGAGAGAGAGAGAAAGGAGAGAGAATCACCCTCCGAGCTTCGAGAAGAAGCTGGATATATAGAGCTTTTTATTAAGACTATTGATTCTATTTAATTTAAAAACAAAAACAACATACGGGGTAAGATAACGATCAAACTGTATGTAAAGACCGCTTAAGTGAGACAAGAACAATGGACTTTATAGACAGATGGTCATTAAGTATAGATTCAGTTTTAATAAAAGTTTTTACGAGGACCGATTTTTAAGAGAAACGAAAAATGTGGTCTTTATAGAGAGACAACTCACTGTGCGTCTTTTTACACATGTTTCCGCCAGGCGCGGATCCAGGGGGGGGGGGGGGGGGGGCCGAGCGTGCCTTGGCCCCCCCCCCCCCGCAAAAAAAAAAAAAAAAAAAGGGAAAAGAAGGGAAAGGGAAAGAGGAGAGAAAGGGAAAGAAAGAAGAGGAAGAAGAAAAGAAACGGGGGAATAAGGAGATGGGGGGGCGAAAGGGCCTTGCTTGCCTCCCAGGCTGTTGCCCCCCCCCCCCCCCAAATCAAAAAAAATAAGAGAGAAGGAAGGAAAGGGAAAGAAAAAGGGAAAAGAGGAGATACTGGCGTACTGATAAGGGGGGGGGGGGAAGAATCAAACTCAAACGTGGTTTCATTCTAATTCCATAACGGTGGATTACAAATAATGCTGGAATGACATAATGTGTTTGTTGGAAAATGACAAATGCCTAAATTTACAGCCAGGCAAGAATATATGATTCTTGAGATTTCTACATGTCAGGGCCCGAGGTACGGAGTGGATCGGGAGCCTCGAGCCCCCCCCCCCCCCCCCCCCACTTTTTTGGAAAAGTATAAAATTAAAGAGAAATTAAAAAGAAAGAGAGCAAGACAGAAAGAATAGTTAGCTGCCATTGTCAAAACATAATGAGGCATCAAAATATGCTCATTTGACCGTGATTAAATGCCTAAAACACCCCTCTGCCGCCTGGATTCCACCTAAGGCCCTAAGGCGGGCCCTTAGGTGCTCATCTGACGCTAATTTAATGCCTAAAACCCCTGATTTGAGGGGGCTCCACCCCCTGGACCCCACGCCAAATAGTGTCCTGCCAGTGTCACAAAATAATAAGGTATCAACAAAAAAATGCTCATCTGACTGTAATTAAACGCCTAAAACCCCTGAGCTTCCGGGGGCTCCACCGCCTCGACCCAACCAGGGGCCCTAAGGCGGGCCCCTGAATGCTTATCTGACCGTAATTTATTGCCTTAAACCCCTGAGCTTCCGGGGTCGGACAAAGTATCAAAATGTGTTTATCTGACCGCAGGCGCCTAGCCAGGGGGGGGGGGGGGGGGGGGAGGGGCGATGGGGCGGTCCCCCAAAATTGCCGGCCAAAAAAACAAACAAAAAAACAAAGACAGGAGAGAAAAGGAAGAGGACGTAGGAAGAAAAAGGAGCAGACAGGAACATCTTTGAAATTCAGATAAGGATTAAGAGTCCGGTAAAACGCATCGTCTTTTTTCTCTAATAATTTAATGAAACGTCAAAGCTTCCGCGCTTCGCGCGGGAGGGGTAAAACTGAATTCAGACGAGGATTAAGGGTCGAAAACTGTACAACGAATTGTCTTGTTTCTCTAATGATTTAATGAACAGTAAAAGCTTCCGCGCTTCGCGCGGGAGGAGGGAAACTAAATTCAGACGAGGATTATTTTCGAAGAGGTACAACGAATCGTCTTCTTTCTCTAATAATTTTATGAATTGTAAAAACTTTCGTGCTTCGCGCGGGAGGGGAAAAACTGAATCCAGACGAGGATTATTTTCGAAAACGGTACAACGAATCGTCTTCTTTCTCTAATTATTTAATGAAACTAAAAAGCTTTCGCGCGGGAGTGGGGGAGGGGGGGGGGGAGTGGAAACTAAATTCAGTCGAGGAATATTTTCGAGAACGGTACAACGAATCGTCTTCTTTCTCTCATAATCGTATGACACATAAAAGCTTCCGCACTTTGCGCGGGAGGGGGTAACCTAAATTCAGACGAGGATTAAGAGTCGAGAACTGTACAACGAATCGTCTTATATCTCAAATGATTTAATGAATCGTAAAAGCTTCCGCGCTTCGCGCGGGGGGTGGGGGGGGGGGAGAACTAAATTCAGTAGAGGAATATTTTCGAGAACGGTACAACGAATCGTCTTCTTTCTCTAATGATTTAAATGAAACTAAAAAGCTTCGCGCGGGAGGGGGGGGGGGGGAATGATTTGATGAAACGTAAAAGCTTCCGGGAGGGGGTGGGGAACTGAATTTAGACGAGGATTAAGAGTCGAGAACGGTACAACGAATCGTCTTCTTTCTCAAATGATTAAATGAATCGTAAAAGCTTCCGCGCTTTGCGCGGGAGGTAGGGGGAAAACTAAATTCAGTCGAGGGTTATTTTCGAGAACGGTACAACGAATCGTCTTCTTTCTCTAATGATTTTAATGAAACTCAAAAGCCTCCGCGCTTTGCACGGGAGGGGGGGGGGGGGGAACCTCAATTCAGACGAGGATTAAGAGTCGAGAACTGTACAACGAATCGTCTTTTTCTCTAATAATTTAATGAATTGTAAAAACAGACAGGAACATCTTTGAAATTCAGATAAGGATTAAGAGTCCGGTAAAACGCATCGTCTTTTTTCTCTAATAATTTAATGAAACGTCAAAGCTTCCGCGCTTCGCGCGGGAGGGGTAAAACTGAATTCAGACGAGGATTAAGGGTCGAAAACTGTACAACGAATTGTCTTGTTTCTCTAATGATTTAATGAACAATAAAAGCTTCAGGGAAAACTGAATTCAGACGAGGATTATTTTCGGGAACGGTGCAACGAATCGTCTTCTTTCTCTAATAATTGAATGAAACGTCAAAGCTTCCGTGTTTTGCGGAGGAGGGAGGGGGAAACTCGCCCCTCCTTGCACCGACCCCCCCCCGCATTACCTCACTGTTGGTCACCAGTACGTACCAATATTTGGCTCGCATAATTTCAAATTTGGCCCCCCCCCCCTAAGAAATCCTGGATCCGCGCCTGGTTTCCGCAGTCTCGGATCGCAGACCATCTTGATCAATTCGTACGTTGATTATTCGATCGTACAATCCATCTTTGGCGCCTAGTTTGCAATGCAACCTTCTCACAAACATGCTCCCCCACATACCTGCGAGAAACCAAGGAGAATCTGTGTTTGTGTGTATGTGGGTGTGAGTGTGTATCTGTTTTTTAAGAATCCGTATTTTCTTCTTTTCAAGTAGAAAAGTTAGAGCTGCCGTCATGATTAATATCATTAAAATGAATTACATCGCAATCACTATTTAACTGTCAGCCTAATGACCGTTATGTATCAAATGAAAAACCATGGGTGGCAATAATTATTCGATAGAAACCTTTTCTATTGAATAAGCGAAATGCACAGAAACAAATATAGTGCCCTCCATCGCAGACATGATCTGTGATGAGACCTGTGATCACGGGATAGAAAATGATTCATTATAGCGTGTGACACATAATTTTTATGGTCAAATCAAATATTAGGAAATTCTATCAAACATTTCAAACTGGAGTGAATCTCGTACAATATTTATAGATATATTAGTTTTTATTCGCTAGATATATACTCTAAATCCTTTGAACTTTCTGCACTACTAAATGTCTAATAACGTTTGTCCAGTTAATATACCGATATACTGGCAAAAAATCAGAGGAATATCTACAATAGAGCACATTTTTGGCTCAAAATTTATATTTCACACACTACATCACTCATTGAAATCGATATCAGAATGAAGGTATTTTAATTATCCATCTTTTGACACCAACTACATGGTGATTAGAGGTTTTAGTTCAAAGTTATCTTTAAAACTCGATGTTAGCACACCAAACAAGTCCTTAATACACGTATATGCATCCATTTATTACACATGTGGGCAACAATAACTTTTTATTCAAACGATACATAAACCTCTCTCTCGCACAGGATATTGTCGTTGTACATAAGCAAATTCCTGGAAAATTATGAAAAAATGCAATTCTCCGATTTTGATACATGGAAAATAATGTTTTTTGATAAAATTAAATTTTTCGAAAAAAATCACTAAAATCATGTTTTTTACTTAAATTTGCGATGTTAATTAATCCCAAATTCTTTGAAATTGGTATCAAAATGTTGATAATTTAACTCTCTTTCATATGACACCAAACTCATGGTGGTTCAAGGTTCACATAATACTATTTTGTCGTCAAAAGGGCGTTTTTTGGTGGGGGCGTCCCCCTGGCCACACCCACCACTTAGAACATGCCAGACGGTCAATTTTTTATGTGGAGCTATGCACATTAACAATTGGTTTCCTTCCCAGCTAGGTTGACCCCCACTGGCTTCCGGTCTAGGACCCCCCCCCCCCCCCCAGGAAATGAAGGAGGGGTCTGAAAATTTGGACCCCATCATTTTTGGTTAATTGGGACCCTTTTGAAGCCAAAACAGCAAAAAAAATCAACTTTGGCACAAAAATCCTACGGGATTACATACCATACCGCACTAAAAGGCAACCCAGAGGTATATATTTGCAGCAATTTTCGATTCTTTTTCTTTTAAAAAGACAATAGTAAGGTCTTTTGATTGTTTTCCTGTTTTTTAATTTCGTGATATATTGCTAATGAAGCTAGGAGACTATACAAAGTCCACATTCAGTAATGCTTGTACTGTTCACAACCAGTGACTGGGAGAATTAAACTTTGCTCAAGACTTCATGAAATTGTGTTTAAGTGTCAAAAGAGAGTATGAGCCCGTAGACTGGTGGAGTGGGGTGGTAGCAGGATGGGGTGGTGGTATAACGAACTCAAATTCCCCGTTAAAATATCCACAAATATGGAAAAAAAATTCCCCTGAACTACAAACGATGTCTACCCGTTATTTGTTGTATTCATGTTAAGCCACCATCACACCAAACTAGTTCTCACTACGTTCTGAAACCGTTCTAGAAAATCGAAAAACGGGTTGTGGACGGGGCAAAATGTGTAAATGAGCCCGTCCATGAAGTCCTTAAACAGATCGTAAACAGTTACTATTACGTTCAACACCGTTCGCACACAGTTTGAGCCCGGCAACATTGGCAACATTTTCGAGAACGTAGTCAGAACTAGTTTGGTGTGATGGGGGCTCTATGTAAATATATTAAAGTGATACATGTGATACAAGCGCTTTGATATAAATGTTTTATGAAAAGCGCTATATAAGTAAAAGTTATTATTATATCATTATTATTACATTAAATGTATCTCTATTGTATTGAAACCGTATTGTGTAGCTTTCGTGGTTAAGTGGTTCATCAACTTGACTCATAGTCTACGAGTTGAGGGTTCGAATCCCTGCCCAGTACTAACACGTCAATCGCTGAGGTGATGATAATTGCAGGGCCCTCTAAATGCACTGTTCCTGCTGGGACTTCCCTATAGGATAAACAAGTATTCATGATAATTTTATTTATCCTTCACTCACAACTTTATCAACAGCTTCCACTTCATAGGCGTGCAATACGATTCATGACTGTCGTCGGAACCAATGAGTGATTTCAAGTTTGGTGTTGTGTTAGTGTCAGTGTTTAGAGCAGTCAAGAGCTCTTAAATCGAGCGGAAAATTTGCTGATGAAATTAAGAGCCCGATACCGATATCAAAATCGATAGCTTAACATCAGCCGTGACGTCACCACATACTTGAGTCCCTTAGCAACATCTTCTTCGTTGCTCTCTATCAGCTCATCACCATTCGAATCGACCCCTTCGGTGTACGCAACATCATCACCACTCCAAGATGCTTTGTCGCCTGTATCGCATCTTGGTTAACTGCTTTGTCTGGAGTGAAATCTACTGGCAATGGCGTTTACATTAAAGATGCAGAACTTGGCGCCACCATTTCGCAAATGGTACTTTGTTGTTTCACGGGTGCCAGTATTCGCCTGATCTAGTGGAACTGATTCGTTTAATAAAAATATGGAAATGCAAGCATTACTTTAAACAAACGGAACATTGTTATTCCTCGCTCATTTTTCCTGATTGAGGTGTCATATGAAAGGGCAGAAAATGGACTTTTTAGAAATGTGATTTTCTTTTTGAAATTCAGATACCTTTCGCCCAATGACTTTTAAGTACTCTTTCTTCAAATTGTTTTTAATCACTCTTGCGTGAAATATGCATCATATGAATTGCATGAAGAGGATCTAAGCTGTACAAAATAATATGTGTCATTTATTAATTTTAATTGTGATTAAGTTATGATATAACATGGATAATTCTCGGTTAAGTTCTTTTCGGGGCGCACTGTATTTTTGATTTATTTCAAATGGTGGGCCTAACGTATAAACAATTCAAAAATAGTTTAATTTCTCACTAGATAATAAATTTTGGGTTTAAACAGGAAAATTCCTTATCTCATTACAGAAGGAAAAAAGGACATGCAATTAAAGGCTTGTTAGAAGGCAGCGTTCAAATGACATTTTAAGCAATTAAGTCAATGAAGGCAAATAGTAAAAATTGTGTTTATCGTTCTGTTTCTGTAACGTTTGTTTGACGACTTTTCCTTTGTACTTTGATTGTATTTTGTTTGACAAATTATTTTTCTTCGAGTATACAAATTAGAGCTGCCGTCATAGTTCTCCGCAACATGGGTTTTTTTTCTCATTTATTTTTAAATTGTTTTACTTTTATTATGTTGAAAAGGGAAATAAAGTTATGAACTTAGATAAATCTAAGTCTTGCAGGGTGCGTGTTTGTGTGGATGTGTGTGTGTGTATCTGTTTTTAAGAGTTATTTTTCTTCGAGTATACAAATTAGAGCTGCCGTCATAATTGATATTATTTCAATTATTTACATTGCAATAACATCTTTAATGTCAGCCTAATGACCCTGATACATTGAATGAAGAAACTGAGCGGCAATTAATTAATGAAAACCACATCTATTGAATTAGCGAAACACATAGAAAAATATTGTGCCCTCCATATTAAACAGAAATGAATTTGTTTTATGAGACCTACAATCACAAGACAGAAACTGATGCATCACCGTCTGACGTATGTTCAATTCAGGAGTTTGCCATACACTTTAAACTAGAGTGAATCATGTGAAAAAGTCGATCGATTTAATTAATGATCATCTAGTTTTGCACTGCAAACCGGAAAATATACTTGCTGAGAATATTTCGAGTTCAATGAATATTTGATGTCAATATTTAATGTCACAAACTCCTTTATGCATTATGGACTTACCTACGTAATAAGCACGTACATTGTTAGCCGAGATGTCACTCAGATCAGTTTTCTTTGTCAAGTTATATCGAGACATATTATAGTTAAAGTAGAATGTCATTTTTTGTCCTGAATAGAAGGAGAAAAAGAGAGAGAGAGAGAGAGAGAGAGAGGAGAAGAGATATTTAGAGAGAGAGAGAGAGAGACTGGGAGAAGAAGGTGACATGTGAGAGAGTGGATGAAGCCATTGGATGCCTCAGGAGTAGTCATTTAGAGTTCTCTGGACATTCAGCTGGCACTGTATTTGCTGGCAGGTTGTTGAATTCAGAGATAGAGGGTTGGGCAAATGAAAAATTTTCTATGTCGCTCTCGGCTTGGTACATGTAGAAGATCATGTCACGATTCTTCCATGTTAGCCATCGGTGATAGGAAAATAAAGCTGCCATAGGAATGACAAAGACACGGTTGTTATTTTTTTGCACAAGTCTTCTAGCCTTGTCGATAGAACAAGCCACTTGAATTTGTGGATCATGCCAGTCACACTGCTGATTGTCTTGTAGTCTCCAGCCTAGTGACGCTGGATCATTTCAAGATCCTGGATATCCGAGAAAACATAAGGGATCGCAAACGTTGAAACAGTACTCAAGCTAGAGGTGACTAGGGACACTACTTCATTTATCTATAATTCAAAAGATTAAAACAAAAATACATTAAAGCAAAAATGGAAGAGATGTCGTCAGAGGAAACTTCAAACAATACATCTGTTTCGTCCTCCAACTCCATGTGTGCTCCGTCTGTGTCAAGTATATATATGGTTTACATTGTGACTCTGGGAATCGCTGGTCTGTTGTCATTCAGTACTCTGCTACTCATTCCATGTCATCGCCAACTTCGACAACGTCGATTTATATTTCAGTTCAATATTGTCTTAGCAGATCTCATAACCACCATTGCAGTCGCCATTGTAAACATCGTATTTTCTGAAGGCAACAACAAGGTATAATAATATTGTAGCCATTTTCGAAATTCATTCTTTTTTTAAAGACCATAGTAAGGTGTGTTTTTTTTATTCCTGTTTTTTAATTTCGTATTATATTGGAGAAAGCTCTTGAGGCTTATACAAGAGGTTCTAGGTTAATTTCTCACTCGGTATTTTACCCATCTAGCGCTTTTTGTCTCGGGTGTAAAGTTAGGGTTGCAAGTGTATTTTTCTGATATATTTAGAGTTTTAGAGTAACTGTTAACGACGGATCGTGGGGTAGAGGAATATCTCGCGGTGGAGTGGTATTTCATAGGCACAAACCCTTGTCAGTCGCCATGCATGAAAGAAGGTCTAAGCTAATGGAGCTAGGAGACTATACAAAGACCACATTCAATATTCCCAATACTGTTCACAACCAGTGCCTGAGAGAGATAAACCTTGCACAATACTTTTTTGGAATTGTGTTCAAGTACCAAAATAAATATGTGCCCGTAGACTAGTGGACTGGGGGAGGGGGTAGTAGGGCGTGCGATGGTATAACTTACTTAATTTCACGATCAAATTCCCGGAAATATTGATAGGTTTTGTCTTAAAAAATACACGATGTCTACCCGTTATTTCTTGATTTTTCTTATGTTTATTATAAAACTGATGTATTAACTGTTTATGTATTGTATCGTAACCGTATTTAGGAGGTGTCGGGTGTTACTTGGCTCTCCGTCTAAGTGTTGAGGGTTCGAATCCTTGCCCGGTACTACTCGTCAATCGCTAGGGTAATAATAATTGCAGGGCCCCGTAGAAGCACTGATCCTGCTCAGGCTTCCCTATAGGATAAACAAGTATTCACTATTGATAAATATCCTTCCCTCACACATTAATCATCAGCTTCAGCGTCTCTGGCATTCAGTTCGATTCATGATGGTCGTCGGAACCAACGTGTCCCTTATTAACATCTTCTTCGTTGCTCTCTATCAGCTCATCACCATTCGAATCGACCCATTCGGTGTACGCAACATCATCACCACTCCAAGATGCTTTGTCGCCTGTATCGCATCTTGGTTGACTGCTTTTTCTGGAGTGAAATCTATTGACAATGGCTTTTCCAATAGAGATGTAGAGCTTGGTGCCACTATTTCGCAAATGTTATTTTGTTGTTTCACAGGTGTAAGTATTTGCCTGATCTACCACGCTGTTGCCAAGGCTCCATGCAACGACAACATCCAGATGATGGAGAGAAAAAGAGAAAACAAACAACTTCTTCGGACATTCGCTTTAGTGTATGGAACAACCTTAATTTCTACTACATTTTCTTTAGCTTTAGCGATCATTTTGAAACAAGATAGTACATATCACATACTTGCCAGTTCTTTCGTAGATTGTCTGTACTTTATAGAGATAGAGTGTAGCATCTTAAATTTAATTACAAATTCTATGGTGTATTGGTGGAGATTGAAAGAATTTCGTTCGACTCTGTTTTGCAACAAAAACAGGGTGGTTCCTATAAGTATAGACGAAAGATTATAGTAATTTGTTAATTGATGAAAGATTCAAGAGTCTAAAGAAAAATATATTAGCATTCAATTTTACAATGTAATAAAATAGAATGTTATAAATGGTGAGAATTATGGGTTGTTGAAAACAGAAAGTTAAATTAAGTACATAAATGATGACATTCGTATTTTAAGGGTCAATGGTACATTGCATATGTTTGCTAAATGTATTATTGAAGCAGAAACTCACAATTTTTGTTCCTCTGAAAAATACTGTTTTTTAAATAATCTTTGTTCTAACTAACTTTGCTTTCGGTAAGGTATTATTGTTAGTTCTCCTCTGTTTGAAAACCTACCCATGACTGTTTTTTATTTTATACTTAGAGGGTTATTGTGAACAAATATAATACATATCTATTTTCTTCAAGCACAAAACTTTCTGTTTTCAGTCTAGGGGTTTCATTGTTGCCTGTGATTAAAAAAAACAAAAAATCAAAATAAAGGTAAGAAAAAAGAACGGCTACTTGGCATCTACCTACAGACTTTAATAACTTTGTCCACGTTCATTTCTGATTTGTATATATCGTTTTTCTTTTTGTTGTTGTTAATTTATGACTTTATTTAAGTATAAGTTGAAGATAATTCGTCGCTGTTTTCACGAAGTGACGGTAGTGAAAAAAAATTGCATTTATTGTTCAAAACACATTTTTTTTTTTACAGAAGCAATCCAACTTCTGACCAAAAAAAATTCTGATGAAATAGCTCATTAAACTAAGCCTTCTAGAATTTGTAAATGCACATATTCAACAGTTATAGTGTTGGATCCAGCATGTTCAAAGTCTTAATCAACAAATTTGATAAAGTGGTCACCCCCTCAATTTTTTAGAGTGTAGGGGCACTCAAATAAGCTCTTTGAATCTGTCAAGTCTTATAAACAGTATTTGCAACAGTATAGGCTACTATCATTGAGAAACCGTTCATGTACAAATAATGATTACGAAAGGGAAACGACGCTTGATTATTCTTGTTTTTCTGACTGCAGAATAGTCTTGATTTAGACAATATACAAAACCTACCACAGCATAATAGCGTTAAACAAGAGTTATTCAATAATTCCATCCCACGGTTTTATGTAGCAGTAACTTTAATTACAAATACTGCTTGTTGATGAAAATCAAATATTACATTTACAAGTGTTGATTACAATTGAAGGTTACAGGAAAATTGTTAATCTACGTTTGACAATAATCTTGTAAGTTACTGTATATACTAGTATATGATTCATTTGAAATGGTAGACCTAACGTACATGTATAACCAATTTAAACATAGTTTCGTTTCGCACTAGATTCATTTTAATACGTTTTGAACAGTAAAAGTTATCGCATTAACGGCGGGAAAATGGAGACATGGAATTGGATGTTCTTAAGAAGGCAGTGTTCAAATGTCATTTTAAGCAATTGAGGTAATGAAGGCAAACATTTTTTTTTTTTAATTCTTCATCATTCAGTTTTTGTTTTGTTTGTTTGACAACTTTGTACTTCACGTGTGTTTTGATTCGTCATAGTTCTTCGCCACATGGATTTTTTGTTCTATATACTTCTACAACTGTTGAAAAAGGAAATAAAGTTATGAACTTAGATATAATTAGTCTTGAGGGGCGCGTGTTTGCGCGGGCGTGCGTTTTTGTGTGGGTGTGTGTGTGTGTGTGTTTTTAAAGATTTTTTTCTTTTCTTCAAGTAGACAAATTAGAGCTGCCGTCGTGATTGATATCATTAGAGTTGATAACATTGCAATAACTTGTTTAATGCCAGCCTATTGACCATATAGCTCACATCTTCCTTCAGACATTTAAATGCTAACTTTATTTGAGAAGCTCGTTCCTTTGAGTGTTGTTTTAAACAGATATATGGAGCCATACAAATGATGTGAATCATCATCAGGCGCGTACGCAGGGGGGGGGGGGGGTGTTTGGGGGGTTAACCCCCCCCTTTGGTATTTTTATGTGTGTAAATCCCCCTAAAAAATTTCTAAAACCCCCCCCCCCCCCTTTGGATTTTTTTTTTCTTTTTTTTTTTAAATATTAAAAAAAAAAAAAAAAAAATAACCCCCATGGCTGACCTAAGAAAGCTGTCCTTATCCCCCCCCCCAACGGAGCAAAATGTCAAATTTTCAAATTTCGAGACCACAAAAAAAAAATGGTCCGCTTATGTGATCAGCACGTACATTGTTAGCAGAGATGTCACTCAGATCAGTTTTCTTTGTCCAGTTATAACGAGACATATAGTTAAAGTAGAATTTCATTTTTTGTCCTAAATAGAAGGAGAGAGAGAGAGAGAGAGAGAGAGAAAAGAAGAGATATTTAGAGAGATAGAGACTGGGAGAAGAAGGTGACATGTGAGAGAGTGGACAAAGCCATAATATTCCTCAGGAGTAGTCATTTTAGGGTTCTCTGGACATTCAGCTGGCACTGTATTTGCTGGCAGGTTGTTGAATTCAGAGATAGAGGGTTGGGCAAATGAAAACATGTCTATGTCGCTCTCGGCTTGGTACATGTAGAGAATCATGTCATGATTCTTCCATGTTAGCGATTGGTGATAGGAAAATAAAGCTGCCAAAGGAATGACAAAGACACGGTTTTTACTTTTCTCCACCAGTCTAGTAGCCTAGTAGATAGAACAAACCACTTAAATTTTCATTTTTTTTCATTTTATTTCATTCTTCATATAAAAAACATACATGATTATAATATTGATATTTACAGATAAGTAAAGAACATACAAATAACATAACGAAAGACAAACATAAAATGTGAGGATCATGCCAGTCACACTGCTGTTTCTCTTGTAGTCTCCAGCCTAGTGAAGTTGGATCATTTCAAAATCCTGGATATTAAAACGAGATGTTGAAGAGATCGGAAACGCTGGAGCAGTACCCTAGATAGGGGTGGCTAGGTACATCACTCATTTATTTATAAAACACATGAAATAAACTTACTTCAATAAAATTAAAATGGAAGAGCAAACCTCAAACTATACATCAGTTTCTTAATCCAACTCGGAGTCCCTGTGTGATCCGTATGAGCCACGTTTATATGTGACTTTCATTCCGCGGAGCGTTTGTGAAAGTGGGGGGTTCTGAGCATGCGAACAATCTATAAACCCCTTTTTCGGAGCTTTTATGAAACGTGTCTCCTAAAAAAAAAAATCCCCAGCCACCCGGTTCCGCGGCTCCTGCATAGTTTGAGAGTTAAAAACACATGGCAGACCAGGACTATAGAGAGCGGTCAACTGGTATCAGTTGAAAGCACTATGACTATGAGTAGGTCGCGCTCTGTGGTGGATTCCCGCATGCGTCTTTTGAATAGAGGGATTAGGACGATTGCGGCTTTCACGCAAACTAGGCTGCGTTGCAGGAAGCACGCGTGATTACAGCCACTCGAATAGATCCAAGGCGCCTAAGATATATTCGGACACTCCGCTTTTAAATAGGATATTCGGGAACCTCGTTGTCTAAATATGAAGATAATATTGGTCACTCTGCTGCCTGAAATCATCCTAATTGTTTAACTGTTGCGAGCGAGTGACACCAGAGAGGGAGAAACGTTATTTCCTAATAAAAATCCGTGGTGGTGTGTAATTGACCTTATTCCAAAATAATTTGTAATAAACTAAATTTCCCTTGCGCCTCCCCTAAAGATATCTTGCGGCACCCGGTTGGAAAAACGCCGGTTTATGGCGAACACCCATTACGGCCATTGTAGACGGATATCCATCAAAGAAAGTAATCGTCCGGACGGTGGTTGTCTGGACAGTAGGATCCAATGGGCATATTTATCAAAAAGGTCGTTTTCAATTTGGAAATTTTGTATGAAAGGAGTTTTATCTTTAAAAGCTTTTAGTGGTCTAGACACGAACAAAATGATCAATAACAGACAATGTTTAAGGCACGAACAAGTTGATAAAGTTTATTTTAGGCAAATCTTGTTATTGTACAGTGGAAGACGTTAATTTGTTTCTTGGTTGCTCTGGACGACTATACAACTCATACCTTGGAATATGTATTCAATCATTTCATCACACATTAACAAAACAAAATAATATCATAATATTGCAATACCACATACCAAACTACGTGTCTTTTTGTTTTAATAAGTGACTTTCTCTTCACTTACAACCTAGTGATGGCGCTGTACTGTCATGTCAGTTAGTGTCCCTTAATGTCAGTCGGCGAAATCTATACACATAGTTTGGACAATCCAGTTCGAGTTCGACACGATATGGCGACTACTGCTTTGTTGGGCAAGCACAACACAAAAGAATATACGCCATGTTGTGACCCAGTGAAACCAAGTTCGCTAAACTCTGTGTATAGATGGCTTTGATGTCAGTTGAAATGTTCACAAAATCTGAAAAGTATTGTTCGAAAGGAATTTAAAAATTTATTCATATAACACTACGATTCTAAATTTCTTACGCTTCACTCGTGTGACATGGTACATACAATTTAGATATACCAAATGCACGTATTCTTAATGTTATCATAGAAACATCCACAAAGTGAGTCCTAAACGCATTAAGAAATTATGTTCAAGACGACACACAAACACACGTACTATATAGTACGTGTAGGGTATAAACCTAAAATCTGGTAAATACCCTCACTATATAGACGATCATTTTTTAGGAGTTATTTTAGAATCTTCGAATATGGTGTGGTGCTGCATTGAATATCTTAGAAACAAATTCCGGTTAACTTTTATATATAAGTTTTATATTTATATTTATGTATAAGTTTTATATTTATATTTATATATATATATATATATATATATATATAAAAGCGCGAGAATTCTCAACTCTGACATGACAAAGGGTGTTCCAGAAAATTTAGGCGTGAAGAAAATATATATGTATGTGTGTGTGTGTGTGTGTATGTGTTTATTGTGCGTGTATATGTGTGTGTCTTTGCTAGAATATAAACTTTTGAAATGCACAACTGTTTAAGTAAGCAATGTTTTATCTGAGTACATTTAAATCCTTAATACAACTACAAAATGAAGAAGTCTTTATAAAAAATACTAGACCATCTTTTTTAAATGCAATAAACAACACAAATATATATATATATATATATATATATATATATATATATATAGACTATCGAAAGTAGCACACACAAAAATAAGGTTATGATGTAGTACTTATAAAAACTACGAAATTGTACTGAAGTCTTAAAAAATAATTTACACCCTTTCCTGTTTCATCGTAAAAGATGCTAAACAATCATGATCAAATTTTAGGTATCGGTCCCATTTTGCATTTGATTCATTGTTCTCTTTCTCGTACGCCATCTGTCACAAATAGAGCGCTACTAACACTTATAATAAATTAATAATGGCGGATCTAGATTACGATAATTATAGGGCAAGGCGTAGGGGGGAAGGGGAGGGGAAGGGGGGGGGGTCGGTCGCCAACCCCTTGTGCATTAATTACCCATCCTTTTTTAGATGCAATATTTTTCATGGGCCTTCTAGGGAATACCTATATATTTCATTTTTAAAATATAACAAAGGTTGACAGCTAGCAGTATGTGATTAGGTTTTTACAGACGTGTATCAATCAGATATGATTATTTACGTCTGAGGACCGACCTTTATCGTCACCATTCGTAAGACGTGACTCAATATGGACTTTTAGATTTGCACGACGAGAACGTGGAATGCTCGTGTGACATCCTTTTAAGGCAATGTGACGTCACTGCCAGTGCCTTAAAAGGACGTCACATTGCCTTAAAAGGATGTTACACGTTCTCGTCGTTCTCGTCGTTCTCGTCGTGCAAATCTAAAAGTCCCTAGTTTCGAACCGGGGTCGCCTGGGTCAGTTTGTAAGCGAAGACAGAGAGCTGACCAAGTGAACGTGCCGCTAGAACAGCTAACATCTCAATGACAAATAACATTATTTTGTTAATGAAATATTTATAAGGCATGGTGCTCAGTATACAAAAAGTAGCAAATCACCGCTTTGATAGATTCAAATTGTCTACACTAAATCTTTATTATATACATTGTTATCACCATCATCATCATCATCATCATTATCATCATCGTCAATATCATTATCAGCATCATCATCATAAGTAATACATAATATCAAACCAATTATCTTCATCACGACTAATGACTAATTAATGATTAATCTAGTATAAACTAGTATAAACATGAACAATATCAACATCGACACAATTATTCAATCACGATATCGTATACGTACTACATAACATTATATTGCATCTTCAATTATTCGATTGCTATAAAGCTACATATATTACTACAATCGTCATCTGAAAATAGTACTGTACAGAATAGTTATCGCTATTAGAATAATCACAACAATTAAATAAATACACACACAAAACATATTTAAACCTTTGAATTGATTTCTTAAAAAAAATCATGTGAGAACGCTTCTGTTTTAATAATTCTTAATTATTTCTAGATGCTCCTTGAGCACTCCATAGAGTGGATTTAGCGCTATATAAGTTACATTTTTATCATTATTAACATTGTCAAACAAAATGAAGAATTATATAAAAGCTAAATTTTATGTTGGTGAGACACATACTTTTCGTCAGATTTTTATAATTTGAGTTGAAAATATAAAGACGATGCAGAACACGGTGCTGTGTCAGTGACGTAATCTAGTCATCTGCCTCAGAAACACGATCGCTAAACTTCTTGAGAGATGAATTCAAGGGCGATTGGCCATTTTCACAATTTAATCAAATCTAATATACAAAAGTTTTGTGAAGTACCTCGTTACAAATGAATTCATTCACATTGTTCAAATAATTGTATTTTTAATAATAGTCAGAATGCGTATTACAAACAATGAATGTTGCTAGGTAGTACAAAAATCATGGCTTGTTTGATAAAATTACAAAACTGGTCTATTCCAATATCCAATTTTATATCCCGTAGGGAGATTACATAATTCGTCCAGTGCTTATGCTCAGACATATTAATAAGTGACAGACGTGACTCTTGGAATTCCTTTAATATGTTCATTTTTCGAAAGTCTTTGCGATCATGTGATTATGATTACTTTCTTGGTTTTACATGATCGTTTTCTATATGTAACATTTCCCTATACATCTGAAATTGAATACGCAGTTCATTTCATGTCCAACATGTCAGACAGATTAATAGTGTTAGATAATCCATTGACGGATCTAGCATTCTCTGCGATCTTATTGGTTCAAAGATTTTGCCGGAAATGGAGGTTGCGATCGGTGGTAGGGGGGGGGGGCACGAAAACAATGTGGTAAAGGCTTTTTCAAAATATTTTAGTACTTACAAAACAAAAGTAAAAAAGGAGACTTTTGTTATATCGAGGGGGGGGGGTGCACATGCCCTATTGCCCTCTTGATCTGCCATTAAAATAGCTCCAAGTTTTAAACATAACATTATTAGTGTTACTCTTGTATGAGGCCTGCCACGGAGCCATCTCTTTGTAGGGGCGATACTTCCATGTCATCCGGTGAAGGGGCCTCCGCCTTGGAACGACGGACACTCTTCCGGTGCTCGGTCAGAAGCTCACGCTGTTCTTGACTAATCTGTTTCCGCTGGAAGAACTTCACCTGGGTGAGAAAAGATTTTACATGGATGATACATGGTCTTGATCGGATATATACCAGCAAAGGAAGAAAAGAAGAAGAAGAAGAAGAAGAAGAAGAAGAAGAAGAAGAAGAAGAAGAAGAAGAAGAAGAAGAAGAAGAAGAAAATGTAGAAGAAGAAGAAGAAGAAGAAGAAGAAGAAGAAGAAGAAGAAGAAGGAAAGTTTCGTGAAGATGACAGAAGTGCGTTAAGATACGGCCCATCCTACACCATGTTCTCATGGAATGGTTTCGTTGACCGACTACATAAATGAGAAGATGGCTCTGCACATTGGCTACAAAATACATAGGCTGATAGGCAACTGGTAATGGTATTAAATGTTACAATGAATCGTGAGGATCTCGTTTAGGGATGATAGCGCAATCGTTATGGATGACGACGATCCGATACACTTTTAGGGATGTTGATGATACTCTGCTGAAGTAATAATGGTGTCCTTATTAACGACAGATGATGACAATCCCTTTGTTCAGCAGGGATGATGATGCATTAATGTTGTTAAAGGACCATGTTTCGAGACGCCGATGTCGTCTTAATTTACGGGGTGATGATGATGATGGTAATGTCGACGAAGATGTTAAATCTGAGATGCATGGCCCTACATGTTATTAGTGACTTTGATATGGTGTAATATTGAGGCCCTTACCAAAAAAATATGCGTTTCAAAATGATCATCAAGTGCCTCGGAAAAGTAAACATCTTTCAGTGACCGATTTTACCTTACTCATTTCCCCTATAGACTGCAGTGTTATAAAAACTGTTAGCAAAAGGAATTTTGAAATTTTGATTTCCAATCATAAATATCTTGATAATGAGACAGGCGATAGGCTTGTAAAAGTCATGTGGTTCCTGGCTGACCTAAATGATTATAATTATGATTGCAGCATGAGCTATATCCAGGAGTTCAAGTTTGTTTCAGAATCTGAGACAAAGATACCCAATCCATTTAGGGGTTATTCCACACTCGTTTATTGGTAACCGTCTCGTACCATTTGCTCTTCTTTGCTTCCTTTAAGTCCACCTGAGGTAAAACTTAGGAGCCTTTACATCATTCAAGAAAATCATGAAATTCCTCAGCACCATCGAATTGAGAAATCCATCATGTCGATCTCAAACCTGTAACAGCTCAATTTAACCATATATTCTCTACTATAGCCATGTGATCTAAACGCAAGCTGAATTAATGGCAGCATTGTTCGCAGGATGTCAAAAGATGGGGCTGGCTAACAACCTGGATCTCTACCAACTTTCCACTGTTACCGGAAAAGCGCTTTATTACTATTGTCCAAGATGTGCCAAAAAGGTTCGCATATGTACAAGATGTGCCATAGTTGATTTCGCAATGGAAAGTTTCTCTTTATGGAATATAGTTTATTTATAATATAATATATTCTTTTATGTAAATTTAAAGTTTATTTCATGTATTCATCATCTGGGCCAGGGCCGCCTTTTTTTGATATATTATAGATTTTTGATTTATCCTTATCAATGGTAATTCCTTTAGCCAAATACAAATTGACAATCTCTTTAGTACACAGTAGAGATTGATATTAAATGGCGATTCATTAGAACCAATCTCAACGCTGTTTTTGAGCCCTGAACTGAGAAATATCAATACACTCTAGCGATGACATTCCCTATTTAAAGTCAATTCCCCCTTTACCGCAACGCCCTCTAACTACAGTTCTTGGACAATAGCGACAAAACGCTACTTTGGTATGAGCAGAAAATCGATCTTTATCCTGACTGGCTAATATGCATGGTTTGGCCTCTGATCTAATCAAAGAGAAA
Organism: Strongylocentrotus purpuratus; assembly: GCF_000002235.5. Lineage (NCBI taxonomy): Eukaryota > Metazoa > Echinodermata > Echinoidea > Camarodonta > Strongylocentrotidae > Strongylocentrotus > Strongylocentrotus purpuratus. The sequence goes on along the minus strand of NW_022145604.1, from coordinate 5,282,950 downwards.
AATACAAACTTAAGTCTACCTCCGTCAAAGAGCGGGTTCATAAAGCGGGACATACGAATAGCATCATCATATGAACGAGTACCCCTCTTAATTTCATTCAGTATTGCCCGATGCTTTTGGGTTACTACTTTACGTTCGAAAAACGCGACCTAAAAGGTAATTAGATGGAGAAAGAATGTTATTATTTGTTATCAGATTTCTCAGTAGCTTGCGGACTCAAATGTACAATGTATCATATAGCAGACAAAATGTGACTAGTCCACAAATCCTGTGTCTGTTCCCTGTCAATTTGCTGCTGGTAGTGATGTTCTCCTTGCAGATGGTGCTAGCATTTGTGAAGGTGTACCGATCTTTCCAGCAGCTCGAAAGGTCCTACACCGACGGTTTATTTCAGGGCCTTGACGATCGGTTATATATAATATAAATCAGACAATATTCAAGAACATTTAAAAAAAACATTGGTTTTTTAAAAAAAGTGAAATTTTGTGTTTGAAATATTGTGGTTTCATATTCATGGATGTCTTCGATCTTAAACATCCCAGTAACGTTAACGAGACCTTCTCCAGATGCACGATGGACCGACACCTATTACATCAACCTGAATGGCCGATATTTTCCGGTCATCGGTAGTTTTTCGGGTTCTTTAGGCTCTGTGATTGGCAGATGACTGGAGGTATTAAGCCCGATTTGTACACGAGGCGTTAATTTTATTGCGATAGTACTTGGAATAATCGTGCAAGCAATTAGCTTGTACGCCAATTATGCAACGCAAGGTTTGTAACACGTCACTCTTATCTCACATGGTGCATCAAAGAGGGCAGCAGTCACTGACACGGTGCCTCATACGTCACATGCGTCATTTGCCAGACGGAGGACAGCGTCAGTGACTGGCACGTCTCCCGACGCGACACATGTGAGTAATATCGTACAAAAAGGTGAATGCAATACAATTAATGCAACACGTTGCTTTATTTTACCGGCGTATGTACTAATTACATCCATCAGCTTGATTAGCACAGGCAAAAAAAAAAAACCGCACTGTGGATTACGTTCAGACGCGGGAATAATAGGGACTTTTAGATTTGCACGACGACATAGTGGGCTGCTACGTGTGACGTCCTTTTAAGGCACTACCACGTAGCAGTCCACTATGTCGACGTGCAAATATAAAAGTCCCTAATTACCTTGTATAGAATGGCGATAAAAATGATGAGGATGAGAAGACCGCCTAGTGAGGAGACGATATAGATCCAAATGGGCGTGGTCTTGATAATGGTCCTTTGCTTCTCATACTGGACCCGGACTTCTGTCTGGATCTAGATGTAGATCATGTAAAAATGGGTCCAGGTGTTAAGTATTGGTGATGCGATTTCACTGTGAAATAAACTCCCTGAAAATTAGACTTGATGGTTAATATGAAGAATCTTGGTGTTTTTAAAGGAGAGAGGAGGGACGATTTGCGCGTTTTACAGTTTAAACTGTGAGAGTACGAATGAAACAAAGTGCATCACAACAAATCCCATTAAAGAAAGAAAGAAGAGAGAAGCGATGCACTTTAATCTTCCATACAAACTCTCACTGATGATGAATACCAACTTAGAATAACAGGGTAGCATGAGTGATTTTGCATTCAGATACAACTGCGACATTCGAATTTGTGATGATGGTTTGAAGTTAAGAGAAAAGATACAGAAAAATAAACATAAACAGATTCTTACCTCTAGAGGTGTAGCAGTGGGGTGCGGAGAATAAGGTATCCCCGGGTACACGGTGCCATTGACTGTGACTGATGCTGAGGACAGGATCTCAATGAAATGAAGGAAAGATGCATCCTCCTGTGTTTGAAAGATAAAACTTAGTGTTAGGACTATCAGATATCGCATCGATCACAAGTCATTTAGTACGCCCCAAAGCCGTACCATCCTCCATCGGTCCCGCGTCTTGTGAATAGTCTTCTGCCGCATTGCTACGACTTGTGATTATTCACATGTACTTTTAGCCTCTGTTGCATCTACCTTGGTCCGATTCCCCCTTCGTTTATTTACATACATTTTTTTCTCGGGTCCAATTGGCCATATTCTTCTTCAATCACCCTCCCCCCCCCCCCTCCTATACGTCGATTCTTCTGTTGTCCCAGTGGTCCTAAGTCACATCGGTCCTTGTTATATTTTTCCTAGCTTTCGTTGGTCCTATGTCATGCTCTATACATGTCCTGGGCCCCGTATTATAAAGACTTGCAATAGATTCAAATCAATTGCAAACTTGCGATTGATTGATATTAATAATAATAATAATAATAAGTGGATTTATATAGCGCCTTTTCCAAAGGATACAAGGCGCTGTCTCTTAGACTATCAACAATTTAAGAGGACTTGCGATTGATTTGGATCAATCGCATCTCTTCTTAAGACGGGGCCCTGCTGCCAATGGTTCCATGTGTAGTTGTCCAGATGGTTCTATAGATCTTCTATTTTTATTTGAACAGTTATTTATTTATTCATTCATTAATTATTTTTTTACGGGGGGGGGGACGGGGTCGTAATTGTAGTTATCTGAGGACAGTGGCCCAGATGAAGTATAGTGGGATGATGGGAAACCTACCGCAAACACTGTGTCATGCCATAGCCTCGACTGCACGCTGATGAGGATGGCTGAGTCAGCTCCGGTAGCGAGAGAGGCGAGAGGACACCGGATGGCCACGCACTCTGGAAGTGACGCACAATCCGCCCATAACGTGTAAATTGTAGAATTACTAACTTCGTCTATGAACGTAGTGACGTTGTTCTGTTAGGTATAAATGATTAGAACAAAAATGAGAGAACACAAGGAGAAGATGTAAAGGACGAAATGAGGAATGGTAGCGACACAAAAAAAAAAAACATTGAGAAGTAATAAACGATAAGAATCAACTAGTACTTGATAATATGTTTATGTTTTTGGGACATACATTGTGACTATTTACAATGATGTAGGACTACAAGTGATCCAAATATATTTTCTACAGGCATTGCAATTAGGTATTCGAATTTCCCTTGAGATGATAGTTTATTCATCAGCACTACATCCTGACTTATGGATCCTGCTGAGTATCGTCGTAGAAGTAGAAGTAGAAGTAGAAGATATCTTGAAAGTCTGTGCGATCGTGTTTTGAATCATCTTACCTGCTTCGGACTGTCTCTGTTGATCCTTGGAGTAAACGTACATGGCATCCCTGTATCCATGGTAACGCCCGTCACGTTCATGAGCGTCTTGCCATCCTGGAGTCTGATTGGCCAGAGGATCTCGATGGTGGAGGGGCCGATGAAGCTAGGGCCGTTGTTTTGAAGCTGAATAAAGAAGGTGAGAGAAAAGGTTGGAATGAAAGTAAGAAAGAGACACAGAGACAGTAAGAAAAAGAGGAGAGAGAGAGAGAGAGAGAGAGAGAGAGAGAGAAATGAGACAGAGAGACAGAGACAGAGAGAGAGAAAGGTTAATGATCTATTTCCGAAAAAGGTGACTACATCTTTGAACAAGTGATAACTACAAATCGCTGCCTCTGTTTTTTCGTTACTAGTTTATATAATTTATAAGTGTATGGGTATTTACCATCATTTGAGTAATATTGTTCATGAATATCAGTAATGTATACTTACTCGAATCACATGTGTCATGAGTGGCCCTTTATCATCTGTTACGTTGCTATCCTCTGTTATCACCAGCGTGTCTGGAATTGAATTGCTGTCAAGAGCAAGGAAGAGAAATAGATGTCAACTAGATGGAATTTTGACTGCGCGCAGTCGAAAATGATGACTCCGCCATAGAGCAATTTAAACAAGTTTGGAGTTTAAATCTCCAGTGGTTCTTGAGATATCATGATAACAATCTCAATGTATGGAATTTCATAAGTTGACCTCTGTGACCCTTGACCTTTGACCTACGTGCTCCAAAATCTAATCAGATTGTCTTCCTATGGTGATACACACTATCATTAAGTTTGAAGTTTAAATCTCCAGTGGTTCTTGAGATATTATGATATGGTGATACATACTATCATTAAGTTTGAAGTGAAAATTCTCCAGTGGTTCTTGAGATATCGCGATAACGATCTCAATGTATGGAATTTCATAAGTTGACCTCTGTGACCCTTGACCTTTGACCTACGTGCTCCAAAATCTAATCAGATTGTCTTCCTATGGTGATACACACTATCATTAAGTTTGAAGTTTAAATCTCCAGTGGTTCTTGAGATATCATGATAACAATCTCAATGTATGGAATTTCATAAGTTGACCTCTGTGACCCTTGACCTTTGACCTACGTGCTCCAAAATCTAATCAGATCGTCTTCCTATGGTGATACATACTATCCTTAAGTTTGAAGTGAAAATTCTCCAGTGGTTCTTGAGATATCATGATAACAATCTCAATGTATGGAATTTCATAAGTTGACCTCTATGACCCTTGACCTTTGACCTACGTGCTCCAACATGTAATCAGATTGTTTTCATATAGTGATACACACTATCACTAAGTTTGAAGTTTAAATCTCCAGTGGTTCTTGAGATATCATGATAACAATCTCAATGTATGGAATTTCATAAGTTGACCTCTGTGACCCTTGACCTTTGACATACGTGCTCCAAAATCTAATCAGATCGTCTTCCTATGGTGATACATACTATCCTTAAGTTTGAAGTTTAAATCTCAAATGGTTCTTGAGATATCGCGCTAACAAACTCAATACAAGGAATTTCATAAGTTGACCTCTGTGACCTGTGACCTTTGACCTACGTACTCCAAAATCTAATCAGATCGTCTTCCTATGGTGATAAATACTATTCCCGAGTCTTAAGTTTAAATCTTAAATGGTTCTTGAGATATTGTGATAACGGTCAAACGGGACGGACGTACGGACGTACGGACGGACAACCCGAAAACATGATGCCTCCGGCACCACCTTCGGTGGCGGAGGCATAAAAATAATGTAACAAACAACAAAAAACTTTTAAGGAATACCATGTCTCTAAAAAATTAATAATAATAATAATCAACGGCAGACCTAACAGGCTGTTTCGCCGTCCAGTGCCTTCTATCCGCCACGGCACTAATGTCCTTTGGCAAGATATTAATCTACATTTGCCACTTTCCACACAGGTGTTAAGATAAAAGAAACCTACAGGAATGGAATCTTATACTTACCCAGAGAGTACAAGACTCGAAGTAGCATAGACTGGAATGGACACCATGGCCTCATTATCTACGTCTCTCCCAGCTCTTTCTGCATCAATACTATATGGCAAATCAAAATCAGAATGTCGAGATTAAAGGTCTAAGTCCATTCAACGATGCACAAAAACTACTTGACCTTTTTAAAGGGTCAAATATATTCTTGGTCTCTTATGTATTTTAAAAAGGATGTTTGGAAGTATTATATAATAACAAAAAGAAATATACAAGTCGATAAACATATAACTAAATATCAAATGTACCTATAATAAGAGTAACTCCCGTGCAAGAAAATACACAAATAAAAATTAAATAAAACAAAAACAATCGATATTGGAGAAAGTAAACGAAATGTTCAACACTGAGAGCAAAGTATATTTATGAAATGAAATGAAAAGAGAAAAGCTTTACCTGCGAGCTGATATATTCAACACAGCTGGCCCAGTGAATGTACTGTAGGTAGCAGTCTGATACTGTAGGCCTACAGTAATCTATGGGAGAAAACAGAAAGTTGTGATTCAGACACCAATGCCTTACAATTTAATTTAATTCAATTCAATATAATTCACCGGATTAGTAACATGTTCATATTTTATGCATAATTTGTTAACAAAGGTTGTTCTTGACAACCTGAAACCTAGCCTGATGCTTGCCCAACATAGCAACAAGTAGTGCATGCGCCCTGGTTTCCGAGTATTGTAGTTCATTCACTGATAACAGGTTAATGGATAACTCATCACTTTGTCCCAAGGAAATAAAACATCTACGATTTGAACGTATTTGTAAACTGGTCTATTTAATTCATTTTAATTCGATTCAATTCACTCAAGTACAATTCATTAGACCGGCTTAAACTTTTTGGTAATTAACATTTCTTAAAGTCTGTAATGAATTAATTCCTACCTGATCACCGGCTGGTACAGGATTGCCAATATTACATGAGCGTATGCGTGTGGTTGTCGATACAGAACACGATACAATGATACCCTGTGGACAATAATGACAGAGATTTTAAGTTTCAGTTTCAGTCAGGGGATTATTTCACCTTTGACCTTGAGAGATGCAACATAAGACATGAGCTATAAACCCGGTCGCAAAGGCTTTCGATAAATAAATTTAAGGGCGTCTTGAATACCTCATTGTATCTTCTGTACAAATCAAGTTCGGATTACTTCATTACGTCATCGTGATGTTTTCACCTTACACAAGGTGATACACACTATGAATATGACTGACAAAGAAAGCGGACAAAATATACAGTTCCTCAGGTAGATAAAGGAACATCCCTTCACTGCTATTATGTAAAAATGTGTAGAACAGGTGTCACATGCATATTCACTTTTTACATAATAGCAGTGAAGGATGTTCCTTTGTCTACACTGTACCTGAGGAACTGTATATTTTGTCCGCTTTCTTTGTCAGTCATATTCATAGTGACACAACGCTATTGTAATGGTTTTTGGTCAATTTTTCAAAAGCCATTGGAATGGTATTTACCATGGTATGTTAATTTTCATTACCTCATCAATTTTTCTCCAAGTTTACAACTTCAAGTTCACAAATAATGTTATTTCTCGTCAGTCAAAAGAAAAGAAAAGAAAAGAGATAACCAACAAAAATGATAAATTTACAGGGAAAGAAAGAGAGAGGGAGAGAGAGAGAAAAAGAAAAAAAAGAAGAAGACGCCATATCCCCCTCAATTATTGAAGCCACTTTACATTGTTGCTTACTGTGTTTGATCGTAGAACATTGACGAAGAATAGACCAGGTGGTTCGACGATGTCGAGTACGGAGAGGAAAGCGTCTTCGCCGCTGTTCATGACTTCGACGGTGAGCAGAAAGGTTTCAGCCTTTCCGATCATCAGTTCCGTGGTCGAACTGAATGATGATGACGAAGGAAAGGCATAGAGAGATAGAAGATTTTTATGATCTTCAACATTACAGCAACATAATATATTAGAAACGGAAATTCATAAAAATAAAAACGAGAATGGGAAAATAAAAAAGAAGAGTTTAGAGTTTCATCGTTTCCAGTTATCAGTTGTCGAACTGGATGATTGTGAAAAACGAAGGTGCCGAAAGACAGACGAAGACAATGCGCTTATTACAATATTTAACACAAATAAATGTAGCCTAATATCATGATAAAACTGGAATTAGTATTCTTTTATATTGAGAAAGAAAAGTAAAGCGAGGAACCAAAATCGAAAGAGCGATTATTAAAAGTAGTTTGCAGAAGAAGAAGAAAAAGAAAAAAGAAGAAGAAGAAGCAGAAGAAGAACAAAGAAGAAGAAGAAGAAAAAAAATACGGAGAAGAGAAAACGAGGAACAATTACAAATATAAATAAAACAAAACAACAAAACAATGAAAATTACAAGACATCTTACACAATTGTCTGAACTGCAAGATCTGGATAGCATGTTTCACCGGCACAGTCCCTGGCAAAGACAAGCTACAATCCAAGAAAAATAGGAGAGAAAGAGGAAATAAGCAGAATGCTAAATAAATCTGACAAAACCCTATAATTCTGTTTTTATTTCACTGACAATATTGCTTTATGGGGCAGAATCCTGGACAGTAAGAAAAGGAGATAGCAACAGGCTTCAAGTTGCTTTTCAAATGGGAAATATCTAATGACAATGTATACCCAAAATGTAATATCAAAGAGGATATTAATCACGCATTTTATATATCGAATGCAAACTATACAAGCCCTTTATTAAACACCTGAAACAAAATATTAAGAGATATATACCAAGTAAAGATATTGACGTCCAGTATCCAATACTTGCTCAAAATGATTGTGAAAATCATTGTACTTTATTCCTAACTATAACTTTTTGGACCATTTAGAAATTTGATTGATAATCGGAATATGACAGGAATAGACAAACAAAACGTGGCTTCCAAACAAATTTTCCAAAGAGAAATTATAAAAAGATTGGAAAGTCAGTCAAATATAAATGTGACCAGAAAGCACATGTTTTTACCAAAAGAGTTGAACAAAATTATTAGTACGATTCTTATGTTAATCATGAATTAAATGCTTTGCAAAACAAAACTTAATTTCCATTCTTTATTATGCCATTAATGGTGCTTGCTTTGTGATTATATAAGTTTAATTTGTATCATTGTATCTTGGAATGTAAACCATGTTATACCTAATAAATCCTCTGATGAGGCAACGAAAAAAAAAACAGACTTCAAGTGTTTGAAATGGCATGCCTCCTCGCATAATGGGGATGATAAGACTTAGACAAGATAAGATCCGAAACACACACATCAAAGAATCCCCCAACCTCCTTCAAGATGTTATGGAAAAATCTCCATTAAAAGACTCAAATATTTTGGTCACGTCCTAAGAATGAAACCCACAAAATACCCCCAAAATTGCTGTTAAAGCAAACGTCACAAAAAATCGACCCAGAGGCCGTCCGACCAAAAGATGGCTTGACTGCATCTCATAACAAGGCTGACAGATGCATTAAGACTGGCTGCAGACAGAAATACCTGGCATACCATCATCAATACAAAATCCATCAAGAGGCCCCTTGCTTGCGTGGACGACATACGTCTAGACAAGTAAATCATATCACTGACATCAAATTTACAAATTTACAAACGGTGAAGATTAAACGAATGGAATTGTCTACTTTTTTCATTTCAATTACTGTAGGTGTGAAAGCGGACCCCCACTGAGCCCTTAATAGATCCAAATCAAATATAACAATACAACATAGAGAGTTTAATATGTGGTCACGAGCCCCGTTGAACAGAAAAGCTTGATTGAGGATGACCCTGTGTCCCCCCCCCCCCCGTGGCGAAACTAGAGTTGTTTTTGTGTTTTTTTGTTTGGGGGGGGGGGGTGTGGAGTCAACTCTTCTTCAAGCCACCCATCTCCCAAAAATATAGTTGTATGGCAAATGATTGTAGAAATTGAACGCAAGAACCCCCAGATCCTTAAACCCCCAAACCCCCAAAGCCACAAAAATATTTTTCTGGAACCTCTTTTGACCCCTCCCTTAGTGGGACCCAGAGTACCATAGACAAATATAATACAATTTACCGAGTTGAGTGTCTGGTTATTGACGGCGTTAGACATGATTGGTTGTACAGCAGAGTCTGATTGAGATGTCTGAGCCACACTGTGAATCAGCCGAAGACTCATTGGGGTCTGCTTGTCTCGAATGGTAGGCTGCAAAAGGAAATAATAGAAAATGTTTAATTTAATACTGCTTAACATATTCTAGAATACATGAATGTAATTCTCTTCTGAGCATGATGAAGTCGGGAAGGTGAAAATACATGAATCCATCCATTTATCTCTTAATAATAATAAAAAAACATTTTACGTCTAGTTACAAGATTTTGAAACATGATCCCATTTCCGTTTTAATTGGTTGGCTGCATTACTTTCAAATCATTTTTATGTAATTTTAGTGTCCCGTTTAATGACTATTAAAGGTATGTCCCATTTACAGGCCGAAAAATAATGAGGTTAAATTCCAACATCATTTGAAAGACAATACTAATTTAATGCTACCCTCAAAACAAAAATTCTTAGAAATGTCTTTTAGTGAGAAAATAACGACCATACCAGGACACTGCTAATGTTTGAATTTCACAGATAGGACATACATGACATATTCATAATTGCTGCAAAGTTCTACAGAATTTGATGTTGGCTGCAAAAGGGACATAGTATCTTTAATGCACACGAGGCGTCATTTTGCTGACACATGACTGCGTCAGCGACTTGCATTGTCTTTGCCGTGCCATGTAGTTTCACCCGAGGTGTCAATTCGATTGCGCTTTCACCTGCACTAATCAAACATGTGGATACAATTAGCACACAAACAAGTAATTAAACGCAATGTTTGCACAATTCATTTTACATTTGTTTTTATATTATCACCTTTACAAGGTGCGTCAACCAGCGTCAACAAATACTGACGGAGTTCTGCGTCAATCAAATGACGCATCGTGTGCCACGGACATAATGTTCTTATTGTAACAATGGCTACTGACCTGAATATATGCAGCATGTGTCATGCATGTCCGTTGTTCAATTGGCGCACTGATTTGATGGCGAAGAGTAGCGATGTTGTTAGTGATGAATGCAGCTCGACGGTTGATTACTTGTCTCAGTGAGTCCAAGACAATCTCGTATGAAAAATCTGGTAAAAAGGAACGACATCGTGATAACTAATCAACTTAAGAAGAAGGGAATGAAATATTTTTAGAGTAGGAGGAACATGAGCACACAGGGAACAGGATATTTTCATAGTGTGTTCACGTAAACTGTACATCTTTGTAGACAAACTATTGGTAAACTCCAGGGGAGTGTTTCACAAAGACTAAGATCGACTTTAAGTTCTATGACAGGCTGCTCATGCCATTGGTTGCTATCACCATTGGTCTCTCAATTATGATCTTTAGATAATATTTTTTCCTTCAATAATGAACTATCGAAAAAGGTAAATTCTGTAGATTTGTGACCACGTTTTGTACCTAAATTGAGAAACCAATGCCAGGAATAGTTAGAGAAACTAGTGGCATGAATGGCCTGCCAATAGTTAAGTCCAACTTTAATAAAGTTTATCTTAGTCTTTGTGAAACACCCCTGGCATAATAAGGACGGTTGTAGATGACTAATTAACCAAGGTCATTGACTAGCAGGACGGTATGGGAGGGTCGTACTGTCTTCTTTAATTTCACTTTTCAACTCGCCTGTCAATGTCTTTCTGGGTCGTTATTCTTTCGCCATTCAGTGGAGAGGGGGGGGGGGGGACTGGTCTCACGCCCCCTCGTACCTCTGTCTACCCCGCTGCCCCGTATGTGTGTGTGTGTGTGTGTGTGTGTGTGTGTTTTTATATTTTACTCACCTAAATTAGCTGGTAATCCTTGACCCATGTAGTGAATGCACACGACAACATTAAACCTTAGGAATAAAAGAAGAAAAAAAATCGAAACAGATATAAAAATCGAAACAGATATGAAAATATCACATAAAGGCGTATGGTATTAGAGGAATAAGGAGATAGGATGAAGAGAGGGGAGATCGGGAGATGAAGACTAGATTGACAGAGAGAGAGAGAGATAGAGAGAGGGGGAGGGGAAGGGAGAGGGAGATGTAGGGAGAAGGGGGTGGGGAGGGGTGGATAAAGGGAGGAAGGGCAGTACAGGGGGAGAGATAGACATTAAAGAGAGTGAATAATATACAATTCTGATTGGAAATTGTCAGAGTTCGAATCATAATGTTTTGTGTTACCCTGTCACCAGAACACCTCTTGATGTTGTCTCATCCTGTACATCCAGATCAATGGCGTTCTCCTCAGGATATATTTCTGCAACGGTCCAAACTACTGCTCTCGACCTGTTCAACAAAACAAGAAACGATTTAAAATCAGTTCGACCCCAAGCGAATGGTGGGGTAGGGGGAGGGGAGAACAACCGACCCGTTCTCGCCAAACCAAGATTGTGCACTCTTATATATGTCAGGAGATGAGTTTTTATATAAATTATTTTATCTCAATTCGTTGTCCATATGGTGTTGACATATCGTGTAATATATAGAAGCATAAGATCTCACATCGTATGAGGAACAAACAATTCTACCGATACACCTTTTAAATATTTTGAAATATTCATGTTGTTTGGATGTTTGCTTACCGAAAGATTATCGCGGTTTGAGACTCGTGTGCTCCAACAGCGAAATCTAGAAGAGATCAGAGGTAGAGATAACAAAAAGTTTCCTTTTTACCACTTTTCTCTGTTATAAGAAATAGTCTTTATATGATTGAACCCTATGAAATATTTTAGGCAAGTTTATTTATTTTTAATTTAGCGCCATTTTGCTAGTGACTAAAAATGTGAATCCGACGTGATTTACATGTTAAAAGACAATAACGTTTCGTTGATGTGTTACCGGATTTCTCTCTCTATTTACATGTATGTATCTCTCTCTCTCTCTCTCTCTCTCTCTCTCTCTCTCTCTCTCTCTCTCTCTCTCTCTCTCTCTCTCTTTATATCTATTTCTGTCTCTTTCTCTCTCTCTCTCTCTCTCTCTCTCTCTTTCTTTGTCTCTCTAGTTAGCTACCTTATCGACCTCTCTAATTATTGCTCGGTCTGAAGGTTTTTCCTCAAAAACATTATGTTGACTTCTTCCCTACCCATATATAAATATAATTTGTTGAAAATTATCAAAATACATCATAAAGCATACACACTATAAATATCAGGAAATTACCTTGTGTAAAACTGAAGATTTATCAAATGTATTATTAAAAAATAGACCAATGTAAAAAAAATATCACCATGATATACGAGATCTGCAAAATCTTTTTAATTGGAGAATGTTTTTTCTCATCGGATATCGGGCTCATTATTTTCTATAATTGTTTTTAGTTCTACCTGTGTAAGTATCTTCTCCCGGTTTGGAGGTTGATTGCAAGATCTCTCCATTTCATGTTATCTTCTGCCATTCTGGTGTACTCTTGCAGTTTTTAGTCCACTCCAGTTCTTGACATTCTCTTCCCAGTTGATTCTGGGTTTACCTCTCGGTCTACTTCCTTCTTCTCTCCAACAATTTTTTTAGAGGCTTTGGTGCCTTTTAACATGACCAGAGTATTTGACTTTCTTTCCTAAACTAATCCTACCATTGCAATTTGCCTACGCCCTGCCATGTGCAATATCTCTCTGTTGGTTTTCATTCGTTTCCAGTATATTATCATCATTCTTCTGTAAATCCACATTTCAAAGTTTTTAGTTATATATTTTTATTACAAATGTTTTAGCTATTTCTTAGCTCACCCGGATATGTATTTTGATCAACGTCAAGTCCTGCTGACATCACAAAGCCGAAGAACCTCAAGGGTCTCCCTAAGACCGACGGACTCAAGGTCTACAGGAGATATGAAATGTATAATGGTTAACGTGATTAGGTATGTATGCTAAGAAAGAAGGATTAACATTTGTGGGGGAAGGCGGAAAATAAGCGTACATGTATCCTACTGGGATCTAATTCGCTAACTCTTTACTGAAACCTTCTCCTTTTCCTCTTCCGTCTTCTTCTTTTTTTTATTCTTCTATTTCTCCTTTTCTTCTTCTTCTCCTTATCCATCGCTCTTCATCATTGTTATCCACCCCCCCCCCCCAAAAAAAAGGTAGAACGTTGTTCTGTCTGTGTTGTGTGTGGAGAATGAGAGAGGGAGAATGAGAGAGGGAGAGGAGAAAAGGAGGGAAGAAAAGGAGGGGCGCATGTTCGGCAAATTATGGCGAGGGTGGGGAGGGCTGTGGGGAAGGCTGAGGGAGGGGGGGGGTCGTCTGCCCTAGCTCCCGTAACGATGTCCTCGATCGGGACTGACTAACCTGTTGTGGTGAGAGATTGAGAGGTAGGTTTATTCCTGATCCGTGGTAGATGAAAACCTTTCCGTCATTACCGCCATTACAGAAGGGTGCACCCACAGCCAAGTCTACAAACGGGTCCAAGTTGAGAGATAAGAAAGGAAACAAATACATGATAAAACACTAATAAAGAAAATTTAAAAGAAGTAATGAGGATGCGAAAAGTAATTGAAGAAAGATAAGAGAATGCAAGGCAAGAGATAGATAGAGAGAGAGAGAGAGAGAGGGAGAGAGAGAGAGAGAGAGAGAGAGAGAGAGAAAGAGGGAGAGAGTGAGAGGGAGTGAGAGAATGAGAAATGGAGGGAAGGGAAGGGGAGTGGGTGGAAGAAGGGGGAAGGAGACTGGATAATGAATATCAAAATACAGTTCTGCGGAGTTTGGGTGAGTCAAGGAAATAAAGACCCACAAATCATGAGGGCACACGTATATAGAGAGACAGATTTTTTTTCCTCAATTCCGATTTGTTTATCTTTACTAGTCAAATTTACTGTACCGTTATTTTCAGAAAGAAATGTTGGATCAAAAAGAATAATAATTGACCGTTAATAGACAAATCGTGTTTGTTTACTTTAAATTCTAAATAGATCAAGAAGTAAGACGTGGCTCACCATTAAATCCATCTTGGTTGATGTCGCCCAAAGCGGCGATAGAATAGCCAAAGCGACAGCCAGCACCAGTCCCAATGATGACGTCATTATCATCGAAGTAAAAACTTCCCTGTAGCAACAATTATAGATAGTCTTAGGGAAAACGTCTCAATTAAAAAAAAACGTATTGACTTTCTTGTATATCACGTAAGTCGAATAGGTACAGTGACATCAATGCGAAACACAAGATAAATATCGAACGCGATTTAAATATACGCATTGCACATAACTTTGCAAGATTTTGCAATTTTTTTAGTTATAACGATATCATTTACGCATCTAATAAACAAATGAATGAATGAACAAACAAACAGTGAATAAACGAACATAAAAAAATGAAGAAATTTATAAAAAATGTTTAGAAAAAGATAAATAAATGAATAAATATATTAACAAAAATTTATATTAATGATGAATAAATAAATGAATAGACAAATATGTATCGAATGAATGAATAACTAAATAAATATCTGAATAAAGTAACAACAAATAAGTGAATAGATACTAAAGTGAAATTTGCCAGATCTCGATTGAAGCAAATTTTTGCTATAGAGTGTTTACCTGTTGATCGTTGTAGTATATGAAGATTTTCCCAACATCCCATCCAGCGTCTATTGATCTCTCCTCATCAGTAAACATTGGCGCACCAATGACCAGATCATCAAATCTTTTGTGGGTGAGAGGTTGTTCAAGAAGTATTGTGTCATTACGTCATTGTAAATGTAAATGATGTTCGTCGTATGTATTCTTGAAGCTGCTGCACCATTTCGACATCAACAAAGGCTACCAACCTTTGGCAAATTTATGCCTAACTTTAGTTTATGTTTTGTGCCAACACGACCGCCTAATTACATGTAGCTTCTCCTAGGACTTGAGCAAATACCACACGATTCGGGGACAGAATTGGCCCTGAGTTGGTCGGATTCGTAGTTTGGAAAATATTCTAAATATTTTCATAGAGTAATCTTTATTTCTTTCATTCTTAAAAACAAATAAACTTATCTCTATCCTCTCTTTATTTACAATTGTCGTTTTCCGCTCATAGGCAGAAGGTCATTTGTACAAAAGTGTATAAACCCATCGAGACGCCTGCTGGATACGTGTTCATGAAAGTTAGGACTATGCGATCATTATTCATTTATGCACCGACGGTATATTCTCTGATACACACGTAAAGGTATTCAAGAGGTAATTCAAGAGGGCAAACCAATGTTTATTCATTAAGCACCTCAATTCCTTTGGCAGTGATTATTCTAAAATTGTGGGAAGTCTCCATGTGTAAAAAATCCGAGGATATTTGGTTGTCATTTGTACGAGTGCTTTCTCCGATGTGGCTTATTCTCTAATGCTATGGTCACATTATCCAAAAGTAACCTGCTCGGCGGCCGAGCGGCGAGTTTTTAACCAATTCTGCCCAGCGGCTGCCCGGCCACCGAGCGGCGGCCGCCCAGGCACCGCTCGTTTTTAGGGCATCGCTCGGTCGCCGCTGAAGTTTTAGCGCGGAATTAAAATTTGGGCGGCGCCTGCTCACTTTTCACTCGCCGCCCAAAATACGCTCGGTGCCTGGGCGGTCGCCGCCCGGGCACCGACCTAATCGCTGGGCGATGCCTAAATTCCAGCAGCGACCGAGCAGGCTACTGATCGGTCGGTCGCTGCTCTGATTTGTGACCATAGCTTTATCGGCAATATATTTTTAAAATGTATACTTATGAATAATTTGGATGTCTATGCGTCAATCTTTTTATTGCAAAGAAAGCCCAGAATTTCAAAACTAATGATATATAGGGACTTTTAGATTTGCACGACGAGAACGTGGACTGCGACGTCAGACGTGTGACATCCTTTTAAGGCAATGTGACGTCCTTTTAAGGCACTGGCAGTGACGTCACATTGCCCTAAAAGGATGTCACACGAGCAGTCCACGTTCTCGTCGTGCAAATCTAAAAGTCCCTAATGACAAAAACCTACCCATCGTTATTGAGATCCGAAGTAGCTAAGGCATGGCCAAAATACGTGGCTAAATCGCCATCAGTGATTATATCATACTCCATGAAGGCATCATCGTACAAGAACACCTATTTACAAACAAAAGTAGGCAATTATAAAGGGAAAATAAGTCATAACTTCAGGCGGACATTACATTGTCGTTACATAATGACAGTTTGGAATGCAAACCACAAAATCTAAAATTACAACTGAAATGAATTTTGCACATTGCACATCTGAAAAATGTGTAAAATACATGCATTTAGCAATTTTCTAGACACTTCTCCAATAATCTTGTCAAAATGTTGCTTTGAATTCCTCAAGGGTTTGGTGTCCCTCAGGCATCCGTATTAGGGCCACTCATGTTCACCTACAAGACTTTAGTGAAAGATATGATCAACGTTATATCAAAACACTGTAATTATTACAATTTTTAACATTATGATCATCATTATCATCAAGGAAGTACAGGATTTTTCTTTGCAAATCAGGATAACACTAACGAAAATTTGTATCCATGGCGACGGCCGTCTGCATGATTCAAGTCAAAACGAATTTATACTCTTACTAACCCGCCCAAATCCATGATCCCAGCGTGGTGCGGCAATGGCAACTTCTAAGGTGGGGCCATCCCGAAAATTTCCAAATGCAACAGCGTGACCTGTCAATAAAAACATAAACAATAATTAGAATATGATAACAGATATATCAATATACCGAATCTGCGAAGTTGTTTAAAAAAGCAAACGTAATTGATATAAAAATATCGTCTTTAAAAAAAGTTAAACTATGAAATAAAGTACTGTACCCACTCAACAGTTCAGTTGCAATGATACATAGACTGATTTTATTTTGAAAGCGAAAATTTACTCATGAAGGATATTTGTCAATCTCTGTTAATCTCTGTTTTAGATTTGAAATACATACAATGCAAAGCACTAATTGCCTCCCTCACCCTATCCACATGTGTTGGATTTAGGACTCAATTTGTAATGTTTATTGGATGGAATAGATGCCTGGTAAACCAGAGGATTAAGAAGAAGAGGAGGAGGAGGAGGAGGAGGAAGAAGAAGAAGAAGAAGAAGAAGAAGAAGAAGAAGAAGAAGAAGAAGAAGAAGAAGAAGAAGAAGAAGAAGAAGAAGAAGAAGAAGAAGAAGAAGAAGAAGAAGAAGAAGAAGAAGAAGAGAAGAAGAAGAAGAAGAAGAAGAAGAAGAAGGCTTTCTCGATATTGGATAATTTATTAAATCGCACCAGCATTCCCCCATTCATACTTCCATTCAACGTCTCAACATGAAGAACGTCTAGGAATAACTTATAAATATACAGTAACAACCAAATTGATCCCTCATTGAGAAGAAAAAAAACACCAACAAACATACCCAAACGTTTGGATAATTAATCTAAGATATTTGAGACGTCTGTTGACTAACCAAAGTAATATTCAAAATCGAGATTAAAGCGGCATGTTTGTGGAAAATAGAACAGAGCAGACGCATCGGTAATCCCATCATTTGTGTACCAAATACGACCTGAAGAGAACGAGAGAAAAATAAATCACATTGGTCATGAAATAAACATTAGTTAAGTCTAAGAATATGAACACATTAGTCTCAGACGGTCTTTAAAGTGTCTACCTGTCGAACCTAAGATCGTCGGTTCAACTTCTACCGAGGCGGATCACCGAAGCCTGCTTTGTGTGTTATAGATGCCACTCCCTGGTTTCATAGACGCAGGCGAGGTTAAAGCGGAAAGCACTCAATTTCTCGGATAGGATGTTAAATGGGGCCCCGCGTAGGTGTCAATATAAACCCACTGCATTATTCGTATGAGATAAGGCGGAAACCCCGGTGCAGTGGTCCACCTGCAAACTCCCAATATAACGGGAGGAGAGACCCGAGGGTTACAGTGATTCAGTTCATTATTCCCCTCTCACGTACGCACAGATGACGCCAAATACTAATACTGCTGCTGCTGCTCCTCCTAATACTACTACATCTATTTTTAATGATATTGATAATGATAATAACATTGATAATTGATTAATGAATTCTCCTGTACTCATGTTATTATATTCCATGTACCAGTCGTATTTTTTCTATTCTGTATTAAAGGTAACATAATTTTTGCTCTGTGAGGGAAATTTTGTATCTTACCATTCCACAAACAGCCTCCGGTAGCACCGTATACAATCTTAGTCTGTTTGGATTAAAAAAAGAAGTTAAATTAAGAATAAAATGGACAAATTAGATGGACAAATTAGATGGACAAATTAGATGGACAAATTAGATGAACAAATAGATGAAGAATTTATTAAGTCTATTGATATGAGCAGGTTGTATCATCTAAAAACCAAGTTTAAGTACATGTATGTGGTTTTAGATACCTGCATGGGCAGTTTATCAGTTGCAGAAGTGCCGTGGTCTAGTGGACACTTTTCTGGACCGAAGATTACATATGGTCCGCACTTCGAGTCCCGCCGCAGCATTAATGTCCTTTGGCAAGACATTAATCTACATTTGCCACTCTCCACCCAAGTGTTAAATTGGTACCGGTTGGAAGGTTTTTTGTTAATGCTGTGAACACCGGAACCGGGCGTGACTTGAAATCGCGTGAGGTGCGTTGAACACGAGGCGTCATTTTATGTCGTAGTGACCTATGCAGTCTGTTATGCAACATACCCCTGGGCCCCGTCTTACAAAGAGTTGATATCAATCGTAACTTATTTGCGATTGATATCAATCGTAAATATGTACATAAGAGATAGGAGACTGTAAACTTGCGATTGATTGGAGGACTTACGATTGATTTGGATCGATCGTAACTCTTTGTAAAAGAGGGGCCCTGTACGTCAGTGACATGGCGCAAAAGAGGAATGCAAGATGTACGGTTCAATCCTTGAATTGAATTATATGTACTAGCAAATGCTCTAATTCACTTTAAAATCCTGGCCCCGCAACTCAAAGAAAATATAGCGATTTGATTGATATTTTTCAATTGATCGTGATGTACAATCGATTGTTTAGTAGTGTGTTACAGGGCCAGGACGCTGATTAGCGCAGGCCACTGACGCAATCATAATAACGCCTCGTGTGCAGCGGACACGAAGATTACTTACATCTCTCACAGCAGCGCTGCCACCAAACTCGCAACGGTATTTGGTGCGATAAGCCACCGAGTTAGCTAACAATGATAAAACAAATGTATGAAGGCAAAATCAGACTTATGGGTGACGCAGAATTATTTTATTAACCCGTAGCAGTTCCGTGTCGCCTCTTGGTGAGACTTTAAACAAAAAATAATAATCAGGGATTTGAGGAATAAGACATTATACATGAGCAGAAAAAAAAGCAAAACTTTGTGTTGAGTGAATTGTTTTTTTCATGAATAATAACGATTTAAATGTTCGTAGTCATTACAGCCTCTTAATCGGCATTATCTTTGTTGTTGTTTGGTACGAAGACTGGATAATAAGTATGTAGAACCCTCTGTCTATAAATCTATCACATTTAAATTGAGCATAGATTTTTGTTTAAAGAAGAAAGAAAAGAAAGTAAAAAGAAAGAAAGAAAGAATTAAAGAAAGAAAGAACAAAAGAAAGTCAAATCTCACAAGCGCAAGGGTTGAAATTAACAGCTGTGTTCAAAAGACCGGGATCGGGTGATCTCAGACCCCCATTGATGACGAAACAGCCACCTCGTAAGTATCGGTCTACATCTTGATTTTGATTCATAGTTTGATAGGAGTACAGCGGTCTGCATACCTAGATTACCAAGGAGATAAAAAAATGATAATTTTGAACATTTTGGATTTATATCACCTAGTACATCTACGTTGGCTTTAAAGCAATCTACATTATATATTGCTCATTATTTGTTCTCATCATCAGTTTCAGAACTGTAAGATGATGTTAGGTATAAATGATATCATTCATTATTTAATAATAACCAACCCTGAACCGTCTGTGCCTCTACTCTGCAGGGTAGAACCTGATTGGCTATCGTCATCATTACCACCACCATCACAATCATCACCATCATCATCATCATCATCATCATCATCTCAATGATCATCATCACTTACACCCTTACCATTATCATCTCTATCATCATTATCATCATCAATATCATCACCTACACCATCACTATCATCGCCACCACCACCGCCACCACCATCACCACCATCATCATCATTACCACAACCATCATCATCATCATCATCATCACCCCCACCGTCATCATCATCACCATCATCATCATCATCATCATCATTACCACAACCATCATCATCATCATCATCATCATCATCATCACCCCCACCGTCATAATCGTCACCATCATCATCATCATCATTACCACAACCATCATCATCATCATCATCATCATCATCACCACCACCGTCATCATCACCATCATCATCATCATCACCACCACCACCACCACCACCACCACCACCATCATCATCATCACCTACACCCTCACCATCTCCATCATCATCATTATCATCATCATCATCATCATCATCATCATCATCATGCATCATCATGTACACGATTCCTTTGTCATGATATAATGTGTTCCCTGATATTTTGAAGCGCCTTGAGCATTTAATAAGAATGGATAATGGCGATATTTACTTATCATCCTCATATTCATCACCACCATTATCATCATCATTATCATCATCATCATCATCATCCTCATCAGTGGTAGTACTTTTGAACCGATGTTATGAGTATACATACCACGACTGATCCATCCGGGCCTCCACTCTGTAAGGTAGACCCTAACCACTGACCTGAAGCATTCGTTGACTGGAAGTCCGGGTTGTTAGTGTCCAGGTATTCATTCCCTATAAAAATACAATGGCGTACAACATCATGTAGACAATGTATTTTATTTGTCTCAATATTGACAACGACAAGAATTGTGGTAGCATTTCGTTGCTTACACGAATAAATGCATGGCTAACATTTACATAAAGTATCTCATATCACGGGAGGGGGGGGGCACACCATTTTCTCTATTACACAGTACGCGTAATATATATCTTTTTTTATTAAGGGTCTTCCTTTTACGTACCTGGCCGCCATCCTTCTCTTTTTCTCCTTTATGCTCTTACTTTCATTGGAGGCACAAGCCCCTAGGATCTCGTTATTACCCATTGCTTCTACAATATACGTAAATTGAAATTTACCTGACTTGAAACATGCGAAAACTATTAAATACGCGAGAATGGCAGAAATCAAAGTGGCCGCTGACCTGTCTAAAATGATCACCTTTGCCGTTTCTTAACGTTTACAATATATAACAAATTGACTGTGTAAGGAATATTATAAAAAAGTATATCTACGTCATGTCAGTTAATTATTTTATGATTATATTTGAAAAAATAACCAGAAATCCAGAATTAAGAACAAACATAGGCCAAGTCATTGTTGTATCAAATGCGATTTATAGTCTGCATCTATTAAAATCAAGTGCTTTCTAAAAAGCGAATAATATTTGCAGGATACCCGGAAGCTCAGTCTGTCGACGCGATAATAACATTACAAGGAAACATACAAACAATAGAAGTGCGTGTAAGGTGAGCTATGCTTACACATTGATCACAAATATTATTGAAATCTGATATTGCTTTAAGTAAATCCAATGTCAAGACTAATGATATAAAAACGATTATAGTCAACCATAATGAGTTTTTGGGCGAAAGCAAAACTCGTTTGTACGTTTTCAATTGTCATTTATCATATTAAACCACACTGTAATTAGTAAAGGTATCGATGATACTCTTCGTATCTAATTTCTGTATACACGAGAGCTTTGCAACTCTCCAGACAGGTTTGCTAGATACATATCATGTTCAATGAAAAGTTTGTAACTCCATCAAATTATTTTGTCTTGTCTATAATTATACAGCCTGCTACCCAATAAATATCTTTAGATTCTACTTCAAATAAGAAAAATCATTTTCTCGATGAAATTTCACGGGTTGACTATTCTTGTACGTGATTCGCATTAAACTATGAAGATTTATCAATAGGCTATGATTCATTATTTAATTACTTGCAACTCGAGTTTGTCTGTTATGCCAAATAAACAAGGAATGTTGTATAACTTCTAATTATAATCCATTAACAGCATGCGAGTTTATTTCCTTGTTGAAATAGACGTTACAAAAGAAAAAATTTAAAAGTACAAACAAACAGAAATAATTGATCAAATAGGCATATTTTCTATTTGTATATGACTTGACTCTTTACTTCTCCTAGGACACCTACTCCCTAGGACAACTACCCCCTCGGGCAATCACCCTCTAGGACCACTTCCCCCAGGACAACTACCCCCTAGGACAACTCCCCGAAAATGGCCTAGTCGGGGACACCTAATGATCCGTAAATCTCTCACAAGCAATCAGAACTGGGAGGAGGGATGGGAGGTGGGGGAGGAGGGAGGGGATGTGGGGGAGGGGGAGGGGATGTGGGGGAGGGGAAGGGGAGGAGGGGAGGGGGCAAGAGAGCGCTTACACAAATTTGAGCACATTTTCTATTTGTGTATTTAAGGCATGCCAAGTTGAATTTTGCTTTGAGGTAGGGGTGGGGTGGGAGAGTATGGCCATGTGCCCCTCGTGGTTCCCCCAAGATTCGTCAATGCTGGGCCAACAAGCGACGTTCCTCGCCGACTTTAGCCCTATCACCAAATTCGACGAGGGACCGTAATATACTGCCGCCAAACAGACACGAAAGGAAACGCAACTCACCTGTTGTATCCACAACTATCTCCTGGCAATCGGCCCGTGTCCCGATCGATGTATCTATGGGGCACTTGTAGAGGGCCCCGCTCCTTACTATCGACTGGTCCGCGGAATACCCCGATGACATGGCCCGAGGTGCCCCTACCAGTAACCTATGGATAAAAGAAGATGGTAGAATGGTAGAATAGTAGGAGAGAGAGAGAGAGAGAGAGAGTAGGGGAGAGACAGAGAAGAAAGAGGGGAGAGAAAGGAGAGAGAGGGAGAGAGAGAGAGAGAGAGAGAGAGGAGAGAGAGAGAGAGAGAGAGAGGGGGAGAGAGAGAGAGAGAGAGAGAGAGAGAGAGAGAGACCCGAGTTATAACAGCATTATTTATATCCTTAACATCATCCTTTATATGATGTGCAGTTTATTTTCATTGCCCTTTTAACACCATCACATTCCCTTTACTTCATTGTACTCCACTCATCCTTGTTGACCTCCATCTCTTTCGTTCAACAGCATGGCTATTTGTTTTTAAAGCCTCTCTGCACTAGTTTGGTCAGGAGGGTTTAGACCTCCCTGCATGGTCACTGACAGGTGGTTACCTCATCAAATCAGCTCTCAATTAACACAAGAAAAAAGGGGACCATGGGGGACCAATGGTCACCGATTAGGCATTGTTTGCTATATAGAGGGTGCAAGTATAGCTATAAGTAATGCAGTGGCGCTTAAATGTATTGCTTGACATAAAATCACACAAATCAAAATATACAAAGAATTAAATAAAATTGACTCGCTAACTGCAAAATCGATAACATTTTCATAACCACACGCAACTACATGTATATGTGACGAGGGATATTTTGTACAGAAACATGAAAAATAGATAAAGAGATGGTATTAAATTGAGCGTATACGGGGTAAATGTGATAAACAATAAGATATCAAAGAAATTCCTACGTATGTTTGACATCCATAACCATTGAGGACAGATCATCCGAATTACTTTTGTGCTGGTTTTATGATCAGTCATGGAGGATTTCATGGAATACTTTAAAGGCCACATCACAATCGTTGTGAAGAGAAATTCCACGAAACCGGGAAAACAATCACTCTAATCGGATGACAGGATGGTATGATATAATGTTAATAGAATCAATTACGATCAATGACAGTCCCTTATTCAATCAAACGTAACGCATTTCCGTTTATACATTCCGAAAGGGAAGTTAAGGAAGCTAATATTCCATACTACTGTATCACATTTTATTCAATAACACCACATGCCTTTTTGTGATGGCAAATATTGTAGAGCGAAGGGGCGATTGGGCAGCTTGCCCCCCTCCCCGACAGATTTATAACCCGCAAATGAATATCACCTGATATTTTAGTGAGAAGGAGAGTTATTGTAAGGTAAATAGGCTTCAAACTTCTGTTATCACTACCTAAACAAATCATGGACATTTTCTTTTAAAAATCTTCTCTTGTGGTGGCCTCGCACAACGGTGGCTTAAAGAATAGATTATAATTATGAAGCCGAACCTTACACACGGGAATAATTGACTAGGGGGGAGAGAGAGAGAGAGAGAGAGAGGGAGGGGGGGGGCACTCTCTTTATTGAACCACGCATGAAACCACCAACAAATGAGAAATATTATGATATCGTCGTGGTATTTTGATGACTCTCATACGAAAGGTTCTTGGTTCGATCCCTGCTCTGTGCATACATCCTTGCAGGAAATGTTTGCCCACATTCAATCCCCTCTACCCAGCCGTAAACCATCCCTCGTAACGCCAGTCTGTCTGACGTGTGGATGTGCGTCAGTGACTGACGCATCATGCGCAGATGCGAGAGGACGAACGACGTAAACGTTGTAAACGTTGCGTCGAATTAATGGCGCATGGTTCAACGGTATCGTTTTCATAGGCTTTATCGTGTGCGACGGACATAGGACTAGATTTAGGTATACGCTTAATTGAATACGTCTCTCATTGCTGCAGTTACCCCTCCTCCTCCCCCATCCAACGTAAAAAAGAACAAACACGTTATCGATTTGTAATAATCTAACAAGAAAGCCGGAACTAGGGGTAAAGTTTGGGATTTAGTCATCGTTTCTAAATGAGAAAAACAAATTAATACAGAATATGTTTTATAAGGCAATTATTCTTTATTCCTATGAATTAAATAGGGTGTTTGATAAAAACTCATCATTTCCTTTTGTTTCCCCGAAATATAAAGCAGGCATAACTGTCAAATCATAGTTTGCACCAATCCACTGCTGCACTTTATCATCGACTCAATGTCATTGTCTCGTATTGGATCTGAAAGACAATTGACAGGCTGGAGTACCACGTGACTTATGCTCGACTGCCGCCGGGCTCTTTCTATAACACTTTCCTATGTAGTCCATCTACTTACCAAATCATTTCTTTTCCCAATTAATGCATTACCTCAAATGCTAAAGTATTGGAATATTTAATGTTTAGTTATGACCACAGGGCCAGAAAATAACTGTTGAAGACAAACATTACCTCGTCTGGTATCATGAAATGCTCACAGATCAAATCCAAGGTTTTAGTCAATTTGCAATATTATCATATAAATATATAAGAATTAATAGGATTAGTTGCTTTTGTCATTCATTTCATTTTGCTCGTCCGCTTTGCCCGTTCGCAAATGACTATAAATTCGTTTAATACCGCCACTCTTATCAAAACGGGTTCGTAAGCAGACCAAACATCGCTCTACCCCCCCCCCTTCCCGCCCACACATCATTAGGAATTGTTCTTGCTGAAATACATGGATCAGCTGCAGTGGCTGGGGTGCTTTGCCCCCCCCCCCCCAGCTCTCCCGACGCCAAGGTCCAAATACGCTACTGTTGAACATCATCATAGGTTTCCGAATACTTGAGGAGTACTTTCAATGCAATTCCAGGTATTGAGACGAATCGTTGAAACAAAAGGAATAAACAACATTTCACTTTCATTTGAATAATCCTTGAACGAAAACGCGTTTATCATTAATGGTAGATAAACTACCGTTTCAACAAGGAAATGTTTTTATGCAAAATTATGTTTTCACACCGTAAGTTTGTTATCTTGGAATTATTAAGACTGTGATGTTTCACTTTCATTTGAATAATGCTTGACAAAAACATTTATGAGATATGTCAGATAAATTATCGATTCAACAAGGAATTGTTTTTATACATGATTATGATAAATAGTTTCAGCACCGTAAGTTCGTTATCTTGGAACTATTAAGACCGTGATGTTTCACTTTCGTTTGAATAATGCTTGACAAAAACATTTATGAGATATGTCAGATAAATTATCGATTCAACAAGGAAATGTTTTTATACATGATTATGAATAATAGTTTCAACCCCGTAAGTTCGTTGGAACTACTAAGGCAAAGGAGAGTCTAGAGCAAGCTCGGATTATAGTCATATAGGCGAGTACGCCATGGATATGTGTGTGGAGCAGGCACGTAGCCAGAGTTTGATGTTTGGGGGGCACATACATGTAATCGATCGAGGTAAAAAAAAAAAGGGGGTCTAAAAAAGTGCAACCGATCCTGGAAATTTAGGGGGGAACGTGCCCCCCCCCCCCGTGCCCCCCGTGGCTACGTGCCTGGTGTGGAGGGGGAAAGGAGAACAAGAGTGAGAAATAAAGTGAAAGTTTACAGATAATTCCTAAAGGCCTCATAGAATGAAACTAAAAAAATGAGGAAGAAGATAATGTTCATGCTTTAAATCTGAAAGTTTTTATTAGGTCGACGTCGACATACATTACGCAAGCCTTCGTCAAGTGATTAGGGACTTTGGAATTTGCACGTCGACATAGTGGACTGCTACGTGTGACGTCCTTTTAAGGAACTTTGATGTCCTTTTAAGGCACTGCCAGTGCCTTAAAGGACGTCACACGTAGCAGTCCACCATGTCGACGTGCAAATCTAAAAGTCCCTAATGTTAGATTTAGAACAAAACTTCTTTTCTGCATTTTGATAACGTAATAAGTATTGAGTTCCGCTCTGAGATCCAGAAAATACTTAAAAACACAAGAAATAATGCTGCTCCGTACAAGAAAAAAAATTATATTTATATATACATATACATGTATATATGTACATAGTTCATGTATTGGCTTACAGCTGTATGAGTTTAACAAAACAAATCAAATAAACACTTCTGGTATAATGCAGTTTATCCAATTTGTGTGTAATATCAGTCGCAACCGGAATTGTCCAAGTATCAACGTTTGCTCCCGAATTTGATTTCGAGGTGTAACATTAAACCAGGATTAGTTGAAATGCATTGATAATGCCTCATATTGAAAGCGGAATTCACATATATTTGTTTCAACTTGCAAACTTCCTTCTGAAGATTATCTGTCACGTTGTGATGGCCAAAATTCTAGTATGGATCCTGAAAAAGTGACATTAAACCAGACGTGCTGGTAGCAGGGGTACGATTGAATTTCAAAACCGTTTGGAAATTCGTAACCAGTACAGCGAAGTGTTTCTTGGTAGGTCATAGTAAATCAAGCCAAACCCATGCATGAACCTATTCACACTGATATTCAACTTTCGAATTTGATACGTGAATATTTGACATTTAATATTTTTATATCAATTTTGATACTTAATATTTTTGAATTCAATACAAGAGATCTGATATTTGATATTTTGGAATTATATTCTTCCGTAATACTTTATTTTCTTTTTTTTTAACTGCTCATCACTATACACAAATTTCCACATGACCTCTCGTCATACATGTAGTTCCCCCTCGTATTTACCTTCATTTAATTTGTGTGTATATACCACAACACCTCCATTCGTTACTGGTGGCCAATTCTAATTATTTTGTTTAACCTTGTGGAAATATAACAACGATTTGGTGACCTTTTTCAGCATGATCGACTTTATGTTTAGAAACATTCCAGGTAAATTTTAAAACCTGACTATTAGTATTGTTTCCTTGAGGTCAAATATGGACATTGTTAACAGGGCTAGTTAAGATTTTTATTATTGACAAGTTTAGTCCCATATGCCCATCTCTTGCAACATTTAGCCACCACCCTTTACCATCGAGATAGTAATCGTAACTACATATCTCTCTATCTTGCAGACACCCTGAAAAGGGATCGACAACCCAAAGGTCTCCAATATGGCATTAGAACCAAATACCATATTACCTTCTTACCCATTGCCCCGGTGAAATGTACAATTATGATAATATAACATTATGATAATATAACATTATGGAAATATAACATTGTGGTAATATAACATTATGGAAATATAACATTATGATAATATAACATTATGGAAATATAACATTGTGGTAATATTACATTACGTTAGTATAACATTATGATAGTATATCAATATGATAATATATCATTATGATAATATATCATGACAATATATCATTAT
The DNA here is from genome assembly GCF_000002235.5 of Strongylocentrotus purpuratus. NCBI lineage: Eukaryota > Metazoa > Echinodermata > Echinoidea > Camarodonta > Strongylocentrotidae > Strongylocentrotus > Strongylocentrotus purpuratus. Next base: position 5,254,538 of record NW_022145604.1, on the reverse strand, counting down.
GATAATTACATCATTATGATAATATAACATTATGATATTATAACATTATGATTATATAGTATTATGGAAATATATCATTATGATAGTATATCAATATAAAAATATATCATTATGATAATATATCATCATGATAATATATCATCATGATAATATATCATTATGATAATATAACATTATGATAATATATCAATATGGTATATATAACATTATATTATAACATCACGATAATATATCATTACGATAATATAACATGATTGCGTATAGACATGCCATTTGCCGCTCCGTTATTGCAACTTCTTTACGATAAACAGCCATCATGATAAAAACCTTTGGGGTTGGGGGACAATATATCACTAAAATACTTTGTGTAGATCTATTTTGACTTTGTGACTTGTACTCTGATTTCCTCAATATAGACAAATAGGAAGTTATACGTATATGGTATCTACATGCCCTTGACATCACAGCTTGAACGGATCATATCACTAAAATATTTTGAGTAGAGATTTGTGACCTAACCGGTACTGTGATTTACACAGTACAGACTAGTAGAGGAAGTTATACGTACATGATATCTAATACGCCCTTGACGTAACAGCGTGAACATATCACTTACACTTTCCAACTTTCCCTCCTTTTTTTTTTTTACATAACCTACATAGTTTTCGTTATTCGGGTTCTCTCTTCTGTCTTTTTCTTTCAAAGAATTGGTGGAATATTACTCTAATAATTCCGCCATTTTATCCTCAGTCTGCCTCCTGTTTATTTACTTTACTTGCTCCCTTCACGACGACCTTGTACACAGAATGAGAATATTGTCCATACAATTAATTACAAATCCAGGGCAGCATCTCACGAAACTGTCATAAGTACAAGATCGTTAACAACCCATTGTAATAAGAGTATTAAATTGTTATTAAAGTTTCAATTGGATGTCGGTAAAGATGTAACTATAACGTTTCATGAAACGATGGAAACAATATCCCGGCTATGACAGGGGTCACAATGTTGTTGTTGTTGGTAGTAGTTTTATGGCGTTCATTCAGAATTGAATATACATGTATATATAGGCCATATCTTCAGGTATATATATGAAACATCAGTTATCCATAAATGGGTCATAATTTTGGAGCGCTATAGGAGCGTCACGGCTTGACGCACATGAGACAGACACTGTCGATCTCGTTGACAGTCCGTCTCGTAGGTTGTGGCCGCGTTTTAAAATCATTGTAAACATATAATGTGGATTTTATTCTAGCTTAAGTTATCAAATCCTATCTGTTCAGAAAGTAAATCTTGAACAAATTTTATATCATATAAATATGAGGGGGAGGGGTGGGGATTTAACGATGTGGGCTTTTGTTGACTGAAGTACCATTTCCGGGAGGCGCGGTGGCTCAATGGTAGATCAGTGATCTCGTAACCGGGATATCCCGGTTTTCGAAATTAAGTCGATGCGCTATAGTACCCTTTGGTAAGGCATTAATTCTTATTACCAAGTCCCTCGGAAACGCTGAAAGGCAAAGTTCCTACATTTGTTTACTAACAATATGGACCTACTACAGTAGTAGGTCCATGCTTACAGGCATACGCATGCTTTCTTAGCAATCAGGTAAAACAAACAAAGAAAACAAATTCCTGAATGCTATCTGACCTTTGCCTCTAAAGTGTTCAATCGTGCGTTTCGATTGCAGTCATGCATGATGATTTATTATAATAAAACGTTTACCGAATTAGTCAGGCAAACATCCTATATTTACCGATGTACTGAAACAAGATAATTCCACAGTAATATGCATGCAAATAATGAAATAGATGCATTTACCGAGTAATTTCATGCATGCATCTAGTCCTTATACATGTACATACACGATTGCCTCAAATAAGTCAATATAAGTCACCCCAAATATTAAAAAAAAGAGCCAAAACAAAACAACATGTTTAAAGGTTTGCATTTAGTTCTCCAGTATATGGTATTTCAGTCGCAATAAGACCAAATCTATTACCACTTACCAAACATTACAGCAATTTCACAACCCATCATTTATCTTCCATACATTAATTTTATGGATACCTTAAGCAGAATGTGGATTGATGGGCCTGAATAATATATGAATTCAAACCTTTGGTTGTATATAATAAATGTCATTATAATCGGTAAATCAAATTGAAATTGAAGGCCTAGTGAAACTGTTATTTTCAAAGCAGAGCTTGTGTCAATCGTAATCCTTCAACAACATTGGTAAATTGCCAAATGATATTTACTTGATTTTGAGGTTAAAAAAGAAAGAAAAGAAAGAAAAGAAGCGGGAGCGGAATAAAAGGGGGAAACTAAAATGACATACTAACAACAAAAAAATGACACAAGTTATATATACATGGAGACAGTGAAGTTTTGAAAAAAGAGATGGATACAATAACTACAATAATACACATTTTATATTTAAAATATACATGACATAACGTGGATACTACTTGGTGAAGGGAGGTACATTTTGGTTTCGTGGTTCATTCACTCACTCGACTCTCAATCCTAGAGTTCAGGGTTCGAATCCCAGCCCGGCACTAACGTCCTTTAGCAAGACCTTAATCCACATTTGTCACTCAGGCTCCATCTAGGAGTAAGCGGGTATTATTGATGGGTAGTAATAGTTACAGGGCCCGCAGAAAGAGCAGTATTAATACTGATGTGGCTATGCTGGGTAAATAAATATGATCTATTTACAACATGGCAATGTTGTAATTACTTTAATCAGATGTAAACATTACATAACAATTGTATGCGCGCTATCAAATAGGTTTAAAGGAAAAGAAAGACCAGTACTAATTATTTATCATGCATTGAATAACAAATATGAGTAGACAATGTAGAGTTACACCCTTTGGGTATATATAAATATTTTTTTGTATTTGTATGTGTTTCTATTGTACTTTATTTTTCTGTCTTGATTTCTTGTATTGCTTGTTATTTCTGGTTGGAAATCATATTTCCACATATGTGGACAAGAATAAACAATTAGATAAAATAGATAAAATTAAAAACTTGTATTACTCACATATTCTCTTTCCCCTCACTCTCTTTTCCCTCACTATGAAGTGCTAGTGAGAGTCCAAACTGGCTATCCGTGTCATCGTGGGTGAAGTACAACGGGAACGATGTATCGACGTTGAAGCCATGGACGACTACGGCCCATCTCGAACAAATGGTGATACACAATGCAATGGAGAAGATGTATCCAGTGGTCATTGAGAGCGATGTCGGGCCGGACATCGTGAAAACTGTAAAGTGACGGGGTTGCGATAAGTAGCTTATATGACAATGGGATTCATGTACGCCTGGCCAAATTCAGATAAGGTTTAGAAGGCAGCGAACACCCACTGGAAAATCATTCAGACCGTTTTTCTGATAGGCACCGATTACAGAATTTTGATAACTTCCTCATCGGCTCCTCGACTTGTTCCGGGGTTCTGTTGAATCCTTGGTTGAATAGTTTCATATGAAAGTACTTGACACTGAATCGGCTAAGTGAACGGTCAATAAACAATTCGTGACAGCACCCTTAATAGCTGAGTGACAGTGTGAGTGTGAGGCGGATGCAAATGAACGCACAGTGTTAGTGATGCGCGCGCTCCGTCCGCGCTGCCCGAAGTTGCAGCATTATCTTTGTTTGTTTTTAATAATATTTAAACCCGATGCTGGGTTTAAGCTTTTCTTCAAAATCGAGTTAAACAAAGAAGTTAAGAATTTAAGCTGAGCCACCCGGTCCCCGTTGACAATTGGTTAACTGTTTCAATAACCCATTAAAACGTGCGAAGATGACAACTACACATTCATTATGAAAATGATTTCTATGGCATAGCCCTATACAAAAGGGTATTGAAATTCTCCTTAAGTTTATATACCAATTATGAAAGTCTTTGCGTTCTTGCTGTTGTTGTTGTTGCTGTTGATCTTGTTACCGTGGGTTTTTGCTCTTTAATACACATTATTGTGTGTCCACAGACGAAAATACTTCACATTTTGTAAGATCCAATTTCGCAAAATGTGATACCCTGGCTAGGTCGGTCCGTACTGTAGTCCATACAACAGGGCGGTCATATAACGCCACTTACACCAGTTATGCGGGTGTGCCAAGTATCTATCTATAGAGGAATTATGCACGTACCAAGAGTTGATGGTTGTATAAACATATCTTTCCGCTTTAAGAATCGACGCATCTTTTGAATTCATTTAATGTGTCAGTGTATACGTGTGTGTAGGGTGGGTGTAGCACTTGGAAATCAATGAAAAACATTATGTAAAGCCCCCCCCCCCTCCCTCCAATTTTTGTCACTTCGTTTTTCTTTTTCATAATCATTTTGCTACTGAACGTTCATATCGCCCTCTAGCTATTTCATTTGGTTTTTGTTCAGTCATTTTCTCCCCTCAAAGTTCCTTTGCGGTGGAGTTACTATTAAAACAATGACGTGATTCGAAACGTCTAGCCCCCCTTCGTAATAATAATTTTATTTACCCAGGGAAGCCTCATCAGCATCAAAGTTGTTCCTCCTGAGGGCCACGCAATTATCAGGTAACCGTTTACACCTGGGCGGGGAGTTGCCATTGTGAATTAATGTCCTGCCAAAGATCGTTAGTACCGGGCTGTGATTCGAACCCTCGACCCTTAGATTGAGTATCAAGTTATAAACTCCACGTCCACCTTCATAGTTGTACTATACTAATGTATTTCAATGTATGCACTGCCCTTGGTAATCAACTCCTTGATTCACATCGTATGCAAAATGCATCCCTATCGTTTCAGTCGTCAAGGGAGCCTCTCGATAAAAAGATATGCATAAAATTAGTAAACAGCCTTACATGTCTATTGCCATGTCCATGACATTGGATTGGAGTGCATACTTGAATTGTACAAACAATGTTGACTTCCGACAAGTATGTCTATCATATTGCTCCGATTGTCTCATTTTCGCTCGCGTGAACATTGCCAGCACAAACCACTGACCTCTACCTCCTGAACGGATCATCGCCCATTCCCATTCACTATACGTTACGTACTAAAAGGCTGTATTGTCTGACCGTTCATGAATATTCATGTTTTTCCTAAACTCGGCAAAATGTTTGCTTTTACTAAATGGAAAAATTACGGTGGGGGGTTGGATGAAATGGACATAATGAAATAGGCAGAAGTGATCTATGATACTTCATGCTTTTTATGTTTCGTGTGCTCGACCTATAATCTTCAAATCGCTTGGTAAACTGAGTCCAAAGTTAGACTTGTTTCACATGTGTATTATAGGCAATGACGAGCTTGCAACCTATTTTGAAAAATTACGGTGGGTGAACTTTCAAAAGTCAATGAGACATGAGGGCTCCAATGAAAGAGCTAGTGATAACGTACGTCGGGGTGGATGTGCTTTTCGTTTAAACAAAAAATGAATTTTTAACGATTTAAAAAAAAAACGTCCATAGGCTAACATGTTAGGCTGCTGGCTCTGATCATGCTCTGACGATAGGGGGCGTTGTGAAATGAGACTAAACGGAGCCATATGTTAATTAATTATACCTTTTCACAGTTCCGCCCTGGCAATGTGCCCTATTTATACGTGATGTAATTTCAATACATTGTCGATCTGCCCGTATATATTATGTTCGAATGGCAAAAATATGTCACTGTATCATTCTCAGACATGTCAATAGACCGGCTTACAAACATATTCAAATTTACCAATGTATCAACGAGCTATTCCATTAAGCTGATCTTAAAGAATGAACCACAATACTAGGAATCCTATCTGCATACATTACTTGTTGTTATGTCGGGCACGCCTAAGGCAAGTTTTGGGGTTGTCAAGAACAACCTGTGTTTAAAAATCATGCATTACTTTGAATATGTTAGTAGACCGGCCTATTGGTGAGGTAAAGGCATTTGTAATTCTATGCATCATTTTGGAAAGAAGGTTCTCCTCGTGACTGAAAGCTTGACAGATGCTTGCCCGTCATAGCAACAACCAATGAATGCAAATGAGTTCCATCCAAAAGAATGACATTTCGCATAGCAGGTGAATCAAATAGTTTGTATCCAAGGGTTTGGGATGAAAACATGCATAAATCGAACAATAAAACTAGGGCCAATATACATAGTTGGTTGACAAGTAAGCTCACTACTAAGAAAGTTTAGAACAAATTGATATGGGCCAAGGTCTATTGCCCTTTACAAAGTGTGATTTCTTGAAAGTACTTAAGATCACGTGCAATGTTGATAGATAGCCATATGACAGCATGATGCTGTCACAATCTAATGTTCCACCGTGCTACTAAATGCTTCATTTTCACACATAAAAAATGCCTTTTAGTTCTATATGATTTGTTTCTCTTTCGATCTGAAGGGGCAATCCCTTTTATGACAGACCTTTTACGAGGTTTTGGGCAACAAACCACTGACAGTGATGGTCAAGGTTTTTTCTATTTGTGTAAATAATTTCTGTGCTTGTGGTGTGTGTGTGTGCGTGTGAGTGTGTTGGTGTGTTCCGTGTGTGAGATGCAGTGACTTTCATTTCCTGCATGTCATCTTTATAGTTATTTTAATTGTGCACTTCCGAACAGCCCATTTAACAGAGACAATACAAGCCAGTTTCTCTCTGAACGTTCTGTCAAAGGACAATGCAATTACCTCCCTCAACCCCCTCCTACATACATTTCACAAAGAGGGTCGTATTTTATAATCCTGCTGGACAATTTACATCTTTTGTCAAAGCTGCTTCGTCCATGCAGGGAGTTGTAATCTGCTTGTTCCATTTTAGGATTAAAACATACAAAACCAAGACCGGGTTTTTACATCTTATGCACGATTAAGCATAATAGAACAGTCGGTTGTTTTTGTGTTAGGGGTGGCGATATTTAAACGCATGTTATTTAAAAAAAGGATATTAAAGAAAACTATTACAACAACTACTACTACTACTACTACTACTACTACTACTACTACTACTACTACTACTACTACTATTACTACTACTACTTCTACTACTGCTGCTGCTGCTGCTTCTGCTGGTGCTGCTGCTGCTGCTACTACAACTACTACTACTAAGAGTCTGATACTACTACTACTAGTAGTAGTAGTCATCTACTATTACTACTACTACTAGTAGTAGTCATCTACTATTACTACTACTACTACTACTACTACTACTACTACTACTACTACGATTACTACTTCTACTACTACTACTACCACCACTACTACTACTACTACTACTACTAATACTAATACTACTACTAATACTACTGCTACTTCTACTACTACAATTACTACTGATACTACTACTACTAATACTAATACTACTACTAATACTACTACTACTTCTACTACTACTACTACCACCACTACTACTACTACTACTACTACTACTACCACCACTACTACTACTACTACTACTACTAATACTAATACTACTACTAATACTACTGCTACTTCTACTACTACGATTACTACTGATACTACTACTACTTACTTGTATTTTTATCGTAATCATTGTTGTTATCATCATACCCAGTCATCATCATCGTAAGGCCTATTATCCTTATGATGTTTTCATTATCACAATCATCACCGCCAGTATCAAATAGACCTAAAACAATTTCATGTTTCATCGAGAGTAGAGAGGGTACCGAGTTTTACGAGACATCTATATGATAGTTTGAGAATAATCAGAAAAAAGGCGTGAATTCATGACAGATTCTATCACTGAAAATGAATTGGCATTGCAGCTCTTAATAAGCTAAATCTCTAATTTGTTGGTATCCAAATTGCTCCAGGAACCCTTTTATAATTTCTTATGGTGAGACAGAGTAACGAACAGACCCCTTTTCGCAAATGATCACAAATAGTAGAGCTACATCATGTAGAGAAGGTCACTTTGAGGTCATGAACATATTTCCGGTAGTGTTGTCAATAAAATGTGCATTCACCGTAATGATCTGCAAACACTTTTGATTCCCCTTAACCACAATGGCCAAAATATTTAATTGAAATGACACCAATAGCCCACACAATACAAATATAAAACTAGAAATGCAATCGTGTCACAACGATGTGCGTGCAATGACGCCATGTTTCTACGTGTCAAACGAAAGAGCTTCTCTCGGACTATCCAGAGCGATTTGTACGAAGTCTGTAGCTTCTGTGATGTTAGAGATAGGTAGGGCGAGAGAAAGGCCTCAACAGTGACCTTGATGGGATGGTAGTGACTATATGCCTACGAAGTTTGAAAGAAATTGGGATAGGGGAAAGGACGTAGAAAGGGCTCGCAAGCACTGCGTGCAAAAACCAAGGGGATTTGGTGCATGTTCGTCATTGCAATACAGATCGTTCTGGGGGTCAAAAGCGTGAACCCGATATGCCCCATAGACAATGCGTGTAATGCATGAGCGGAAAACGTACAGGATCTGTATTATGACCGGAGTTAAATTGTTTTTTCTCTCTCTCTTTATGTCTCTTTATGAGCCGTATTTGGTATCATTAGAAAGAGAATTTCATGATTGTTATTGTAAACCACTCACTTTTTTTCTATGATAATCCTATCGAAACACGTGATGTAAAATAGATTTATAAGACAAAATGGCGTCTTAAATGGCCCCATTGACCAATTTTAAAAATCCGGCCAAGAGGTGCCCTGCGTATTGGAACTCGGCATGTCACTGCAAATTTTCAAGGAAAAAAAAGGACGTTTAAGGGGCGAAAAGCAGTCCGAAAAAATGACGTCATAGCCGATACGTGTTAGATTCGGGCGGAAACTCGGCGGAATTCGTGTAGTGACCTTTGTTCAAATGCGATTTATTCACAATTTTCTGTGTGAACATATACTATACTTGGTATCATTCAAAAGGGCACTTCATTGCGGTCAGTTTGACACCATTGTTATCTTCGCGCAATGTATTGCACGCATTAAACGCGCTATTACGTAATGCATAGTAAATTCATCATTTTTGGCGATAACTTTGCGCTGACATATTCGAATTTTACCAAACTTGGTGGACAGTTGTCACGTATATGGATACATATGTCTGCCAAGTTTCATTGATGTAGGTATAAAGATCGCTAATTTAGAGCAATTTGAAGTTATTTCTCAATTTTCTTGAAAATGGCGAATTTGGAGGGCATTTTTCGCAAAGTCGGTCAGTGTTAGGGTATATAATTTTGTATATGGCTGGAAAGGGCATATCTTCAAGTATCTAAATCCAAAAAGGGTACGGGTTTGCCAAGCCATTATGGAGATACGGCCACAGAAAGAAAGCCAATTCCCAGAACTTTAGAGGGCGCTATTTATGTTGTGCAAAGCCATTGGAGCGTGAAATTTGGCATGGCTATGTGCAATTATGAGATAAAGATACTGTAAGATTTAAATACAAAACGGAATTTATATGAGAAAGTTATGGCAGTTTTAGATTATTTAGGGGTCCATTTTTCAAGAACTTGAGAGATTTTTGACGGAGTCGGTTTTAGATTTGAATTTCGAGTATGAAGATGGCATTTTGAAGGTCAAGTCATCTGTCGCAGATGAAAGAACATCTCTCAGACTATCTAGAGGAATTTGTTAGAAGTTTGTAGGATCTAGGATAGTGGAGATAGGAAGGAAGATATAAAGGCCTTAAAATGGACCAGAAACGGACAAAATGGCGCTTGGACGGTCATGCATGAGTGATTTCCAAAATCGAAGAATGTAGTGACCTTGATGAGATGTTAGAGACCATGCCTATGAAATTTGAAAGGAAAAGGACATGAGAAAAGCACCTAACTAGGAGTCACAAACACTACGTGCTAAACGAATGCGATTTCCAGACGATAAGGATAAGGATAAGGATAAGGAAAAGGAAAAGGAGAATATTAATGGGGCAGAATGTGAACGAAAACAAGGCAATGACGAAGGTCGTCATTGCAATTATGACTCACCAAAACCGCAAATGCATGCGTTACCATGCATAATGTTAAATACCGTTCAGATTTTTTTAATTGTCATCACTGGAAATGTATTTTATTTGTATAAGCCTCTGCAACAGGAAAATGAAACACATTGCGGTGATATTCCTGAATATTTTGTCACAACATGTACACATGATTTGGATTTTAAAACAGAAGAGGAAAAAAGGATAAAGATTTACTACTACCACCACCACCACTACTACTATTACTACTACTACTACTACTACTACTACTACTACTACTACTACTACTACTAATACTACTACTACTTCTACTACTACTACGACTACTACATCTACTACTATTACTACTACTACACTACTACTTAATAATAACAATTGAATAAAAATAATCATGATAGTGACAAAAACACCAACAATAACAGTAACAATAATATTAAATATAATACAAAACGATAGAGAAAGAAACAGAGAAAGAGAGAGAGAGAGAGAGAGGGGGGAGAGAGAGAAAGAAAAAGAAAGAAGGGGAGGGGCATTTATCAAGTTGATAACAAGTTTGTTTAGAATTCCCGTTTCATTTTCATTTAATTGATAACATTTAAGATTTTGTTCTGCTATTTATCTTCTTACTATTTAAATCTCATTTCACAAATGTCTCATAATTTACTCTCGATATTCTCTGTCTCTGTCTATGTCTCTCTCTCTCTCTCTTTCAATTTCCCACGATCTTTTATCTCTCTGATGTCTAATTTCTCCTCGTTTCAATCTTTAAATATTGTGTTATTTGATTCATTTGATGATTCCTCCACTTCGCTTTCGTAAAGTTAAAAAGTACATGAAGTGTTCGTTCGGGTCAGCCTAAATCTATCGTGTGAGTGAAAGTAGGAAGTACATTGTGATTTTAACAAATTACTCCGGATCACTTGAGCAATATTTTGAAAATAGATCCACCACTTATTGCCTCGATTGTCTGTCATTGAATGAAATAAGAGCACTGCAGGTGGAACAAAAATAATAAACCACGTTCGATTATAAACGAATTAAACACCTATATGCATATCGACGAATAAAGTTCTTTAATTAGGCGGAACCCAAGAAAGATCTCGATATATGGAATGAAATGGCGTAGAACCCCCCCCCCCCCCCTCGAATGGCGATAAAAGAAAACTAAAATGAGAAAAGGCAGAGGGGGAGGAAGGGGAGAGAGAGAGAGAGAGAGAGAGAGGAGGAGATAAAGAGAGAGGGGAGAGGAAGAAGGGAGGGAGGGAGGAGAGAAAGAGAGAAAGATTAGAGCGGAAGGGAGAGTGAGGGGGTGAGTATGTCTGCGTGTTTGTGTGTGAAAAAGTGATATAGATAATTAGATAGATAGATAGAGAGATCTTATAAATCGTCCCGCCCCCTGTGACAGTGCCCCTTTACGACCGGGTCCACGCTACGCCACTGTGTGGGATGTCATATATTTGAGCCCCCGTCTGAAACGGACCATGAATGATAACTGAGTAATTACATTGATGACTGATTTATTAACTTAGAATTAATAGAGTTCGGTGATCCAATACCCGACGGGTCGCTGCTCATCTAAAGGAGTCTTGCTTTTTTGACAGTAATGTATATTAAAATTTCCATCACCCTGATGATCACGATGATCATGATCATCATCATCATCATCATCATCATCGACGCCAATGCGAGATTATGAGTCCTTCATTGGACCAGGCTTGTGTACTGATCATCATCATCATCATCATCATCATCATCATCATCATCATCATCCTTATTATCATCATCCTCATCACCATTATCACCATCATCATCATCATCATCATCCTCATCACCATCACCATCACCTTCACCATCATCACCATCACCATCATCATCATCATCATCATCATCATCATTATCATCACCAAGAAAAACATCTAACTGGAGTCGAGCTGTCATGTAAAAATCTCACGAATTATTTAGCACCATAAAATTGTTGTGCTAATTAAGTTAGCCACAATGCATGTATGCGTACATATTGAATTCACATTGAGTTGACCAAATCGTAATCATTGCTTCCTCGTGCTAATACATATAATCAATATTCGCACATAACTAACCAACGAGAAGCAATCAAAGTGAAATTTCTTTTGTCATTGATCTTTAGTTTCATACACGACTTAAATTTCCCTGAATGCACAATTATAATTCTTTAAGAATAATAGTTTCGAGGCACCGAGGAAATGATGAAATTCGACACAAACTTTCACTCTCCGTACGTGTAATCTCGGGAATTCCAGTAAGCCTGGGTGTACTCTGTAATATGTATTTTCAACAAACAAAAATAACCACATATACTTTTCAACTAATCTTCTTTGTCATTTTTAGTTTGTTTTCGTCTAAACCACCAACTCCTTCACAATCTTTACAATTATCCGGACAAAGGATCGAATTCGGCGACTCAAAATTTCCGGCTTCATCAGTGTATTGAAAGCAAAAGAAAACTTATAAATAGTAGGCCTAGATTTGGTATCAATGTT
>NW_022145604.1:4922076-5237076 GCF_000002235.5 Strongylocentrotus purpuratus | reverse complement strand
ATGATAATGTCGACGAAGATTGCGATGATGCACTTGTTTAAAGGCATCGTTTAACAATGTTAAATCTGAGATGCATGGCCCTACATGTTATTAGTGACTGTGATATGGTGTAATATTGAGGCCCTTACCAAAAAAATATGCGTTTCAAAATGATCATCAAGTGCCTCGGAAAAGTAAACATCTTTCAGTGACCGGTTTTACCATACTCATTTCCCCATAAAGACTGCAGTGTTATAAAAACCGTTAGGAAAGGAATTTTGAAATTTCGATTTCCAGTCATAAATATCTTGATAATGAGACAGGCGATCGGCTTTTAACAGTCATGGGGTTCCTGGCTGACCAAAATGAATATAATTATGATTGCAGCATGAGCTTAATCCAGGATTTCAAGTTTGTTTCAGAATATGAGACAAAGATACCCAATCCCTTTAAGGGTTATTCCACACTCGTTTATTGGTAACCGTCTCGTACCATTTGCTCTTCTTTGCTTCCTTTAAGTCCACCTGAGGTAAAACTTAGGAGCCTTTACATCATTCAAGAAAATCATGAACATCCTCAGCACCATCGAATTGAGAAAACCACATTAATCATGTCGATCTCAAACCTGTAACAGCTCAATTTAACCATAATTATATTCTCTACTATAGTCATGTGATCTAAACGAAAGCTGAATTAATGGCAGCATTGTTCGCAGGATGTCAGATGGCGATGGGGGCTTGCTAAAAGCCTGGACCTCTACCAACTTTCCACTGTTACCGGAAAAAGCGCTTTATTACCGTTGTCCAAGAAGTGCCAAAAAGGTTCGCATGTGTACAAAATGTGCCATAGTTGATTTCGCAATAGAAAGTTTCTCTTTATGGAATATAGTTTATTTATAATATAATATATTCTTTTATGTATATTTAAAGTTTATTTCATGTATTCATCATCTGGGCCAGGGCCGCCTTTTTTGATATATTATAGAGTTTTGATTTATCCTTATCAATGGTAATTCCTTTAGCCAAATACAAATTGACAATCTCTTTAGTACACAGTAGAGATTGATATTAAATGACGATTCATTGGGACCAATCTCAACGCTGTTTCTGAGCCCTGAACTGAGGAATATCAATACACTCTAGCGATGACATTCCCTATTCAAAGTCAATTCCCCCTTTGCCGCAACGCCCTCTAACGACAGTGCTTGGACAATAGCGACAAAATGCTACTTTGGCATTAGCGGAAAGTCGATCTTTATCCTGACTGGCTAATGCATGGTTCGGCCTCTGATCTAATCAAAGAGAAAAATACAAACTTAAGTCTACCTCCGTCAAAGAGAGGGTTCATAAAGCGGGACATACGAAAAGCATCGTCGTAGGAACGAGTGCCCCTCTTAATTTCATTCAGTATTGCCCGATGCTTTTGGGTTACTACTTTACGTTCGAAAAACGCGACCTAAAATGGAGAAAGAATGTTATTAATTTGTTATCAGATTTCTCAGTATCATTTATAGCTTGCGGACTCAAATGTATCATAATATATAGTAGACAAAATGTGACTAGTCCGGCCACACATCCTGTGTCTGTTCCCTCTCAATTTGCTGCAGGTAGTGATGTAGTCCTTGCAGACGGTGCTAGAATTTGTGAAGGTGTACCGATGTTTTCAGCAGCTCGGAAGGTCCTACACCGACGGTTTATTTCAGGGCCTTGACGATCGGTTATATATAATATGAATCAGACATTATTCAAGAACATTTCTAAAAACATCGGTTTCTTAAAAAAAAGTGAAATTTTGTGTTCGAAATATTGTTGGTCTTTTATGGGTGTCTTCGATCTTAAACATCTAAGTAACGCTAACGATCGAGAGCTTCGCCAGATCGACGATGGACCGACAACATTAAATCCACATGCTTGATTAGCACAGGCAAGAAATCGCAATAGAGATTACGTTCAGACGGAGGAATAATTACCTTGTATAGAATGGCGATGAAGATGATGAGGATGAGAAGACCGCCTAGTGAGGAGACGATATAGATCCAAATGGGCGTGGTCTTGATAATGGTCCTTTGCTTCTCATACTGGACCCGGACTTCTGTCTGGATCTAGATGTGGATCATGTAAGAATGGGTCCAGATATCAAATAGGATTTTCAAGTATTGGTCATGCGATTTCACTTTGAAATAAACTGCCTGAAAATTAGTCTAGATGGTGAACAGGAACAATCTTGTCTAATGGTGTCTTTAAATGAGAGAGAGAGAGAGGGGGGGGGGGGGGGGGGGGGGACAATTTGCGAGTTTTACAGTTTAAAGATGACGTTGAGTTCTGGTCATGCGATTACATTGTGAAAGAAACGGTGTGGAATCGATCAGAAAAGGTTGATCATCTAGCATATAAGTTTTTGTGTGTATTGCTAGGTTCTGGAATCATCAAAATGATAACAAATTTGGCCAAGTCTTGATAAAGTTTCAAGCACTGTACACAGAAGGATGTATATGGGACTACACGAACACATGGCGTAAAAATCCGTCCTGATTTTTACGATGTTACATGCCATATTTAGAATATGAAGGCATTTGAAGAGCAATTCTTTTCAGAGCACGTGTTTTATCTGATCTTCATTCCACCCTTGCATAATAACAATAATAACGCTCATAAATTATTTTTCACCTCTTCCCAGAACTCAACCTTCTCTTTAAACTTTGAGTACGAATAAAACAATATGCATCACAACCAATCCCACTAAAGAAAGAAAGAAGAGATAAGCGATGCACTTTGATCTTCCATACAAAATCGCACTGATGATAAATACTAACTTTATATAAAACATGATAGCATGATCGATTTTGCATTTAGATACAGCTGCAAAATTCAAATTCGTAATGACGGTTGGAAGAAAATCAGAGAAAAGATATAGAAAAAGAAACATAAAACAATTCTTACCTCTAGAGGTGTAGCAGTGGGGTGTGGAGAATAGGGTATCCCCGGGTACACGGTGCCATTGACTGTGACTGAAGCTGAGGACAGAATCTCGATGAAATGAAGGAAAGATGCATCCTCCTGTGTTTGAAAGAAATGACGAGATAAAACTTAGTGTTAGGACTATCAGATATCGCATCGATCACAAGTCATTTAGTACGCCCCAAAGCCGTACCATCCTCCATCGGTCCCGCGTCTTGTGAATAGTCTTCTGCCGCATTGCTACGACTTGTGATTATTCACATGTACTATTAGCCTCTGTTGCATCTACCTTGGTCCGATTCCCCTTTCGTTTATTTAGGATTACATACATTTTTTTCTCGGGTCCAATTGGCCATATTCTGCTTCAATCACCCCCCCCCCCCTCCTATACGTCGATTCTTCTGTTGTCCCAGTGGTCCTAAGTCACATCGGTCCTTGTTATATTTTTCCTAGCTTTCGTTGGTCCTATGTCATGCTCCATACATGTCCTGGGGCCCGTCTTATAAAGACTTGCGATAGATCCAAATCAATTGCAAACTTTCGATTGATTAATAATAATAATAAGTGGATTTATATAGCGCATTTTCCAAAGGATACAAGGCGCTGTCTCTTAGACTATCAACAATTTAAGAGGACTTCTTAAGACAGGCCCTGCTGTTAATGGTTCCATGTGTAGTTGTCCGGATGGTTCTTTGATTTTTTTTTATTTATTTGTATAGTTATTTACGTATTCATTCATTTATCATTTTTTGCGGGAGAGGGGGAGGGGGGGGGTAATTTTCCTAATTATAGTTATCTGAGGACAGTGGCCCAGATGAAGTATAGTGGGATGATGGGAAACCTACCGCAAACACTGTATCATGCCATAGTCTCGACTGCACGCTGATGAGGATGGCCGAGTCAGCTCCGGTAGCGAGAGAGGCGAGAGGACACCGGATGGCCACGCACTCTGGAAGTGAAGCGCAATCCGCCCATAACGTGTAAATAGTAGAATTACTAACGTCGTCTATGAACGTAGTGACGTTGTTCTGTTAGGTATAAATGATTAGGACAAAAATGAGAGAACACAAGGAGAAGATGTAAAGGACAAAATGAGGAATGGTAGCGACACAAAAAAAAAAACATTGAGAAGTAATAAACGATAAGAATCAACTAGTACTTGATAATATGTTTATGTTTTTGGGACATAAATTGTGACTATTTACAATGATGTAGGACTACAAGTGATCCAAATATATTTTCTACAGGCATTGCAATTAGGTATTCGAATTTCCCTTGAGATGATAGTTTATACATCAGCACTACATCCTGACTTATGGATCCTGCTGAGTATCGTCGTAGAAGTAGAAGTAGAAGTAGAAGATATCTTGAAAGTCTGTGCGATCGTGTTTTGAATCATCTTACCTGCTTCGAACTGTCTCTGTTGATCCTGGGAGTAAACGTACATGGCATCCCTGTATCCATGGTAACGCCTGTCACGTTCATGAGCGTCTTGCCATCCTGGAGTCTGATTGGCCAGAGGATCTCGATGGAGGAGGGGCCGATGAAGCTAGGGCCGTTGTTTTGTAGCTGAATAAAGAAGGTGAGAGAAAAGGTTGGAATGAAAGTAAGAAAGAGACACAGAGACAGTAAGAAAAAGAGGAGAGAGAGAGAGAAATGAGACAGAGAGACCGAGAGACAGAGAGAAAAAAAAGAGAGAGAGAGAGTCAATGATGAAAAAGAAATAGAGAGAAAGAGAGAGAGAGAGAGAGAGAGAGAGAGAGAGAGAGAGAGAGAGAGAGAGAAAGGTTAATGATCTATTTCCGAAAAGGGTGACTACATCTTTGAACAAGTGATAACTACAAATCGCTGCCTCTGTGTTTTCGTTACTAGTTTATATAATTTATAAGTGTATGGGTATTTACCATCATTTGAGTAATATTGTTCATGAATATCAGTAATGTATACTTACTCGAATCACATGTGTCATGAGAGGTCCTTTTTCATCTGTTGCGTTGCTATCCTCTGTTATCACAAGCGTGTCTGGAATTGAATTACTGTCACGAGCAAGAAAGAGAAATAGATGACAAAAATAATTAAAACAAAAACAAAAAACGTTTAAGAAATACCATGTCTCTAAAAATTCAAAATTCAAAAATCAAACAAATCATCAACGGATGAACTAACAGGCTGTTTCGACGTCAAGTGCCTTCTATCCGCCACGACACTAATGTCCTTTGGCAAGATATTAATCTACATTTGCCACTCTCCACCCAGGTGTTAAGATAAAAGAAACCTACAGGAATGGAATCTTATACTTACCCAGAGAGTACAAGACTCGAAGTAGCATAGACTGGGATGGAAACCATGGCCTCATTATCTACATCTCTTCCAGCTCTTTCTGCATCAATACTACATGGCAAATCAAAATCAAAATGTCGAGATTAAAGGTTAAAGTTCATTCAACGATGTACAAAAACTTCTTGACCTTTTTAATTAAAGGGTCAAATATATTCGTGGTCTATTATGTATTTTTAGAAGGATATTTGGAAGCATTATATTATTCTAAACAAATTAGAAATAATAAAGATCGATATATATATATGACTAACTATCAAATGTTCAGATTTCCTGTGCAAGAAAATACACAAGAAAAAAAATTAAACAACAAAAAACAAAATCGAAAGGGGCGAAAGTAAACGAAATGTTCAAAAGAGCAAAGTATATTTATGAAATGAAATGAAAAGAAAAAATGTTCACCTGCAAACTGATATATTCAACACAGCTGGCCCAGTGAATGTACTGTAGGTAGCAGTCTGATACTGTAGGCCTACAGTAATCTATGGGAGAAAACAGAAAGTTGTGATTCAGACACCAATGCCTTACAATTTAATTTAATTCAATTCAATATAATTCACCGGATTAGTAACATGTTCATATTTTATGCATAATTTGTTAACAAAGATTGTTCTTGACAACCTGAAACCTAGCCTGATGCTTGCCCAACATAGCAACAAGTAGTGCATGCGCCCTGGTTTCCGAGTATTGTAGTTCATTCACTGATAACAGGTTAATGGATAACTCATCACTATGTCCCCAGGAAATAAACATCTACAATTTGAATGTAATAGTAAACTGGTCTTTTTAATTCAATCTAATTCGATTCAATTCATGTTAGTACAATTCATTAGACCGGCTTAAACTTATTAGTAAAGAACGATTCTTAAAGTCTGCAAGGAATTAATTCCTACCTGATCACCGGCTGGTACAGGATTGCCAATATTACATGATCGTATGCGTTTGGTTGTCGATACAGAACACGATACAATGATACCCTGTGGACAATAATGACAGAGATTTTAAGTTTCAGTTTCAGTCAGGGGATTATTTCACCTTTGACCTTAAGAGATGCAACATAAGACATGAGCTATAAACCTGGTCGCAAAGACTTTCAATAAATGAATATAAGGGCATTTTGAATACCTTATTGTATCTTTTGTACAAATCAAGTTCGGATTTATTACGTCATTGTAATGTTTTCATCTTACACAAGGTGATATTCAAGGCTATTGGGATGGTTTTTGGTCGATTTTTCAAAAGTCATTGGAATGATGTTTATCATGGTATGTTCATTTTCATTACCTCATTAATGTAATAAAGTTTCTCCTAATTCTCAAGCTCAAGTTTGCACATAGTGTTATTTCTCGTCGGTAAAAAGAAAAGAAAATAGATAAGCAACAAAAAGATAATTTTACAGAGAGAGAGAGAGAGGGGGAGAGGGAGAGGGAGAGGGAGAGGGAGAGAGAGAGAGAGAGAGAGAGAGAGAGAGAGAGGGAGGGGGGGTATGGCGGGATATAGATTTAAAAACAAATTTAAATGAAGTTAAAATGAATCCATCGAACGATTTCCTCTTGCTCTAAAGTCTTAATTGTTATCTTTAATATTTCTGAACCCCCCCCCCAAAAAAAAACAAAAAAAAATCACCGCCATTTTCCTTCCTTAACTATTGGAGCCACTCTCGAACCATGCTTACTGTGTTTGATCGTAGAACATTGACGAAGAATAGACCAGGTGGTTCGACGATGTCGAGTACGGATAGGAAAGCGTCTTCGCCGCTGTTCATGACATCGATTGTGAGTAAGAAGGTTTCAGCCTTCCCGATCATCAGTTCCGTGGTCGAACTGCATGGTGATGATGAAGGAAAAGCATAGAGAGATAGAAGAAAGTATCCTTTTTATGATCTTCAACATCACAGCAAAATAATAAATTAGAAACGGAAATTCATAGAAAATGAAAACGAGAAGGGGAAAATAAATAAGAAGAGTTTAGAGTTTCATCATTTACATTCATCAGTTGCGTGGTCGAACTGGATGATTGTGAAACAATGGAGGTGCCGAAATACAGAAGAAAACAATGCGCTTATTGCAATATTTAACATAAATAAAATATCATGATATAACTGGAATTAGCATTCTTAATGCTAATTCCAGTTTTATCATGATATTATTCGTACTTCTAATAATCTCTCTTTTGTTTTTGGTTCCTCACTTTACTTTTTTTCCACAATAATTGTGGGAAAAAAGTCAAGTGAGGAACCAAAAACAAAAGAGCGATTATTAGAAGTACGAATAGTTTGCAGAAAAGAAAAACGAGGAAGAATACAAATATAAATATAACAAAACAATGAAAATTACAAGACATCTTACACAATTGTCTGAACTGCAAGATCTGGATAGCATGTTTCACCGGCACAATCCCTGGCAAAGACAAGCTACAATCCAAGAAAAAGAGGAGAGAAAACGGAATAAGCAGAATAATAAGTAAACCTGACAAAACCCTATAATTATGTTTATTATATCACTGACATACTACTTTATGGAGCAGAATCCTGGACTGTAAGAAAAGAAGATAGCGCCAGTGTTTGAAATGGCATACCTCCGTCCAGGCGCGTACGCATGGTGGGGGGGGGGGGGGGGGTTACCCCCCTCAATTTTGTTATGAATGTGTTTTGGTGGACCCCCCCCCCCTCAATTTTTTTTTAATTACAAAAAAATAAGGCAAAGGGTGACAAAAAAATTGACCCTACCCCCCCCCCCCCTTACTGAACGAAATATCGGTCGGCATAATTTTCCAATTTTCGGGACAAAAAAAAAATGTCACGTCCTAAGAATGAAACCCACAAGATACCCCAAAATTGCTGTTGAAGGAAACGTCCCAGAGGCCGTCCATCCAAAAGATGGATTGACTGCATCTCAGAGGACTGCAAAGCAAGATCTATAACAAGGCTGACGGATGCATCAAGACTGGCTGCAGACAGAAATACCTGGCATACCATCACCATACAGAAGCCATCACAAGGCCCCTTGCCTGCGTGGACGGCATAAGTCAAAACAAATTTGTAATTTTACAATCTGTGAAGATTAAACGAATGGATTTGTCTACTTTTTTCATTTCAATTAATGTCGATGTGAAGGTGGACCCTCCAGCCCTTAGTAGATCCGAACTAAATATAACAATGCAACATACCGAGTTCATTATCTGGTCACTGGCCCCGTTGTATAGAAAAGCTTGATTGATGATGACCCTGTGCCCCCCCCCCCCCCCCCGTGGCGAAACTAAAGTGTTTTTTTTGGGGGGGGGGAGATGGGGGGTCAACTCTCTTTAAGCCACCCATCTCCAAAAAATATAGTTGTATGGCAAATGATTGTAGAAATTGAACGAAAGAACCCCCAGATCCTTAAACCCCCTAAACCCCCAAACCCCCAAAGCCACGAAAATATTTTTCTGGAACCTCTTTTGTCCCCTCCCTTAGTGGGATCCAGAGTAGCATAGACAAATCGAATACAATTTACCGAGTTGAGTGTCTGGTTATTGACGGCGTTAGACATGATTGGTTGTACAGCAGAGTCTGATTGAGATGTCTGAGCCACACTGTGAATCAGCCGAAGACTCATTGGAGTCTGCTTGTCTCGAATGGTAGGCTGCAAAAGGAAATAATGGAAAATATTCAATTTAAAACTGCTTAACATATCCTAGAATACATGAATGTAATTCTCTTCTGAGCATGAAGAAGTCGGGAAGGTGAAATACATGAATCCATCCATTTATCTCTTAATAATAATAAAAAAAACATTTTACGTCTAGTTACAAGATTTTGAAACATGATCCCATTTCCGTTTTAATTGGTTGGCTGCATTACTTTAAAATCATTTTTATGTAATTTTAGTGTCTCGTTAATGACTATTAAAGGTATGTCCCATTTACAGGCCGAAAAATAATGAGGTTAAATACCAACATCATTTGAAAGACAATACTAATTTAATACTACCCTCAAAACGAAAATTCCTAGAAATGTCTTTTAGTGGGAAAATAACGACCATACTAGGACACTGCTAAAATACACAGATAGGACATACATGACATATTCATAATTGCTGCAAAGTTCTACAGAATTTGATGTTGGCTGCAAAGGGACATAGTATCTTTAATGCACACGAGGCGTCATTTTGCTGACACATGACTGCGTCAGCGACTTGCATTTTCTTTGCCAATTGAGGTGTCAATTCGACTGCGCCTTTCCCTGCGCTAATCAAACATGTGGATACAATTAGCACACAAACAAGTAATTGAACGCAATGTTTGCACAATTCATTTTACATTTGTTGTTATACTATATCACTTTCGCAGGGTGCGTCAACCAGCGTCAACAATTACTGACGGAGTCCTGCGTCAAGCAAATGACGCATCGTGGGCAACGGACATAATGTTCTAATTGTAACGATGGTTACTGACCTGAATAAATGCAGCATGTGTCATGCATGTTGGTTGTTCAATTGGCGCACTGATTTGATGGCGAAGAGTAGCGATGTTGTTAGTAATGAATGCAGCTCGACGGTTGATTACTTGTCTTAAGGAGTCCAAAACAATCTCGTATGAAAAATCTGGTCAAAAGGAACGACATCGTGATAAATAATCAACTGAAGAAGAAGGGAATGACATATTTTTAGAGTAGCAGGAACATGAGCACACAGGGAACAGGCTATTTTCATAGTGTGTTCACATAAAGTGTAAATCTTTGTAGACAAACTATTGGTAAACTCCAGGGGAGTGTTTCACAAAGACTAAGATCGACTTTAAGTTGGACTTAACTATGACAGGCTGTTCATGCCACTGGTTGCTATCACAATTGGTCTCTCAATTATGATCTTTAGATAATATTCTTTCCTTCAATAATGAACTATAAAAAAGGTAAATTCTGTAGATTTGTGACCACGTTTTGTACCTCCCTTGAGAAACCAATGCCAGGAATGGTTAGAGGAACTAGTGGCACGAATAGCCTGCCATAGTTCAGGCCAACTTAAAGTCGATGTCAGTCTTTCTGAAACACACCTGGCATAATAGGGAGTGTTGTAGATGACTAACTAACCATGTCCATTGATTAGCAGGACGGTGCACTGGGAGGGTTACACTGCCTTCTTTAATTTCTCGTTCACCTTCTCCTTCTATTTTTCAACTCGCCTATCAATGTCTTTCTGGGTCGTTATTCTTTCACCATTCAGTGGAGGGGGGGGGGGCGGGTCTCGAGCCCCTCGTACCTCTGGCTACCCCGCTGCCCCGTATGTGTGTGTGTGTGTGTGTTTTTTTTATATTTTACTCACCTAAATTAGCTGGTAATCCTTGACCCATGTAGTGAAGGCACACGACAACATTAAACCTTAGGAATAAAAGAAATCAAAAATCAAAATCAAAACAGATATGAAAATATCACATAGAGGCGTATGGTATTAGAGGAATAGGGAAAATGGCTGTAGAGAGGGGGAGAGAGGGAGACAAAAACTAGATTGAGAGAGAGAGAGAGAGAGAGATGAGAAAGAGATAGAGAGAGGGAGGGGGAGGGGAAAGGTGGGATGTGAGGGGGTAGACAAACAAAGGGAGGGCAATTCAGGGGGAGGGGTAGACTTTGAAACAGTGAATGACATAAAATTCTGATTGGAAATTTCAGAGTTCGATTCGAAATGTTTTGTGTTACCCTGTCACGAGAACACCCCTTGATGTTGTCACACTCTTTACATCCAGATCAATGGCGTTCTCCTCTGGATATATTTCTGCAACGGTCCATACTACTGCTCTCGACCTGTTCAACAAAACAAGAAACGATTTAAAATCAGTTCGACCCCAAGCGAATGGTGGGGTAGGGGGTGGGGTAGGGGGAGGGGAGGACAACCGACCCGTTCTCGCCAAACCAAGATTGTGCACTCTTATATATGTCAGGAGATGAGTTTTTATATAAATTATTTTATCTCAATTCGTTGTCCATATGGTGTTGACATATCGTGTAATATATAGAAGCATAAGATCTCACATCGTATGACGAACGAAGCAATTCTACCGATACACCGTTTAAATGTTCTGAAATATTCATGTTGTTTAAAAGTTAGCTTACCGAAAGATTATTGCAGTTTGAGACTCGTGTGCTCCAACAGCGAAATCTAGAAGAGATCAGAGGTAGAGATAACAAAAAGTTCCCTTTTTACCACTTCTCTCTGTTATAAGAAATAGTATTTATATGATTGAACCCTATGAAATATTTTAGGCAAGTTTATTTATTTTTAATTTAGCGCCATTTTGCTAGTGACTAAAAATGTGAATCCGACGTGATTTACATGTTAAAAGACAATAACGTTTCGTTGATGTGTTACCGGATTTCTCTCTCTATTTACATGTATCTCTCTCTCTCTCTCTCTCTCTTTCTCTCTTTTTATCTCTATTTCTGTCTCTTTCTGTCTCTTTCTCTCTCTCTCTCTTTCTTTGTCTCTCTAGTTAGCTACCTTATCTACCTCTCTAATTATTGCTCGGTCTGAAGGTTTTTCCTCAAAAACATTATGTTGACTTCTTCCCTACCCATATATAAATATAATTTGTTGAAAATTATCAAAATACATCATAAATCATACACACTATAAATATCAGGAAATTACCTTGTGGAAAACTGAAGATTTAATCAATGCATTATTCAAAAATAGACCAATGTAGAAAAAAATATCACCATGATATACGAGATCTGCAAAATCTTTTTAATTGGAGAATGTTTTTTCTCATCGGATATCGGGCTCATTATTTTCTATAATTAGGTGGTCTGTCAACGACAGATCACCTATTGATTTCGCTAGAATTTTCTTTCTTTATTCTTTATTCTTTATTCTTTATTTCTTTATTAGGTGGTCTGTCAACGACAGATCACCTATTGATTTCGCTAGAATTTTCTTTATTCTTTCTTTCTTTCTTTTTATTTCTTCCGTACACTTTTTTGTGCACAATTTTACTCGACATCGACAAGGTCAATTTCCTTCGAAATTTCTGTCAGTCATCAGGTCCTATAATATCAAGTTCCTAAAACCTTTTTCAAGTTCATGGGGTCATCGTGACGTCATCCAGGCGCCATTTTGTAAAAATCAGGTCATTATCATATCTCAATAACGAGTCATCAAAAATCAACCATATTTGGTATACATCAACTTCAAGTCATAGGTCAACTAAAAATGTCAACAAAATCCGTGCGCGCACCTTGACGCGCACGTACGCGCGCATCAAAATTTTAAAATGCTCAAATTCATTCCAAATTTTTTTTGCACACGTTTCAGGCCATTGTAAGCATTTTCAAAATTTGCGCGCGAGCACTTATATTTTTGCGCGTCGTAACCGCGCGTACTAACATTTTGCAACATGGAATTGCCAAATTTTCACTATTATATTTATTACATTTTTCCAAGCATTTTGATACCTTGTTCACCTTTTTTTGACCAGTAATAACGCAATGAGCGTCCGTCAAAGTTTACAGTACGCGCGGATCTGCGCTATCTGTATCCACAATACATGTGCAAAAACATGCCTATACAAAATTCATTGTAACTCTTCAGAATGGATGGTTACCCCCCATTTTTTTAAATATTTGGATAGATTATGAGTCGGAGATATGATTTCATGTCTCATTTGACCCTCAATTAACTCATGACGTCATCATAATGGCCTCCGAACTCAAAATTTCAATTTTCATATTATGACGTCAGCAGATTTTTGGAAAATTGATTGTATCTCTGTAAATATTGATCAATTTTGTTTCAAATTTTGATATGTTCTACCTGAGAATATTTTCTACAAATGCAGTTACCACGATATTTCATTTTGACAATTGTATCATGGCGTATTTTTGCGATTAAAGGAGGCATGTCAATTTTTTACATTTTGCGTGTATTCTCTATGGGACATGACTTTTTCTCAAAACTGGATTCTACATTCTCGTCTTTCGCGAGCAATATCTCCGTCGTTTTATCTTTGTTTACGCTGAGCTTTAAGTATGTGTTAGCTGAGACAATAAGCTATCACAAGTGTGCCCTTTATTTTTCGATCAGATGCCGGGATCATGCTCATATTTCACTTACAAAGTGGGATTTGAGAATTCCATTTTCCGTTTACGCGCACGTTTGTGTTCGTAATGGTCGTACGCAACCTAAAATCTCCTTTTTTTTGTCTATCATAATATTGCCCATTTTATTCCGAACAATTTGATACCATGTTTATCTCTTTATGATCATTAATAACGAAATGAGCGTCCGTTCAAGGTAAATTCCGTTCAAACACTCAATTAACTCATGACGTATTTATGATGGCCTCCGTTCAAGGTAAATGTCTGGGCGTGCGAGCTCTTGTAATACATAGCATATATGGGCAAAAACATGCCTATACAAAATCCATTGTAGCTCTTTAGGACGAAGATGACCCCAATTTTTTTTTCATATCTTGATAAAGTATGAGTCGGAAATATGATTTCATGTCTCATTTGACCCTCAATTAACTCATGACATCATCATAATGGCCCTCCGAACTCAAAATTTCAATTTGCATATTATGACGTCATCATATTTTTGGAAAATTGATTGTATCTCTGTAAATATTGATCGATTTCATCCAAATTTTGATATGTTTTAGCTGAGACAATTCTCTACAGATGCAGTATCCACAAATTTTCATTTTGATGAAAATATCATGGCTTTTTTTTGCGATTAAAGGAGGCATGTCAATTTTTTACATTTTGCGTGTATTCTCTATGGGACATGACTTTTTCTGAAAACTGGATTCTACATTTCCGTCTTTCACGAGCATCATCTCCGTCGTCTTAGCTTCGTTTTCGCTGAGCATCGAGTATGTTGTAGCTGAGACAATAAGCTATCACAAATATGACATTTATTTCTCGATCAGATGCCGGGATCATGCTCATATTTCACTTGCAAAGTGGGATTTGAGAATTCCATTTTCCGTTTACGTGTGATCTCTCTGGGAAATGTTTTGGTATATCGGTAACGCACTTGACTTCCGACCTCGAGGTCCCTAGTTCGAGTCCGGGCGTCTCCAACAATTTTTTTTCTTCATTTTTTTTCTTTTTGACCTTTCACTGTACCATCTCATTTGAATATTAAAACACGTAGAATCGCAAATAATGTAATAAACAACTATATTTAATTTATTATTACCCTATTATCACTTGATCCATTACTTTTGGCTTGTAATACTTATGGGAGATGACTTTTTCTTAAATCTGGATTCTACATTCCTGTCTTTTGCGAGCAATATCGCCGTTATTTCCGCTTGTTTTTTGTTGATTTTTTTAGTATAATGTAGCTGAGACTATATGCTATCTACATCTCCCTCATTTTTTCAATCAGATGTCAGGATCATGCTCACGATCATGATCATGATCATCATGATCATGATCATGATCATCAACATCATCATCGTCATCATCAACATTATCATTATCATCTTCATCATCGTCATCACCATTAATATCAAGATCATCATCATCATCATCATCATTGTTTACATGTCTATATAACTTCTCCCATTCTCAAATCTATCATAAGACTTAGACAGACCACCTTATTCGTCTTCGTGACGAATTCAAGTCTAGTTTTTATTTCTTCCGTACACTTTTTTGTGCACACGTTTACTCGAAATCGACAAGGTCAATTTCCTTTGAATTTCTGTCAGTCATCAAGCCCTATGATTTCAAGTCTAATTAACTTTTTCAAGTTCATGGGGTCATCGTGACGTCATCCAGGCGCCATTTTGTAAAAATCAGGTCAGTATCATATCTCGATAACGAGTCATCAAAAATCAACCATATTTGATATACATCAACTTCAGGTCAAAGGTCAACGAAAAATGTCAAAAAATTTTGCGCGCGCATCTCGACGCGCACGTACGCGCGCATTAAAATTTTAAAATGGTCAAATTCGTTCCAAATTAATTTTGCATACGTTTCAGGCCATTTTAAGCATTTTCAAAATTTGCGCGCGCGTAATTATGCGCGCGCGTTTCTGCGCGTATCCGCGCGTCCTGGCATTTTGCAACATAGAATAGCCAATTTTTTTCTGTTATCATATTTATTACATTTTTCCAAGCATTTTGATACCTTGTTTACCTTTTTCCGACCAGTAATACCGCAATTAGCGGCTGTCAAAGTTGAACGCACGCGCCGACCTGCGTTATCTGTATCCACAATACATGGGCAAAAACATGCCTATACAAAATTCATTTTAACTCTTCAGAATTGATAGATAACCCCCAATTTCTTTCATATTTAAATAGATTATGAGTTGGAGGTATGATTTCATGTCTCATTTGACCCTCAATTAACTTATGACGTCATCATAATGGCCTCCGAACTCAAAATTTCAATTTGCATATTATGACGTCAGCAGATTTTTGGAAAATTGATTGTATCTCTGTAAATATTGATCAATTTTGTTTCAAATTTTGATATGTTCTACCTGAGAATATTTTCTACAAATACAGTCACCAGGATATTTCATTTTGACAATGGCATCATGGCGTATTTTTGCGATTAAAGGAGGCATGTCAATTTTTCACATTTTGCGTGTATTGTCTATGGGACATGACTTTTTCTCAAAACTGGATTCTACCTTTTTGTCTTTCGCGAGCAATATCTCCGTCGTTTTATCTTTGTTTACGCTGAGTTTTGAGTATGTTGTAGCTGAGACAATATGCTATCGTATTTGTGCCCTTTATTTTTCGATCAGATGCCGGGATCATGCTCATATTTCACTTACAAAGTGGGATTTGAGATTTCCATTTTTCGTTTACGTGTAATCTCTATGGGAAATGTTTTGGTATATCGGTAACGCACTTGACTTCCGACCTCGAGGTCCCTGGTTCGAGTCCGGGCGTCTCCGTCAATTTTTTTCTTCACTTTTTTTTCTTTTTGACCTTTCACTGTACCATCTCCTTTGAATATTAAAACACGTACAATCGCAAATAATATAATAAACAACCATATTTCCTTTATTATTCCCCAGTATCACTTGATCCATTACTTTTCGCGTGTAATCCTTATAGGAGATGACTTTTTCTCAAATCTGGATTCTACATTCTTGTCTTTTGCGAGCAATATCGCCGTTATTTCGGCTTGATTTGTGTTGATTTTTGAGTATGTTGTAGCTGAGACTATATGCTATCTAAATGTTCTCTCATTTTTTTCAGTCTGATGTCATCATGGTCTGTTGATGATAATCATCAACATCATCATGATCATCATCATCATCATCGTCATCACAATTACTATCAAGATCATGATCATCATGATCATCATGACGATCATCATTGTTTACATGTCTATATAACTTCTCCCTTTCTCAAGATAGTAAATATTATAATCTATCATAAGACTTGAAGACAGACCACCTTATTCGTCCTCGTGACGAATTAAATTCTAGTTGTTTTTAGTTCTACCTGTCTAAGTATCTTCTCCCGGTTCGGAGGTTGATTGCAAGATCTCTCCATTTCATGTTATCTTCTGCCATTCTGGTGTACTCTTGCAGTTTTTAGTCCACTCCAGTTCTTGACATTCTCTTCCCAGTTGATTCTGGGTTTCCCTCCTAAGACTTGAAGACAGACCACCTCATTCGTCCTCGTGACGAATTAAATTCTAGTTGTTTTTAGTTCTACCTGTCTAAGTATCTTCTCCCGGTTCGGAGGTTGATTGCAAGATCTCTCCATTTCATGTTATCTTCTGCCATTCTGGTGTACTCTTGCAGTTTTTAGTCCACTCCAGTTCTTGACATTCTCTTCCCAGTTGATTCTGGGTTTCCTTCCTTCTTCTCTCCAACAATTTTTTTAGAGGCTTTGGTGCCTTTTAACATGACCAGAGTATTTGACTTTCTTTCCTAAACTAATCCTACCATTGCAATTTGCCTACGCCCTGCCATGTGCAATATCTCTCTGTTGGTTTTCATTCGTTTCCAGTATATTATCATCATTCTTCTGTAAATCCACATTTCAAAGTTTTTAGTTATATATTTTTATTACAAATGTTTTAGCTATTTCTTAGCTCACCCGGATATGTATTTTGATCAACGTCAAGTCCTGCTGACATCACAAAGCCGAAGAACTTCAAGGGTCTCCCTAAGACCGACGGACTCAAGGTCTACAGGAGATATGAAATGTATAATGGTTAACGTGATTAGGTATGTATGCTAAGAAAGAAGGATTAACATTTGTGGGGGAAGGCGGAAAATAAGGGTACATGTATCCTATTGGGATCTAATTCGCTAACTCTTTACTGAAACCTTCTCCTTTTCCTCTTCCGTCGTCTTCTTTTTTTCTTCTTCTATTTGTCCTTTTCTTCTTCTTCTCCTTATCCATTGCTCTTCATCATTGTTATCTATCCCTTCTCCTTTTCCTCTTCCGTCTTCTTCTTTTTTGTCTTCTTCTATTTCTCCTTTTCTTCTTCTTCTCCTTATCCATCGCTCTTTATCATTGTTATCCACCCCCCCCAAAAAAAAAAAAAAGAAAAAAAAAAAAAGAAGAAGAACGTTGTTCTGTCTGTGTTGTGTGTGGAGAATGAGAGAGGGAGAATAAGAGAGGGAGAGGTGAAAAGGAGGGAAGAAAAGGAGGGGCGCATGTTCGGCAAATTATGGCGAGGGTGGGGAGGGCTGTGGGGAAGGCTGGGGGAGGGGGGGGGGTCGTCTGCCCTAGCTCCCGTAACGATGTCCTCGATCGGGACTGACTAACCTGTTGTGGTGAGAGATTGAGAGGTAGGTTTATTCCTGATCCGTGGTAGATGAAAACCTTTCCGTCATTACCGCCATTACAGAAGGGTGCACCCACAGCCAAGTCTACAAACGGGTCCAAGTTGAGAGATAAGAAAGGAAACAAATACATGATAAAACACTAATAAAGAAAATTTAAAAGAAGTAATGAGGATGCGAAAAGTAAATGAAGAAAGATAAGAGAATGCAATGCAAGAGATAGATAGAGAGAGAGAGAGAGGGAGAGAGAGAGAGAGAGAGAGAAAGAGGGAGAGAGTGAGAGAGAGTGAGAGAATGAGAAATGGAGGGAAGGGGGAGTGGGTGGAAGAAGGGGAAGGAGACTGGATAATGAATATCAAAATAGAGTTCTGCGGAGTTTGGGTGAGTCAAGGAAATAAAGACCCACAAATCATGAGGGCACACGTATATAGAGAGACAGATTTTTTTTTTTTCCTCAACTCCGATTTGTTTATCTTTACTAGTCAAATTTACTGTACCGTTGTTTTCAGAAAGAAATGTTGGATCAAAAAGAATAATAATTGACCGTTAATAGACAAATCGTGTTTGTTTACTTTAAATTCTAAATAGATCAAGAAGTAAGACATGGCTCACCATTAAATCCATCTTGGTTGATGTCGCCCAAAGCGGCGATAGAATAGCCAAAGCGACAGCCAGCACCAGTCCCAATGATGACGTCATTTTCATCGAAGTAAAAACTTCCCTGTAACAACAATTATAGATAGTCTTAGGGAAAACGTCTCAATTAAAAAAAAACATATTGACTTTCTTGTATATCACGTAAGTCGAATAGGTACAGTGACATCAATGCGAAACACAAGATAAATATCGAACGCGATTTAAATATACCCATTGCACATAACTTTGCAAGATTTTGCATTTTTTTTAGTTATAACGATATCATTTACGCATGTAATAAACAAATGAATGAATGAACAAACAAACAGTGAATAAACGAACATAAAAAATGTTTAGAAAAAGATAAATGAATGAATAAATATATTAACAAAAATGTATATTAATGATGAATAAATAAATGAATAGACAAATATGTATCGAATGAATAGATAAATAAATATCTTAATAAAGTAACAACAAATAAGTGAATAGATACTAAAGTGAAATTTGCCAGATCTCGATTGAAGCGAATTTTTGCTATAGAGTGTTAACCTGTTGATCGTTGTAGTATATGAAGATTTTCCCAACCTCCCATCCAGCGTCTATTGATCTCTCCTCATCGGTAAACATTGGCGCACCAATGACCAGATCATCAAATCTTTTGTGGGTGAGAGGTTGTACAAGAAGTATTGTGTCATTACGTCATTGTAAATGTAAATGATGTTCGTCGTATGTATTCTTGAAGCTGCTGCACCATTTCGACATCAACTAAGGCTACCAACCTTGGAAAAAAAATTATGCCTAACTTTAGTTTATGTTTTGTGCCAACATGACCGCCTAAGTACATGTAGCTTATCCTAGGACTTGAGCAAATACCACACGATTCGGGGACAGAATTGGCCCTGAGTTGATCGGATTTGTAGTTTGGAAAATATTCTAAATATTTTCATAGAGTAATCTTTATTTCTTTCATTCATAAAAACAAATAAACTTATCTCTATCCTCTCTTTATTTACAATTGTCGTTTTCCGCTCATAGGCAAAAGGTCATTTGTACAAAACTGTAAAAACCCATCGAGATGCCTGCTGGATACGTGTTCATGAAAGTAATGCGATCATTATTCATTTATGCACCGACGGTATATTCTCTGATACACACGTAAAGGTATTCAAGAGGTAATTCAAGAGGGCAAACCAATGTTTATTCATTAAGCACCTCAATTCCTTTGGCAGTGATTATTTTAAAATTGTGGGAAGTCTCCATGTGTAAAAAATCCGAGGATATTTGGTTGTCATTTGTACAAGTGCTTTCTCTGAAGTGGCTTATTCTCTAATGCTATGGTCACATTATCCAAAAGTAGCCTGCTCGGCGGCCGAGCGGCGAGTTTTTAACCAATTCTGCCCAGCGGCGGCCGCCCAGGCACCGCTCGTTTTTAGGGCATCGCTCGGTCGCCGCTGAAGTTTTAGCGCGGAGTTAAAATTTGGGCGGCGCCTGCTCACTTTTCACTCGCCGCCCAAAATACGCTCGGTGCCTGGGCGGTCCCCGCCCGGGCACCGACCTAATCGCTGGGCGATGCCTAAATTCCAGCAGCGACCCGCTGCTCTGATTTGTGACCATAGATTTATCGGCAATTTATCTTTAAAATGTATACCTATGAATAATTTTGGATGTCTATGCGTCAATCTTTTTATTGCAAAGAAAGCCCAGAGTTCAAAACTAATGATAAATAGGGACTTTTAGATTTGCACGACGAGAACGTGGACTGCGACGTCAGACGTGTGACATCCTTTTAAGGCAATGTGACGTCCTTTTAAGGCACTGGCAGTGACGTCACATTGCCTTCAAAGGATGTCACACGAGCAGTCCACGTTCTCGTCGTGCAAATCTAAAAGTCCCTAATGACAAAAACCTACCCATCGTTATTGAGATCCGAAGTAGCTAAGGCATGGCCAAAATACGTGGCTAAATCGCCATCAGTGATTATATCATACTCCATGAAGGCATCATCGTACAAGAACACCTATTTACAAACAAAAGTAGGCAATTATAAAGGGAAAATAAGTCATAACTTCAGGCGGACATTACATTGTCGTTACATAATGACAGTTTGGAATGCAAACCACAAAATCTAAAATTACAACTGAAATGAATTTTGCACATTGCACGTCTGAAAAATGTGTAAAATACATGTATTTAGCAATTTTCTAGACACTTCTCCAATAATCTTGTCAAAATGTTGCTTTGAATTCCTCAAGGGTTTGGTGTCCCACAGGCATCCGTATTAGGGCCACTCATGTTCACCTACAAGACTTTAGTGAAAGATATGATCAACGTTATATCAAAACACTGTAATTATTACAATTTTTAACATTATGATCATCATTATCATCAAGGAAGTACAGGATTTTTCTTTGCAAATCAGGATAACACTAACGAAATATTGTATCCATGGCGACGGCCGTCTGCATGATTCAAGTCAACACGAATTTATACTCTTACTAACCCGCCCAAATCCATGATCCCAGCGTGGTGCGGCAATGGCAACTTCTAAGGTGGGGCCATCCCGAAAATTTCCAAATGCAACAGCGTGACCTGTCAATAAAAACATAAACAATAATTAGAATATGATAACAGATTTATCAATATACCGAATCTGCGAAGTTGTTTAAAAAAGCAAACGTTATTAATTTAAAAAAAAAAAAAAATCGTCTTTAAAAAAAGGTAAACTATGAAATAAAGTACTGTACCCACTCAACAGTTCAGTTGCAATGATACATAGACTGATTCTATTTTGAAAGCGAAAAACTTACTCATAAAGGATATTTGTCAATCTCTGTTAATCTCTGTTTTAGATTTGAAATACATACAATGCAAAGAACTAATTGCCTCCCTCACCCTATCCATATGTTTTGGATTTAGGACTCAATTTGTAATGTTTATTGGATGGAATAGGTGACTGGTAAACCAGAGGATTAAGAAGAAGAGGATGAGGAGGAGGAATAAGAAGAAGATGAAGAAGAAGAGGAGTAAAGAGAAGAAGAAGATGAAGAGGAAGAGGAGTAACATTAAGAAGAAGAAAAAGAAGAAGAAGAAGAAGAAGGTGCAGAAGGTGAAGAAGAAGAAGAAGAAGAAGAAGAGGAGAAAGAAGATGAAGAAGAAGAAGAAAAAGAAGAACAAGAACAAGAACAAGAAAAAGAAGAAGAAGAAGAAGACGAGGAAGAAGAAAAAAGAAAAAAAGAAGAAGAATTTCTCAATATTGGATAGTTTGTTAAATCCCACTATCATTCCTCAATTCATACTTCCATTCAACGTCTCAACATGAAGAACGTCTAGGAATAACTTATAAATATACAGTAACGACCAAATTGATACCTCATTGAGAAGAAAAAACACCAACAAACATACCCAAACGTTTGGATAATTAATCTAAGATATTTGAGAAATCTGTTGACTAACCGAAGTAATATACAAATTCGGGATTAAAGCCGCATGTTTGTGGAAAATAGAACAGAGCAGACGCATCAGTAATCCCATCATTTGTGGACCAAATACGACCTGAAGAGAACGAGAGAAAAAAAGTCACATTGGTCATGAAATAAACATTAGTTAAGAATATGAACACATTAGTCTCAGACGGTCTTTAAAGTGTCTACCTGTCGAACCTAAGATCGTCGGTTCAACTTCTACCGAGGCGGATCACCGAAGCCTGCTTTGTGTGTTACTACTACTACTACTACTACATCTATTTTTGATAATATTAATAATGATAAAACATTGGTAGTTGATTAAAGAATTCTCCTGTACTCATGGTATTATACTCCATGTACCAGTCGTATTTTTCTCTATTTTATATTAAATTTTTGCTCTGTGAGGGAAATTTTGTATCTTACCATTCCACAAACAGCCTCCGGTAGCACCGTATACAATCTTAGTCTGTTTGGATTAAAAAAAGAAGTTAAATTAAGAACAAAATGGACAAATTAGAAGGACAAATTAGATGGACAAATTAGATGAACGAATAGATGAAGAATTTATTAAGTCTATTGATATGAGCAGTTGTATCATCTTCAAACCAAGTTTAAGTACATGTATGTGGTTTTAGATACCTGCATGGGCAGTTTATCAGTTGCAGAAGTGCCGTGGTCTAGTGGACACTTTTCTGGACCGAAGATTACATTTGGTCCGCACTTCGAGTCCCGCCGCAGCATTAATGTCCTTTGGCAAGACATTAATCTACATTTGCCACTCTCCACCCAAGTGTTAAATTGGTACCGGTTGGAAGGGGTTTCTTGAATGCTGTGAACACCGGAATCGGGCGTGACTTGAAATCGCGTGAGGTGCGTTGCACACGAGGAGTCATTTTATTACGTAGTGACCTATGCAGTCTGTTATGCAACATACACCTGGGCCCCGTCTTACAAAGAGTTGATATCAATCATAACTTATTTGCGATTGATATCAATCACAACTATGTACATAAGAGAAAGGAGACTGCAAACTTGCGATTGATTGGAGGACTTACGATTGATTTGGATCGATCGTAACTCTTTGTAAAATGGGGCCCTGTACGTCAGTGACATGGCGCAAAAAAGGAATGCAAGATGTACGGTGCAATCCTTGAATTGAATTATATGTACTAGCAAATGCTCTAATTCACTTTAAAGGCCTGTCCCCGCAACTCAAAGAAAAGATAGCGATTTGATCGATATTTTGCGATTGATCGTGATGTACAATCGATTGTTAAGTAGTGTGTTACAGGGCCAGGACGCTGATTAGCGCAGGCCACTGACGCAATCATAATAACGCCTCGTGTGCAGCGGACATGAAGATTACTTACATCTCTCACAGCAGCGCTGCCACCAAACTCGCAACCGTATTCGATGCGATAACCCACCGTGTTAGCTAACAAAGATAAAACAATGTATGAAGGCAAAATCAGTCTTATGTGTGACGCATAATTATTGTATTAACCCGTAGCAGTTCCGTGTCGCCTCTTGGTGAGACTTTAAACAAAACATAATAATCTGGGATTTGAGGAATAAGACATTATACATGAGCAGAAAAAAGCAAAAATTTGTGTTGAGTGAATTGTTTTTTTCATGAATAATAACGATTTAAATGTTCGTAGTCATTACAGCCTCTTAATCGGCATTATCTTTGTTGTTGTTTGGTACGAGGACTGGATAATAAGTATGTAGACCCCTCTGTCTATAAATCTATCACATTTAAATTGAGAATAGATCTTTTTTAAAGAAGAAAGAAAAGAAAGTAAAAAGAAAGAAAGAAAGAACTAAAGAAAGAAAGAACAAAAGAAAGTCAAATCTCACCAGCGCAAGGGTTAAAATTAACAGCTGTGTCCAAAAGACCCGGATTGGGTGATGTCAGACCCCCATTGATGACGAAACAGCCACCTCGTAAGTATCGTTCTACATCTTGATTGTTATCGATATTTTGATAGGAGTACAGCGGTCTGCATACCTAGATTTACCAAGGGAATAGACAAATGACAATTTGGAACATTTTAGATTTATATCACCTAATACTTCTACGATGGCCTTGAAGCAATCTACATTATATATTGCTCATTATTTGTTCTCATCATCAGTTTCAGAACTGTAAGATGATGTTAGGTATAAATGATATCATTCATTATTTAATAATAACCAACCCTGAACCGTCTGTGACTCTACTCTGCAGGGTAGAACCTAATTGGCTATCGTCATCATTACCACCACCATCACAATCATCACCATCATCATCATCATCATCATCATCATCTCAATGATCATCATCACTTACACCCTTACCATTATCATCTCTATCATCATTATCACCATCAATATCATCACCTACACCATCACTATCATCGCCACCACCACCGCCACCACCATCACCACCATCATCATCATCATTACCACAACCATCATCATCATCATCATCATCATCATCACCACCGTCATCATCATCATCACCATCATCATCATCATCACCACCACCACCACCACCACCACCATCATCATCATCACCTACACCCTCACCATCTCCATCATCATCATTATCATCATCATCATCATCATCATCATCATCATCATCATGCATCATCATGTACACGATTCCTTTGTCATGATATAATGTGTTCCCTGATATTTTGAAGCGCCTTGAGCATTTAATAAGAATGGAAAATGGCGATATTTACTTATCATCCTCATATTCATCACCACCATTATCATCATCATTATCATCATCATCATCCTCATCATCAGTGGTAGTACTTTTGAACCGATGTTATGAGTATACATACCACGACTGATCCGTCTGGACCTCCACTCTGTAAGGTAGACCCTAACCACTGACCTGAAGCATTCGTTGACTGGAAGTCCGGGTTGTTAGTGTCGAGGTATTCATTCCCTATAAAAATACAATGGCGTACAACATCATGTAGACAATGTATTTTATTTGTCTCAATATTGACAACGACAAGAATTGTGGTAGCATTTCGTTGCTTACACGAATAAATGCATGGCGAACATTTGCATAAAATATATCTCTGTCACTCAATATCATGCTGGGGGGGGGGGGGGGCACACACCATTTTCTCTAATACACAGTTCGCGTAATATTTATATTTTTTAAAGGGTCTTTATTTTACGTACCTGGCCGCCATCCTTCTCTTTTTCTCCTTTTTACTCTTACTTTATTATGCCATTTTATTGGAAGCACAAGCCCCTAGCATCTTCTTATTCACATTGCCTCTACGATATACGTAAATTGAAATTCTACCTGACTTGGAACATGCGGAAACTATTACATACGTGGGAATGGCAAAAATGAATATGGCCGCTGACCTGTCTACAGTGACCACTTTTGCCGTTTCTTACAACATACAAAATTGACTGTGTAAGGTCATATGTCAGTTAAATTATCTTATGATCATATTTGAAAAAATAACCAGAAATCCAGACTTAAGAACAAACATGCAATTTATAGTCGGCAACTATTACAATCAAGTGCTTTCTAAAAAGCGAATAATATTTGCAGAATACCCGGAAGCTCAGTCTGTCGACGCGATAATAACATTACAAGGAAACATACAAACGATATTAAAACCTATAGTTATAGAAGTGCGTGTAAGGTGAGCTATGCCTTACGGAGCCCCTAAGGTGACATGTCAAAAAAAAAAATTCAGAAGTCGTGCGCACGACTTAGATAACTCGTGCCCACGACTTACTAACTCGTGCCCACGACTTACTAACTCGTGCCCACGACTTACTAACTCGTGCCCACGACTAACTAACTCGTGCCCACGACTTACTAACTCGTTACCACGACTTATATGTGACATGTCAATTTTTTTTCTTCATAAGTCGTGCGCACGACTTAGCTAACTCGTGCGCACGACTTAGCTATCTCGTGCGCACGACTTAGCTAACTCGTGCGCACGACTTAGCTAACTCGTGCCCACGACTTAGCTAACTCGTGCGCACGACTTAGCTAATTCGTATGACGCGCCATTTGACCAATAACCCAGATAAACACTGTTTATCGCCGAAAAACAGTTTATCGCTCGCCATTTGCTAAATAGTTCAGATAATCAACGATAAACAGTGTTTTTCGCTCGATAAACATTGTTTTTCGGCGATAAACAAGGTTTATCGAAAACACAGTTATTCGTATTTCGTCAGGAGTGGGCGCTTTTTAAAGTTGCACCCAGCTCAGAGCACTGCTCCGCACGTGCGCCTTACACCGTAGAATATACCAACACCGTAACACTTGCTCGCGCTCATGACCACGATCGACATTTTCTGAGTGGAGGTATGGCGAAGTATTCTTAATTCCAGGTAAGATAAATGAGAGATAGAGGAGAGATAGAGCGGGGATAGATGGATGGAGATCTATCTCTCCTCTATCTCTCCTCTATCTCTCATTTATCTCTCCTCTCTCTCCATCCATCTATCTCTACCCTATTTCTCATACCGGGGGAAATAGAGTGTCGTGGTCGAGTGGTTTAAGGCGCTTGGCTGTAGATGCGAAGGTCGAGGGTTCGAATCCCGACACGGCACTAATATCCTTTGGCAAGATATTTACCTGCACTTGCTACTCTCCACCCAGGTGTTAAATGGGTACCCGGTAGAATGCGAACGTTCATGTGGTTGAACGAGCAAGTGTGCGCCTGTAAAATGGCGACTGGCTGGAATGCTCCCCAGGGAGTGGAAAATGTGCACACATTGTGTGCGGGTAAGCCTGAATCCGATGACCGGGGTAATAATATATCTGTAAAGCGCTTAGGTACATCGTTGGATCGGTGTATTGAGCGCTATATAAAAAACCGGATTATTAACAAAGGAGAGGAGGCAGCGAGGGAGTGCAGAGAAAGAAAAGAACTTGAAAGAGAGAGAAAGAAAAAGGAAAGAGAAAGGGAAAGAGAGAATTAGAAGAAAGATAGAGAGGGAGAGACAGAAGGGTTATATTGAGAGGGTAGGAGAAAGAGAGAGTGAGAGAAAGAAAGGGGGAGAGTGAGGGAGAGATAGAGAGTGAGAGAGATAAGAGAAGGGGAAAACCTAGAAAGTTTGAAAGAGAGAGAGAGAGTTTGAGAGAGATATATAAACATAAAATTCCAAAAATTGGGAAAAAATCCAGGAATTAAGAACACTTCGCCATACCTCCACTCAGAAAATGTCGATCGTGATCATGAGCGCGAGCAAGTGTTACGGTGTTGGTATATTCTACGGTGTAAGGCGCACGTGCGGAGCAGT
Organism: Strongylocentrotus purpuratus; assembly: GCF_000002235.5. Lineage (NCBI taxonomy): Eukaryota > Metazoa > Echinodermata > Echinoidea > Camarodonta > Strongylocentrotidae > Strongylocentrotus > Strongylocentrotus purpuratus. The sequence continues at coordinate 5,209,668 of NW_022145604.1, read as the reverse complement.
GCTCTGAGCTGGGTGCAACTTTAAAAAGCGCCCACTCCTGACGAAATACGAATAACTGTGTTTTCGATAAACCTTGTTTATCGCCGAAAAACAATGTTTGTCGAGCGAAAAACACTGTTTATCGTTGATTATCTGAACTATTTAGCAAATGGCCAGCGATAAACTGTTTTTCGGCGATAAACAGTGTTTATCTGGGTTATTGGTCAAATGGCGCGCCATACGAATTAGCTAAGTCGTGCGCACGAGTTAGCTAAGTCGTGGGCACGAGTTAGCTAAGTCGTGGGCACGAGTTAGCTAAGTCGTGCGCACGAGATAGCTAAGTCGTGCGCACGAGTTAGGCAAGTCGTGCGCACGACTTATGAAGAAAAAAAAGTTGACATGTCACCTATAAGTCGTGGTAACGAGTTAGTAAGTCGTGGGCACGAGTTAGTAAGTCGTGGGCACGAGTTAGTAAGTCGTGGGCACGAGTTAGTAAGTCGTGGGCACGAGTTAGTAAGTCGTGGGCACGAGTTAGCTAAGTCGTGCGCACGACTTCTGATTTTTTTTTTTTGACATGTCACCTTAGGGGCTCCGTAATGCCTACACATTGATCACAAATATTATTGAAATCTGGTATTGCTTTAAGTAAAGCCAATGTCAAAACTAATGATATAAAAACGATTATAGTCAACCATAAGGAGTTTTTAGGCGAAAGCAAAACTCGTTTGTACGCTTTCAATTGTCATTTATCATATTAAACCACACTGTAATTAGTAAAGGTATCGATGATACTCTTCGTATCTAATTTCTGTATACACGAGAGCTTTGCAACTCTCCAGACAGGTTTGCTAGATACATATCATGTTCAATGAAAAGTTTGTAACTCCATCAAATTATTTTGTCTTGTCTATAATTATACAGCTTGCAACCAAATAAATATCTTTAGATTCTACTTCAAATAAGAAAAATCATTTTCTCGATGAAATTTCACGGGTTGACTATTCTTGTACGTGATTCGCATTAAACTATGAAGATTTATCAATAGGCTATGATTCAATATTTAATTACTTGCAACTCGAGTTTGTCTGTTATGCCAAATAAATAAGGAATGTTGTATAACTTCTAATTATAATCCATTAACAGCATGCGAGTTTATTTCCTTGTTGAAATAGACGTTACAAAAGAGAAAATTTAAAAGTACAAACAAACAGAAATAATTGATCAAATAGGCATATTTTCTATTTGTATATGACTTGACTCTTTACTTCTCCTAGGACACCTACTCCCTAGGACAACTACCCCCTCGGGCAATCACCCTCTAGGACCACTTCCCCCAGGACAACTACCCCCTAGGACAACTCCCCGAAAAAGGCCTAGTCGGGGACACCTAATGATCCGTAAATCTCTCACAAGCAATCAGAACTGGGAGGAGGGATGGGAGGTGGGGGAGGAGGGAGGGGATGTGGGGGAGGGGGAGGGGATGTGGGGGAGGGGAAGGGGAGGAGGGGGAGGGGGCAAGAGAGCGCTTACACAAATTTGAGCACATTTTCTATTTGTGTATTTAAGGCATGCCAAGTTGAATTTTGCTTTGGGGTAGGGGTGGGGTGGGAGAGTATGGCCATGTGCCCCTCGTGGTTCCCCCAAGATTCGTCAATGCTGGGCCAACAAGCGACGTTCCTCGCCGACTTTAGCCCTATCACCAAATTCGACGAGGGACCGTAATATACTGCCGCCAAACAGACACGAAAGGAAACGCAACTCACCTGTTGTATCCACAACTATCTCCTGGCAATCGGCCCGTGTCCCGATCGATGTATCTATGGGGCACTTGTAGAGGGCCCCGCTCCTTACTATCGACTGGTCCGCGGAATACCCCGATGACATGGCCCGAGGTGCCCCTACCAGTAACCTATGGATAGAAGAAGATGGTAGAATGGTAGAATAGTAGGAGAGAGAGAGAGAGAGAGAGTAGGGGAGAGACAGAGAAGAAAGAGGGGAGAGAGAGAGAGAGAGAGAGAGAGAGAGAGAGAGAGAGAGGGGGGGGGGGGGGGAAGAGAGAGAGAGAGACCCGAGTTATAACAGCATTATTTATATCCTTAACATCATCCTTTATATGATGTGCAGTTTATTTTCATTGCCCTTTTAACACCATCACATTCCCTTTACTTCATTGTACTCCACTCATCCTTGTTGACCTCCATCTCTTTCGTTCAACAGCATGGCTATTTGTTTTTAAAGCCTCTCTGCACTAGTTTGGTCAGGAGGGATTAGACCTCCCTGCATGGTCACTGACAGGTGGTTACCTCATCAAATCAGCTCTCAATTAACACAAGAAAAAAGGGGACCATGGGGGACCAATGGTCACTGATTAGGCAATGTTTGCTATATAAAGGGTGCAAGTATAGCTATAAGTAATGCAGTGGCGCTTAAATGTATTGCTTGACATAAAATCACACAAATCAAAATATACAAAGAACTAAACAAATTGTACTTGCTACTGCAAAATCGATAACCTTTTCATAACCACACACAACTACATGTATATGTGACGAGGGATATTTTGTACAGAAACATGAAAAATAGATAAAGAGATGGTATTAAATTGAGCGTATACGGGGTAAATGTGATAAACAATAAGATAGCAAAGAAATTCCAACGTATGTTTGACATTTATTCCATAACCATTGAGGACAGATCATCCGAATTATTTTTGTGCTGGTTTTATGATCAGTCATGGAGGATTTCATGGAATACTTTAAAGGCCACATCACAATCGTTGTGAGAAATTCCACGAAACCGGGAAAACAATCACTCTAATCGGATGACAGGCTGGTATGATATAATGTTAATAGAATCAATTACGATCAATGACAGTCCCTTATTCAATCAAACGTAACGCATTTCCCTTTATACATTTCGAAAGGGAAGTTAAGGAAGCTAATATTCCATACTACTGTATCACATTTTATTCAATAACACCACATGCCTGTTTGTGATGGCAAATATTGTAGAGCGAAGGGGCGATTGGGCAGCTTGCCCCCCTCCCCGACAAATTTATAACCCGCAAATGAATATCACCTGATATTTTAGTGAGAAGGAGAGTTATTGTAAGGTAAATAGGCTTCAAACTTCTGTTATCACTACCTAAACAAATCATGGACATTTTCTTTTAAAAATCTTCTCTTGTGGTGGCCTCGCACAACGGTGGCTTAAAGAATAGATTATAATTATGAAGCCAAACCTTACACACGGGAATAATTGTCTAGGGGAGAGAGAGAGAGAGAGAGAGGGGGGCACTCTCTTTATTGAACCACGCATGAAACCACCAACAAATGAGAAATATTATGATATCGTCGTGGTATTTTGATGACTCTCATACGAAAGGTTCTTGGTTCGATCCCTGCTCTGTGCATACATCCTTGCAGGAAATGTTTGCCCACATTCAATCCCCTCTACCCAGCCGTAAACCATCCCTCGTAACGCCAGTCTGTCTGACGTGTGGATGTGCGTCAGTGACTGACGCATCATGCGCAGATGCGAGAGGACGAACGACGTAAACGTTGTAAACGTTGCGTCGAATTAATGGCGCATGGTTCAACGGTATCGTTTTCATAGGCTTTATCGTGTGCGACGGACATAGGACTAGATTTAGGTATACGCTTAATTGAATACGTCTCGTATGCCAATCATTGCTGCAGTTACCCCCTCCCCCTCCCCCATCCAACATAAAATAGAACAAACACGTTATCGATTTGTAATAATCTAACAAGAAAGCCGGAACTAGGGGTAAAGTTTGGGATTTAGTCACCGTTTCTAAATGAGAAAAACAAATTAATACAGAATATATTTTATAAGGCAATTATTCTTTATTCCTATGAATTAAATAGGGTGTTTGATAAAAACTCATCATTTCCTTTTTGTTTCCCCGAAATATAAAGCAGGCATAACTGTCAAATCATAGTTTGCACCAATCCACTGCTGCACTTTATCATCGACTCAATGTCATTGTCTCGTATTGGATCTGAAAGACAATTGACAGGCTGGAGTACCACGTGACTTATGCTCGACTGCCGCCGGGCTCTTTCTATAACACTTTCCTATGTAGTCCATCTACTTACCAAATCATTTCTTTTCCCAATTAATGCATTACCTCAAATGCTAAAGTATTGGAATATTTAATGTTTAGTTATGACCACAGGGCCAGAACATAACTGTTGAAGACAAACATTACCTCGTCTGGTATCATGAAATGTTCACACATCAAATCCAAGGTTTTAGTCAATTTGCAATATTATCATATAAATATATAAGAATTAATAGGATTAGCTGCTTTTTTTATTCATTTCATTTTGCTCGTCCGCTTTGCCCGTTCGCAAACGACTATAAATTCGTTAAAACCGCCACTCTTATCAAGACGGGTTCGTAAGCAGACCAAACATCGCTCTACCCCCCCCCCCTTCCCGCCCACGCATCATTAGGAATTGTTCTTGCTGAAATACATGGATCAGCTGCAGTGGCTGGGGTGCTTTGCCCCCCCCCCCCCCTCCTAGCTCTCCCGACGCCAAGGTCCAAATACGCTACTGTTGAACATCATCATAGGTTTCCGAATACTTGAGGAGTACTTTCAATGCAATTCCAGGTATTGAGACGAATCGTTGAAACAAAAGGAATAAACAACATTTCACTTTCATTTGAATAATCCTTGAACGAAAACACGTTTATCATTAATGGTAGATAAACTACCGTTTCAACAAGGAAATGTTTTTATGCAAAATTATGTTTTCACACCGTAAGTTTGTTATCTTGGAATTATTAAGACTGTGATATTTCACTTTCATTTGAATAATGTTTGACAAAAACATTTATGAGATAGGTCAGATAAATTCTCGATTCAACAAGGAAAAGTCTTTATACATGATTATGTTTAACAGTTTCCACACCGTAAGTTTGTTATCTTGGAATTATTAAGACCGGGATGTTTCACTTTCGTTTGAATAATGCTTGACAAAAACATTTACGAGATATGTCAGATAAATTATCGATTCAACAAGGAAATGTTTTTAAAAATGATTATGATTAATAGTTTCAACACCGTAAGTTCGTTATCTTGGAACTACTAAGGCAAAAGAGAGTCTAGAGCAAGCTCGAATTATAGTCATATAGGCGAGTACGCCATGGATATGTGTGTGGAACAGGCACGTAGCCAGAGTTTGATGTTTGGGGGGCACATACATGTAATCGGTCGAGGTAAAAAAAAAAAGAGGTCTGAAAAAGTGCAACCGATCCTGGAAATGTAGGGGGTCACGTGCCCCCCCCCCCCCGTGCCCCCCCCCCCCCCCGTGGCTACGTGCCTGGTGTGGAGGGGAAAGGAGAAGAAGAGTGAGAAATAAAGTGAAAGTTTACAGATAATTCCTAAAGGCCTCATAGAATGAAACAAAAAAATGAGGAAGAAGATAATGTTCATGCTTTAAATCTGAAAGTTTTTATTAGGTCGACGTCGACATACATTACGCAAGCCTTCGTCAGGTGATTAGGGACTTTGGAATTTGCACGTCGACATAGTGGACTGCTACGTGTGACGTCCTTTTAAGGAACTTTGATGTCCTTTTAAGGCACTGCCAGTGCCTTAAAGGACGTCACACGTAGCAGTCCACCATGTCGACGTGCAAATCTAAAAGTCCCTAATGTTAGATTTAGAACAAAACTTCTTTTCTGCATTTTGATAACGTAATAAGTATTGAGTTCCGCTCTGAGATCCAGAAAATACTTAAAAACACAAGAAATAATGCTGCTCCGTACAAGAAAAAAAAAAATATTTATATATACATATACATGTATATATGTACATAGTTCATGTATTGGCTTACAGCTGTATGAGTTTAACAAAACAAATCAAGTAAAAACTTCTGGTATAATGCAGTTTATCCAATTCGTGTGTAATATCAATCGCAACCGGAATTGTCCAAGTATCAACGTTTGCTCTCGATTTTGATTTCGAGGTGTAACATTAAACCAGGATTGGTTGAAATACATCGATAATGCCTCATATTGGAAGCGGAATTCACATATATTTGTTTCAACTTGCAAACTTCCTTCTGAAGATTATCTGTCACGTTGTGATGGCCAAAATTCTAGTATGGATCCTGAAAAAGTGACATTAAACCAGACGTGCTGGTAGCAGGGGTACGATTGAATTTCAAAACCGTTTGGAAATTCGTAACCAGTACAGCGAAGTGTTTCTTGGTAGGTCATAGTAAATCAAGCCAAACCCATGCATGAACCTATTCACACTGATATTCAACTTTCGAATTTGATACGTGAATATTTGACATTTAATATTTTTATATCAATTTTGATACTTAATATTTTTGAATTCGATACAAGAGATCTGATATTTGATATTTTGGAATTATATTCTTCCGTAATACTTCATTTTCTCTTTTTTTAACTGCTCATCACTATACACAAATTTCCACATGACCTCTCGTCATACATGTAGTTCCCCCTCGTATTTACCTTCATTTAATTTGTGTGTATATACCACAACACCTCCACTCGTTACTGGTGGCCAATTCTAATTATTTTGTTTAACCTTGTGGAAATATAACAACGATTTGGGACCTTTTTCAGCATGGTCGACTTTATGTTTAGAAACATTCCAGGTAAATTTTAAAACCTGACTATAAGTATTGTTTTCTTGAGGGCAAATATGGACATTGTTAACAGGGCTAGTTAAGATTTGTTATTATTGACAAGTTTAGTCCCATATGCCCATCTCTTGCAACATTTAGCCACCACCCTTTACCATCGAGATAGTAATCGTAACTACATATCTCTCTATCTTGCAGATACCCTGAAAAGGGATCGACAACCCAAAGGTCTCCAATATGGCATTAGAACCAAATACCATATTACCTTCTTACCCATTGCCCCGGTGAAATGTACAATTATGATAATATAACATTATGATAATATAACATTATGGAAATATAACATTGTGGTAATATAACATTATGGAAATATAACATTATGATAATATAACATTATGGAAATATAACATTGTGGTAATATTACATTACGTTAGTATAACATTATGATAGTATATCAATATGATAATATATCATTATGATAATATATCATGACAATATATCATTATGATAATTACATCATTATGATAATATAACATTATGATATTATAACATTATGATTATATAGTATTATGGAAATATATCATTATGATAGTATATCAATATAAAAATATATCATCATGATAATATATCATCATGATAATATATCATTATGATAATATAACATTATGATAATATATCAATATGGTATATATAACATTATATTATAACATCACGATAATATATCATTACAATAATATAACATGATTGCGTATAGACATGCCATTTGCCGCTCCGTTATTGCAACTTCGTTACGATAAAAAGCCATCATGATAAAAACCTTTGGGGTTGGGGGACAATATATCCCTAAAATACTTTGTGTAGATCTATTTTGACTTTGTGACTTGTACTCTGATTTCCTCAATATAGACAATAGGAAGTTATACGTATATGGTATCTACATGCCCTTGACATCGCAGCTTGAACGGATCATATCACTAAAATATTTTGAGTAGAGATTTGTGACCTAACCGGTACTGTGATTTACACAGTACAGACTAGTAGAGGAAGTTATACGTACATGATATCTAATACGCTCTTGACGTAACAGCTCTGAACAAACATGTATCACTTACACTTTCCAACTTTCCCACCTTTTTTTATATAAATAACCTACATAGTTTTCGTTATTCGGGTTCTCTCTTCTGTCTTTTTCTTTCAAAGAATTGGTGGAATATTACTCTAATAATTCCGCCATTTTATCCTCAATCTGCCTCCTGTTTATTTACTTTACTTGCTTCCTGTACAACGACGTTGTCCACATAATGAGAATGTTGTCCATAAAATTAATTACATATCCAGGGCAGCATCTCACGAAACTGTCATAAGTACAAGATCGTTAACAACCCATTGTAATAAGAGTATTAAATTGTTATTAAAGTTTCAATTGGATGTCGGTAAAGATGTAACTATAACGGTTTCATGAAACGATGGAAACAATATCCCGGCTATGACAGGGGTCACAATGTTGTTGTTTTTTGTAGTAGTTTTATGGCGTTCATTCAGAATTGAATATATATAGGCCATATCTTCAGGTATATATATATGAAACATCAGTTATCCATAAATGGGTCATAATTTTGGAGCGCTATAGGAGCGTCACGGCTTGACGCACATGAGACAGACACTGTCGATCTCGTTGACAGTCCGTCTCGTAGGTTGTGGCCGCGTTTTAAAATCATTGTAAACATATAATGTGGATTTTATTCTAGCTTAAGTTATCAAATCCTATCTGTTCAGAAAGTAAATCTTGAACAAATTTTATATCATATAAATATGAGGGGGGAGGGGTGGGGATTTAACGATGTGGGCTTTTGTAGACTGAAGTACCATTTCCGGGAGGCGCGGTGGCTCAATGGTAGATCAGTGGTCTCGTAACCGGGATATCCCGGTTTTCGAAATTAAGTCGATGCGCTATAGTACCCTTTGGTAAGGCATTAATCCTTATTACCAAGTCCCTCGGAAACGCTGAAAGGCGACGTTCCTATATTTGTTTACTAACAATATGGACCTACTACAGTAGTAGGTCCATGCTTACAGGCATACGCATGCTTTCTTAGCAATCAGGTAAAACAAACAAAGAAAACAAATTCCTGAATGCTATCTGACCTTTGCCTCTAAAGTGTTCAATCGTGCGTTTCGATTGCAGTCGTGCATGATGATTTATTATAATAAAACGTTTACCGAATTAGTCAGGCAAACATCCTATATTTACCGATGTACTGAAACAAGATAATTCCACAGTAATATGCATGCAAATAATGAAATAGATGCATTTACCGAGTAATTTCATGCATGCATCTAGTTCTTATGCATACACGATTGCCTCAAATAAGTCAATATAAGTCACCCCAAACATTAAAAAAAGAGCCAAAACAAAACAACATGTTTAAAGGTTTGCATTTAGTTCCAGTATATAGTATTTCAGTCGCAACAAGACCAAATCTATTACCACTTACCAAACATTACAGCAATTTCACAACACATCATTTATCTTCCATACATTAATTTTATGGATACCTTAAGCAGAATGTGGATTGATGGGCCTGAATGATATATGAATTCAAACCTTTGGTTGTATATAATAAATGTCATTATAATCGGTAAATCAAATTGAAATTGAAGGCCTAGTGAAACTGTTATTTTCAAACAGAGCTTGTGTCAATCGTAATCCTTCAACAACATTGGTAAATTGCCAAATGATATTTACTTGATTTTGAGGTTAAAAAAGAAAGAAAAGAAAGAAAAGAAGCGGGAACGGAATAAAAGGGGGAAACTAAAATGACATACTAACAACAAAAAAATGACACAAGTTATATATACATGGAGACAGTGAAGTTTTGAAAAAAGAGATGAATACAATAACTTCAATAATACACATTTTATATTTTAAATATACATGACATAACGTGGATACTACTTGGTGAAGGGAGGTACATTTTGGTTTCGTGGTTCATTCACTCACTCGACTCTCAATCCTAGAGTTCAGGGTTCGAATCCCAGCCCGGCACTAACGTCCTTTAGTAAGACCTAAATCCACATTTGTCACTCAGGCTCCATCTAGGAGTAACTATAACTATAGTAACTATAAATTGATGGGTAATAATAGTTACAGGGCCCGCAGAAAGAGCAGTATTAATACTGATGTGGCTATGCTGGGTAAATAAATATGATCTATTTACAAAATGGACCATGTAGAGTTACACCCTTTTGATTTTGTAAACAGATGATGTATATATATATATATATATATATATATATATATATATATATTTTGTTTGAATGTGTTTCTGTCTTGATTTCTTGTATTGCTTGTTATTTCTGGTTGGAAACAAATTTCCACATATGTGGACAAGAATAAACAATTATTAATAATAATAATAATAAAATTAAAAACTTGTATTACTCACATATTCTCTTCTCCCTCACTATGAAGTGCTAGTGAGAGTCCAAACTGGCTATCCGTGTCATCGTGGGTGAAGTACAACGGGAACGATGTATCGACGTTGAAGCCATGGACGACTAGGGCCCATCTCGAACAAATGGTGATACACAATGCAATGGAGAAGATGTATCCAGTGGTCATTGAGAGCGATGTCGGGCCGGACATCGTGAAAACTGTAAAGTGACGGGGTTGCGATAAGTAGCTTATATGACAATGGGATTCATGTACGCCTGGCCAAATTCAGATAAGGTTTAGAAGGCAGCGAACACCCACTGGAAAATCATTCAGACCGTTTTTCTGATAGGCACCGATTACAGAATTTTGATAACTTCCTCATCGGCTCCTCGACTTGTTCCGGGGTTCTGTTGAATCCTTGGTTGAATAGTTTCATATGAAAGTACTTGACACTGAATCGGCTAAGTGAACGGTCAATAAACAATTCGTGACAGCACCCTTAATAGCTGAGTGACAGTGTGAGTGTGAGGCGGATGCAAATGAATGCTCAGTGTTAGTGATGCGCGCGCTCGTCCGCGCGGTCCGAAGTTGCAGCATTATCTTTGTTTGTTTTTAATAATATTTAAACCCGAAGCTGGGCTTAAGCTTTTCTTCAAAATCGAGTTAAACAAAGAAGTTAAGAATTTAAGCTGAGCCACCCGGTCCCCGTTGACAATTGGTTAACTGTTTCAATAACCCATTAAAACGTGCGAAGATGACAACTACACATTCATTATGAAAATGATTTCTATGGCATAGCCCTATACAACAGGGTATTGAAATTCCCCTTAAGTTTATATACCAATTTTGAAATTCTTTGCGATCTTGCTGTTGTTGTTGTTGTTGTTGTTGTTGATCTTGTTACCGTGGGTTTTTGCTCTTTAATACACATTATTGTGTGTCCGCAGACGAAAATACTTCACATTTTGTAAGATCCAATTTCGCAAAATGTGATACCCTGGCTAGGTCGGTCCGTACTGTAGTCCATACAACAGGGCGGTCATATAACGCCACTTACACCAGTTATGCGGGTGTGCCAAGTATCTATCTATAGAGGAATTATGCACGTACCAAGAGTTGATGGTTGTATAAACATATCTTTCCGCTTTAAGAATCGACGCATCTTTTGAATTCATTTAATGTGTCAGTGTATACGTGTGTGTAGGGTGGGTGTAGCACTTGGAAATCAATGAAAAACATTATGTAAAGCCCCCCCCCCCCTCCCTCCAATTTTTGTCACTTCCGTTTTTCTTTTTCATAATCATTTTGCTACTGAATGTTCATATCCCCCTCTAGCATTTCATTTGGTTTTGTTCAGTCATTTTCTCCCCTCAACGTTCCTTTGCGGTGCAGTTACTATTAAAACAATGCCGTGATTCGAAACGTCTAGCCCCCCTTCGTAATAATAATTTTATTTACCCAGGGAAGTCTCATCAGCATCAAAGTTGTTCCTCCTGAGGGCCACGCAATTATCAGGTAACCGTTTACACCTGGGCGGGGAGTTGCCATTGTGAATTAATGTCCTGCCAAAGATCGTTAGTACCGGGCTGTGATTCGAACCCTCGACCCTTAGATTGAGTATCAAGTTATGAACCCCGATGCGACAACTCCACGTCCACCTTCATAGCTGTACTATACTAATGTATTTCAATGTATGCACTGCCCTTGGTAATCAACTCCTCGATTCACATCGTATGCAAAATGCATCCCTATCGTTTCAGTCGTCAAGGGAACCTCTCGATAAAAAGATATGCATAAAATTAGTAAACAGCCTTACATGTCTATTGCCATGTCCATGACATTGGATTGGAGTGCATACTTGAATTGTACAAACAATGTTGACTTCCGACAAGTATGTCTATTTAATTAATTATACCTTTTCACAGTTCCGCCCTGGCAATGTGCCCTATTTATACGTGATGTAATTTCAATACATTGTCGATCTGCCCGTATATATTATGTTCGAATTACAAAAATATGTCACTGTATCATTCTCAGACATGTCAATAGACCGGTATACAGACATATTCAAATTTATAGATTTTTCTTTCCTGTGGACCTAGTGAAGATCTTAAACAATGAACCACAATAATAGGAATCCTATCTGCATACATTACTTGTTGTTATGTCGGGCACGCCTCGGGCAAGCTTTCAGGTTGTCAAGAACAACCCATGTTTAAAAATTATGCATATAATTTGAATATGTTCGTAAACCGGCCTATTGGTGAGGTAAAGGCATTTGTAATTCTATGCATCATTTTGGAAAGAAGGTTCTCCTCGTGACTGAAAGCTTGACAGATGCTTGCCCGTCATAGCAACAACCAATGAATGCAAATGAGTTCCATCCAAAAGAATGACATTTCGCATAGCAGGTGAATCAAATAGTTTGTATCCAAGGGTTTGGGATGAAAACATGCATAAATCGAACAATAAAACTAGGGCCAATATACATAGTTGGTTGACAAGTAAGCTCACTACTAAGAAAGTTTAGAACAAATTGATATGGGCCAAGGTCTATTGCCCTTTACAAAGTGTGATTTCTTGAAAGTACTTAAGATCACGTGCAATGTTGATAGATAGCCATATGACAGCATGATGCTGTCACAATCTAATGTTCCACCGTGCTACTAAATGCTTCATTTTCACACATAAAAAATGCCTTTTAGTTCTATATGATTTGTTTCTCTTTCGATCTGAAGGGGCAATCCCTTTTATGACAGACCTTTTACGAGGTTTTGGGCAACAAACCACAGTCCGCGCAATGCTGACAGTGATGGTCAAGGTTTTCTCTATTTGTGTAAATAATTTCTGTGCTTGTGGTGTGTGTGTGTGCGTGTGAGTGTGTTGGTGTGTTCCGTGTGTGAGATGCAGTGACTTTCATTTCCTGCATGTCATCTTTATAGTTATTTCAATTGTGCACTTCCGAACAGCCCATTTAACAGAGACAATACAAGCCAGTTTCTCTCTGAACTTTCTGTCAAAGGACAATGCAATTCTCGCTACCCCAAATAGCGATTCTGCCGAGATCCGGGGAAAATCCTGAAAACGCGCATTGCATTATGGGATAGCTTTTCGACATTACAGCTTCCTGTGCAGGCGTTCGTGATCACAACCCTCTCTTTCACGGTAGAGTTTAACGGCCTTTTGTGCTAAAGTCACTAATTCTGCCCGAAGCTTTCCATTGCATATTATAATCTGTACAAATTACACAGATTGGCATCGATTTTAGCGTGCGTGAAAACTCTGCACAGCGAACACGGCGCTAGCGCCAGCGGGATGGGACTCTATACCGGAAGTTGTAGTGACGACCCGAGAGAGTGAAAATTACCTCGTCTCGCGAATTTCGAGATTTTCGTACCTATTTAGGGTAGCGAGAATTACCTCCCTCAACCCCCTCCTACATACATTTCACAAAGAGGGTCGTATTTTATAATCCTGCTGGACAATTTACATCTTTTGTCAAAGCTGCTTCATCCATGCAGGGAGTTGTAATCTGCTTGTTCCATTTTAGGATTAAAACATACAAAACCAAGACCGGGTTTTTACATCTTATGCACGATTAAGCATAATAGAACAGTCGGTTGTTTTTGTGTTAGGGGTGGCGATATTTAAACGCATGTTATTTAAAAAAAGGATATTAAAGAAAACTATTACAACAACTACTACTACTACTACTACTACTACTACTACTACTACTACTACTACTACTACTACTTTTACTACTACTACTTCTACTACTGCTGCTGCTGCTGCTTCTGCTGCTGCTGGTGCTGCTGCTGCTGCTACTACAACTACTACTACTAAGAGTCTGATACTACTACTACTAGTAGTAGTAGTCATCTACTATTACTACTACTACTAGTAGTAGTCATCTACTATTACTACTACTACTACTACTACTACGATTACTACTTCTACTACTACTACTACCACCACTACTACTACTACTACTACTACTACTACTACTACTACTACTACTACTACTACTACTACTACTAATACTACTACTAATACTACTTCTACTTCTACTACTACAATTACTACTGATACTACTACTACTAATACTAATACTACTACTAATACTACTACTACTTCTACTACTACTACTACCACCACCACTACTACTACTACTACTACTACTACTACTACCACTACTACTACTACTACTACTACTAATACTAATACTACTACTAATACTACTGCTACTTCTACTACTACGATTACTACTGATACTACTACTACTTACTTGTATTTTCATCGTAATCATTGTTGTTATCATCATACCCAGTCATCATCATCATCGTAAGGCCTATTATCCTTATGATGTTTTCATTATCACAATCATCACCGTCAGTATCGAATAGACCTTAAACAATTTCATGTTTCATAGAGAGTAGAGAGGGTACCGAGTTTTATGAGACATCTATATGATAGTTTGAGAATAATCAGAGAAAAGGCGTGAATTCATGAAAGATTCTATTACTGAAAATGAATTGGCATTGCAGCTCTTAATAAGCTAAATCTCTAATTTGTTGGTATCCAAATTGCTCCAGGAACCCTTTTATAATTTCTTATGGTGAGACAGAGTAACGAACAGACCCCTTTTCGCAAATGATCACAAATAGTAGAGCTACATCATGTAGAGAAGGTCACTTTGAGGTCATGAACATATTTCCGGTAGTGTTGTCAATAAAATGTGCATTCACCGTAATGATCTGCAAACACTTTTGATTCCCCTTAACCACAATGGCCAAAATATTTAATTGAAATGACACCGTTAGCCCACACAATACAAATATAAAATTATGACTCACCAAAACCGCAAATGCATGCGTTACCATACATAATGTTAAATACCGTTCAGATTTTTTTAATTGTCATCACTGGAAATGTATTTTATTTGTATAAGCCTCTGCAACAGGAAAATGAAACACATTGCGGTGATATTCCTGAATATTTTATCACAACATGTACACATGATTTGGATTTTAAAACAGAAGAGGAAAAAAGGATAAAGATTTACAAAACATGTATAGAAACTGATCATGATTATGTTTTAAATTTATATTCTGGGTGTGATGAAATCATTTAAAGCTACATACTCTCATATCTCAATAAAATAGTAAACAATAACAACAACAACTACTACTACTACTACTACAACTACTACTACATCTACTACTATTACTACTACTACACTACTACTTAATAATAACAATTGAATAAAAATAATCACGATAGTGACAAAAACACCAACAATAACAGTAACAATAATATTAAATATAATACAAAACGATAGAGAAAGAAACAGAAAGAGAGAGAGAGAGAGAGAGAGAGAGGGAGAGAGAGAGAAAGAAAAGAAAGAAGGGGAGGGGCATTTATCAAGTTGATAACAAGTTTGTTTAGAATTTCCGTTTCATTTTCATTTAATTGATAACATTTAAGATTTTGTTCTGCTCCGTTATCTTCTTACTATTTAAATCTCCTTTCACAAATGTCTCATAATTTACTCTCGATATTCTCTGTCTCTGTCTATGTCTCTCTCTCTCTCTCTCTGTCACTGTCTCTCTCTCTCTCTCTCTCTTTCAATTTACCACGATCTTTTATCTCTCTGATGTCTAATTTCTCCTCGTTTCAATCTTTAAATATTGTGTTATTTGATTCATTTGATGATTCCTCCACTTCGCTTTCGTAAAGTTAAAAAGTACATGAAGTGTTCGTTCGGGTCAGCCTAAATCTATCGTGTGAGTGAAAGTAGGAAGTACATTGTGATTTTAACAAATTACTCCGGATCACTTGAGCAATATTTTGAAAATAGATCCAGCACTTATTGCCTCGATTGTCTGTCATTGAATGAAATAAGAGCACTGCAGGTGGAACAAAAATAATAAACCACGTTCGATTATAAACGAATTAAACACCTATATGCATATCGACGAATTTAAGTTCTTTAATTAGGCGGAACCCAAGAAAGATCTCGATATATGGAATGAAATGGCGTAGAACCCCCCCCCCCCCGAATGACGATAAAAGAAAACTAAAATGAGAAAAGGCAGAGGGGGAGGAAGGGGAGAGAGAGAGAGAGAGAGAGAGAGAGAGAGGAGGAGATAAAGAGAGAGGGAGAGACAGAGAGAGGGGAGAGGAAGAAGGGAGGGAGGGAGGAGAGAAAGAGAGAAAGATTAGAGCGGAAGGGAGAGTGAGGGGGTGAGTATGTCTGCGTGTTTGTGTGTGAAAAAGTGATATAGATAATTAGATAGATAGATAGAGAGATCTTATAAATCGTCCCGCCCCCTGTGACAGTGCCCCTTTACGACCGGGTCCACGCTACGCCACTGTGTGGGATGTCATATATTTGAGCCCCCGTCTGAAACGGACCATGAATGATAACTGAGTAATTACATTGATGACTGATTTATTAACTTAGAATTAATAGAGTTCGGTGATCCAATACCCGACGGGCCGCTGCTCATCTGAAAGGAGTCTTGCTTTTTTGACAGTAATGTATATTAAAATTTCCATCACCCTGATGATCACGATGATCATGATCATGATCATGATCATCATCATCATCATCGACGCCAATGCGAGATTATGAGTCCTTCATTGGACCAGGCTTGTGTACTGATCATCATCATCATCATCATCATCATCATAATCATCATCATCATCCTTATTATCATCATCCTCATCACCATTATCACCATCATCATCATCATCATCATCCTCATCCTCATCACCATCACCATCACCATCATCACCATCACCATCATCGTCATCATCATCATCATCATCATTATCATCACCAAGAAAAACATCTAACTGGAGTCGAGCTGTCATGTAAAAATCTCACGAATTATTTAGCACCATAAAATTGTTGTGCTAATTAAGTTAGCCACAATGCATGTATGCGTACATATTGAATTCACATTGATTTGACCAAATCGTAATCATTGCTTCCTCGTGCTAATACATATAATCAATATTCGCACATAACTAACCAACGAGAAGCAATCAAAGTGAAATTTCTTTTGTCATTGATATTTAGTTTCATACACGACTTAAATTTCCCTGAATGCACAATTATAATTCTTTAAGAATAATAGTTTCGAGGCACCGAGGAAATGAGGAAATTCGACACAAACTTTCACTCTCCGTACGTGTAATCTCGGGAATTCCAGTAAGCCTGAGTGTACTCTGTAATATGTATTTTCAACAAACAAAAATAACCACATATACTTTTCAACTAATCTTCTTTGTCATTTTTAGTTTGTTTTCGTCTAAACCACCAACTCCTTCACAATCTTTACAATTATCCGGACAAAGGATCGAATTCGGCGACTCAAAATTTCCGGCTTCATCAGTGTATTGAAAGCAAAAGAAAACTTATAAATAGTAGGCCTAGATTTGGTATCAATGTTTTGTTTCCTTGTTTATGAATTCGAACCTGTCCCTGAAATAATTCTGCACGACCACCATTACCAAGAATTATTTAGGATGCAACCTCAGTAGCCTTCCAAAATGAAAACAAACAAATACAAAATACACATCATTATGTTTTTAACAAAGCTTCAAATAGGAAGGACCAGTCACGGCTTTCCCGAATCAGAAGCGCACAGACAAACTGATAAAACAAGCACATAAACAATTGGAAATGAGGGCTAGATCAGTATGTAAAACTTTATTTTACCTTGAATATCAAAACTTAGCGATTACAATTCATTGTAAATACATTCATTGTCAGAAATCATCACATTTACAAACCCCTAGTACTCCAATATCAGTGAAATGATAATAATAACAATATTCCGTTCTTATGTTGGCCTTAAATGCAAGTAATATTCTACTGTATAATAGAATTCCTTGGGTAAATATCAGACATGTATAATCTATTGTATGCCGTATAATCCATTGCCCCGGGAACAGGGTGATTCCTGCATTTAGCCTATAACAATAAGATAACTCAGTTGTCAATGGATTATGTTTTGTTGGGATTGGCTGCCAATAAAATGTGTATTGTATTATGTCGATTACATATCAAGGGCATAGCGGGTTCTCAGTTGATAACAGCATTATTTTCAGCAAGATTTAGTTACGATTTTTTTTTTGGTGAAGATTCCAATCAATCGAACATGCAATAGTTCCTATGTGCTATACAAAAGAAATCTTTCGCAACTAAATATTTGGCAGATTCACTCACAATCTGACAATGCCATTACATGACCAGGGGATGTCTCACAAAGATGCTAAGTCGAACTTAACTCTAAGTTGGACTTAAATATTATAGAGAGCCATTTGTAGCCTTATAATAAAATGTATTCAAAAGCAAAAAAGTATTTTCCACTAATGATAAATTCTACATCAAGAACATGAATTCGCATTAGTAATAGAAAATACGAATGATTTGAATCAACATTTTATGCCTTTTAAAATAACTTTTACACAATTTTTGAAAAGATGTTAACGGTTTTCCACAATCGTCCAACTTAGAGATAAGTTCAACTTAGGATATTTGTGAAACACTCCCCAGCACTCTAGCTCTATCTCAAATGCACTATTTTTGTTTTATCGGACTACGGGTCATTGACCTGTAATAGATAGAGGAGGGATTGTTCGGTATTTCCTCTCCATGATCAGGAAAGCACCCTCCAGGGGTCTTTATTGTCATTTTCTACTTTCAGGTCGATTGTGAACAAAAACTTTGTATTTGTATCAAAAGAACGAAATCCCAGCGAGACACTGCCTGTTTATTATTGCATAACTCTAAACGACCAACAAAATGTCAATCGAATAAGTTTCCAACACCATTCTGCTTTATGAGTCTATTTTCTTCGTTTTGTGAATTTAAAGGCCTTTTTTGAGGGGGGATAAAAATTCATCGTCAAAATACCTCACCCCGATATAAAACAAAAATCCCAACAAAACATCATCTCTGTTAGAATGAAGTTTACACTGCTAAGGTCCTCAATCTCTTTCACATTCTGCATTATGTGGCCCAAACACGTACCCACAGTGCACAAGTAATGACATCATCGCCCGGATCGTGCATAATTATGTATCGTAACAAAATATAGATATAGATATTTCATAACAAAATTAGTTTCAAGTCCTGCTGGAAATCCCATTCAAATTTCTTTTGATTCATGTTTTTATGCATGACGCGAGAGTACATATGCAATACAAAAAGAGATTGATTTCTAGGATATCATGGCATATCATAATTATGACAATAGAAGTTAAACTAACAATATTAAATGACACTATTAACGATTATAAAAATGTATGTACGGTTTAGCGCTTCGCAATACTTATTACATATCTATACACCATGAATATTTACAACGCACTAAAAGAAAGTACAACTTTTAAGTTGAAGACTAACCTTCAACAAGAAACCATTCATATCCAAGTACAACACTTAGGAATAAGATTTTGGTTTGGTTTGGTGTTCATTTACGATCATAAAATATGAAATATAAACATCATAACATATATAAAGAATGAAAAAACTACAGTATATTACAAGGACTAATCTAGAAAAATAGAATATTAAAATCAAAATCGAGGGACCGCCCTTAATTCAAAATATTCTCTCAGATCTAATAAAGTTCAGGACATTTTTTATGTGTCTTCATACTTTTATAAAGGCATGAAAGGAACGAGTTTAATACTAATGACGTTGTTACGTGATTACAAACATGTATATATTAGGGGGGAAAATGTTATCGTCGCAAGCAGATTGCACATATCAATATTTAAAGCTACTATACAACACACGTTAATCATGCTTATGACGTAACAGTACAGGGAGACCCCCTAATAACGAAAATTTGCATAATATACAGAAATATCTCCTATTGGTGATAATTATTACAAACTCAATGAAACTTAAAAAAAAAAAAAATTGTATACCTTGTCTTATTTTGTAATAATTCCGTGCAAGAGAAACGCTGACAGTGTAATAATGTATTTTTCTCTTTTCTGTTCTCCATTGTATCAAAAAATGTTTTTAACTGCGAAGTGGGCCCATTAATTTGTTAGTTTGTGCTGATCATAAGAAGGATATTAACAGACACCTAAAACGCACTATATGAAAGAGAGAAAAAAAAGAACGAGATTTATTTTAACACTTTTGCAGCAACAACAAAGACAAATAATGGGAAGTTTATTAAATTTATAAACAAATCTTAGGGAATATGTAGTAGACCTTTAGTGGGAGAAATCTAGGTGACCGTGTTTTTTAGACTAAAGATTTACCAGAGCAAAATGTTAAGTATTCTTGATCTTATCATTGCAGATCTTCGGGTTCGTGGGTTTTCGGTCTCAACACCTTCGGATCGGGGGTATTCGGTATCAAGAAGAATTTCGGCTTGGATGAATATTAGGTCTCGCAAACATTCGGCTTGTGGGTCTTCAGTCTCGTAAAATTTCAGCTCGTGGGTTTTCAGTGTCGGGAACCTTCGGCTTGTGGGTTTTCAAAGTCGGGAACCTTTGGCTTGTGGGTTTTCAGTGTCGGGAACCTTCGGCTTGTGGGTTTTCAGTGTCGGGAACCTTCGGCTTGTGGGTTTTCAGTGTCGGGAACCTTCGGCTTGTGGGTTTTCAGTGTCGTGAACCTTCGACTCGTGATTCTTCGGTCTCCTGAACGGGTGGACGTTCGGCATATGGGCTTTCAGTCTCGTGAAACCTTCGGCACGTAGATCTTCAGTCTTGAGAATCTTCTGTTAGTAGGTCTTTAGGTATCATGTATCTACGGCTTAGGGGCAGTTGGTCTTGTGAACCCTACCAATTGCGTCATCATTTTGGCTCGTGACTCTCCGTTTTCGTAAACTTTCGGCTCGTGCATCTTCGGTCCTGCGAATCTTCTCTACAGTAATTCAGGAGATCCATTAGACAAAAAATCGCGGAAAACCGACTCATTGAACTCTTGGAGAGGTGGCCTCACGAAACTTTGCAAAGTGACAAGTCAACCTGGAAAACCGGAAAGTTTTTTCTTTCTACCTCAGTCACAACGAAGAGACTGACACCAATCAGACAATAGACCAAACAAACACAAATTGGCTCGAAGGTCCAACAAAATATTCGGTGTGACTGGGAATATAGATTTAATGTGTGTGACATGTGACCAGACCTAATGTAAATGGGTGGAAGAGTCCAGTGGAGATGTTGGAAGACAGTTTGTGTTATCTTTACGCGAGTACTTTTATATTATTCTTCAGTTTTGTCAACTCCTTCGAGTCCTTCGTTTTCGACGCCATTACTGCCCTCTAGCATCTTCCGTTGGTCGGCTGTGAGCTTCTTTTTCCTCTTGAAGAATCCAACCTGAGAAGCAAAGAAAGTACAGAATTGGAAATGTATGTGATTGTTTAAATCTCCTGTCTTTCTTTCTTTTCTTCCTATTTTTCTTCATTTTCTTTTTCTTCTTCCTCTTCTTGTTATTTTTTACCGTTACCTTCATCTTTGAAGTCACCACTTTCATCACCATCATTACCACCACTACCATCACCATCATTGGGCCTAAAAACAAAGATGTTGTTTTGCCCTTTAGGTGCCAAAAAAAGGGTCGGTCGCAAATCGTTTGTTTCCCTTCTTTTTTCTTTCTCTTTGGGCTGATATTTCTCAGTTTTTAATGCTTTGATAAATATTTTTGTATTCATTACACTTTTTTTCTTCTAAAAAACGGTAAAGAAACGGTTAAAACAAAATTAAAAGTCGTCCGTAGATATCATATTTTTAGGGTCGTTCGCAAAGGGCAATACAACATCTTTATTTTTACGCCTTATCATCGTCATTCTACTAGTTCTTATACAGATCTCCTTCGCCATCATCTTCTTCCCCCTTTTCATCTTCTTCCTCATTTTCTTCATCTTTTCTTCTCTGAGGCATTTCCGTTGTTTGTCGAATCAAATATACAGTTAAAAAACGGTACCCCAAAGGGGGTGAATACGTTTCATCGACTGTTTTTCTTACCCTCCATAAGACTATGATGAGTAGTACAAGGATGAGGCAACCGCAAAGTATCGAGACAAGATAAACCCAGAGTGCCACTTTCTCAGGCTCGACTGCTTCTATTAGAAACTGCGGTACGATTTTCGTTGAAACCTGAGGAAAAAGAATAAATTCAATCATAATATTTCGATGATGTTATACGAGATATAAATCGTTCAACAAGGAAGGAATAATATATGAATATGATTAACTTCATGTAGATGCATATCTAGAGGGATACGTACAGTACGTGCCCCTGTCATTACACAGTCTTTAAAATTAAAAAAAGGCTAGAAGCGCGCGCGTGGGAGATAGAGAGAGAGAGAGAGAGAGGGGGAAGAGAGAGAGAGAGAGAGAGAGAGAGAGAGAGAGAAAAGGAGAAAAGGAGGTGGTGGGTATAGATATATACATGTACATAGATAGAAAGGGAAATCAGCAGGGATGCACTGAACAAAATATAGATGGTACGAGTTTTCCCACACCCTTCCCTCACTCAATGGCTATACGTTGAATGTTCTGTTATATAATATCAATCTAGAAGGAAAAAAACCAGTGCCGCAGCCCCCAACATGTCCAATGGCACAAGTGCTCCCCCATGGCGGTATCCACCCTCACCATCTTTATCAATTCAGTTCTTTCAATAATATATTGAAACGATGTTTTTTAATGAACTTGAGCGGGTAAAAACATTAAGTTTGTTTTATCAGCAGATAATTTGACACATGTACAAATATTGTTGTAAAAACCATGTTTTCTTTTACCTCTTTGTCATATTTGTTTGGAATAATTGAGTATTTTTTTCGAGCTTGATTCAATAAATAAAGTCTTTCATCAATTTGTTTTGCGGCCAAGTACATATGTTTTAGTATTAATATCCATAATCAGTATTTATAATATTGTGTCTTGAGCAATGAAAGTCTGTCGTTTCAAAGTGATTTTCATACATTTTTCGTCAATAGGTTTGAATTTTGCTTAATTCAAACTAAGACATTTACATTCACCCCAAACAATCTCTTGAAATGCAGTCCATCGAGATAACATCAGTTTAAATCACTTAAAGCCCCACTGCACTACTTATACATGTAGCTACTTGCGCCCTCTATATAGCAAAAAATGCTTAAGCAGTGACCGTTGGTACCACATGATTCCCTTTTCCTATGTTAATTGAGAGCTGATTTGATGAGATAACCACCTGTCAGTGACCTTGCAGGGAGGTCTAATCCCTCCTGTACACCAGTACAGATGGGCTTTAATTCTCACCTCGTTCGATGATATTTCAATCGGATCAGTAAACGTCGTTGTATACGGTACCTCTAGTACTTGAGCATGAGCTTGGACAAAGACCGTCAACTCCAGAAGATTCTAGACAAGAATGACAACAATAATTATTTATTAGGCTATTATCAAAACTGCATAAAATATTGATTTGAAAAGTGTTATTAAAAAGCATGTATGAGAGTACACAAACTGCCGGATTTCAATTTAAAGACTCACTCTAGATATACGAAGTACTAATGTCCACTACATCATAGTTCAACTAGGACAACTACCCTTTCGACAATCACCCTCTAGGACAACTACCCTTGATGACAACAACCCGCTAGGACCGTACCTCGACAACTACCCCCGGGGCAAACGCCCTCTAGGACATGTACCTCCTTGACATCTACCACCTATAAACCAACTACTCCCGGACAATAACCACTTAGGGTAATTATCAATCGGGGTAGTTGTCCAAGAGGGTGATTGTCCTAGGGGATAGTTGCCTGGGGGGAGGGGTAACTGTCCGGGGTTAGTTGTCATAGAGGGTGGTTGTCCTAGGAGGTGGTTGTCCTAGGGGTAGTAAGATGGGGGGGGGGGGGTAATCATCCTAGAGGTTTATTGGCCCGGGGGTAGTCTTCCTAGGGGGTAGTTGCCCTAGAACCGTCTTTTCCTTATAGGGCGACTCTGCTGTATTAGGTAGAGTGTTGATATCATCCTTATCTGGAAAATAGTAGAATGGTGCCATATTACCCATAAAACCCCACGATGATGTGCTTACCACAGTCAATGTATTGGTCCACACCCGTGATCGCACCGTCACGATGACGTTATCCCTGGCCGCGTTGCTGCCTGCGCCCAGCGAGTCCACGACACACGTTATCATGTAGCAGAACTGACTCTGTGGTCCGCTGCATTTGATGTCCCGTACCTTCACGGGCGATTCGGTGGTCGACATCGGAATATCCGTGGTTCCGACCGCTGGAGAGTCGGTTGTGGCAGCTTGTCGGCGTCGACGTTTGCTTTCTGGTGTTCCCGTGCTATTGTCAACCGACTAAAAAGGGGATAGTATAGAAGTCGATATTATTTATTTATTTATTTATTTATTTATTTATCATAGTTTTATTTCAACAGGGTGGTCTCATTCAAGTCCATTTCTGGACCTGCTCTTCCATCAGTTTTATTAGTTTTAATATTTTTATAAGCGTCTTGCTTATTGATAGACCTAAAATTAAGCTATGCTCACAATATATAGCAGGTTCAATTGTTAAACAGACTTCGCAGTGTTTCGTTATAAAATATCTGTTTAGAATATAAATCTAATAAAAAGTGTTTTTAAGGCCTATACATGTCATAAATAGTGATAACAGAAATTAAAACTATTGCGATATATAATGCAACCTACAGTAGAATCTGATTTTCAACAAATAGCCATTGCTTCTTATTAATACAAGACTTTTTTTTAAGACGGTCGCGAAGACTTTCCAGAAATCAACTCAAATGCAAATTATCAATTAGGCTTTACCTACGGTAAGCAGGCTCGGATTACGTAATTGTCATTACCATGTTCTCACAACGAGAAAACGATGCACAATGCTATTGAAAAATGCCCACAATATTAAACAGGTTCTGTACGTTTACATATCGCAAAAATGCTCCTGGGCCCCGTTAAACAAAACTTGTCATCAGTGACAAATGACAGTTTTTGTCATAAGCTACTGAAATCCTTGCTTCTGATTGGTTATCAGCAGATTTGTCACTGATTTTTGTAATTAAAAAAAAAGCTTTGTGAAACGGGTCCCAGGACTAGAAGTCGATCTCAACTCTTAGAATAGGTCAATGAGAGATAGGGGACTTACGCCAAGTTCTTCGGGGTTCCACGGGCCATCTATAGTGCATTCCTCACCGGTGTCCATCGTCGCACCGAGGAGATAGAGGAGATAGTTCCTCTGCACACCGTTGTACCGCATAGGCCAAGGGATGGTGATCTCTGTTCGGGCTACTGAGCTTGGACCATTGTTGTAGAGCTACAACGAAAAAAAATATGAAGATTTATTTTGGTATTCAATATTACGTGATGGCATTGTGCCATTCAACAATAAGTCGTTAAGGTGACAACAATAATTACTGTAGGCCCGGGACTGGAGGCAGCTGGTTATGATGTGCCATATTCGACCACAACATACAAAGGAAGTAAATACCTTATATGATATGATATTAATCATGACGTAATCAAGAGACAAGTTAATTCATGGGGATACTTTTATAATTCTTGGCTCCTCTTCTAGCACATTGATAAGTCTAATTTCTCGAGATCAACACATTTCCGAAAGATTACCAAGAGCATGAGAGGTGAATTATTATAGGGTGTTAATATTGGGGAGTGTTTCAGTTGAATGGAAATATCTCAGGTTTTAATGTGGTGGGTAAAGTGGTAACTCACTTAGAAAAGATGGTTGAAGAGTAGTTTTACTGTACCCCTCTTTATAAATGCCTTTTACATGGGCGGATTCAGGGGTGCGTGGAGGGCACACGCCCCTATTTCCTTTCGACAACAGGGAGAAAAGCTAACATTCACATAATTGTTCAGTTTACGCATTAGGTTCAACATTTTCCGGGGCTTTAAAGCGGGCCCCGGACCCTACGCCGTAAAGGATTCGCGCTTCGTGCTCGAAATGTCGTACATTTCACGCCCCCCCCCCCCTTGGAAAATCCTGGATCCGCCCCTGTAATACGCTACAGTTTGAAATCACCCACGGGAAACTGGCCGCTGTAGACAGGTGGCATTTCTAGACATGTTCTAAAACATACATTTTTTTTTAGAGGGATACATACTACATTGCCACTATAGACAGGTGGTATTATTTTGTTGAGAGGTTGTCACTAAGACGGGTTTAACTGTCATTAATAGGGACTTTTAGATTCTGCATGACGAGAACGTGGACTGCCCTTTCAAGGCGACGTGACGTCCTTTTAAGGCACTGGCAGTGACGTCACATTGCCTTAAAAGGGCAGTCCACGTTCTCGTCGTGCATAATCTAAAGGTCCCTATTGTAGAATTCTTACTGAAAACACATGAGTAATGTCGGGTCCCACATCCTTCTCCAGCTTGATAGCCCTGGTCAGCAGATAATTCTCCTCAGAATATATGACTGTCTCTGGAATCACGTTCCTGGGAAAAACAAGATGATAAAGAAATAAAATCGGACTAATCTATGTACATGTGATGATCGATGACAATAGGCAGCAGACCAGGGTACAGAGATTAGTAGAAGTAGTGGTAGTGGTAGTAGTAGAAGTAATAGTAGTAGAACAAAAGTAGTAGTAGTAGCAGTAATAGTAGTTGTTGTAGTAGTAGTAGTAGTAGTAGTAGTAGTAGTAATAGTTGTAATAATAGTAGTAGTTGTAATTACAAAGTTGTAGTATAAAAAAGTAATAGTAATATATTGCCCGAATGATTAGATGTGTTATACAAAGAAAATTAATTTTAAAATGTCTTGAAGCAAGTACAGTAAACATAATTATGCAGGTAAAAGTTGATGAAAAAACATAGGTTTCTACAACTAGTTTACAATTGTCAAATTGTGTTATTTATTGTTCTCCCTAGTGAACTTGCATGACAAGACATTAAAAGAATGATAATAACAACAATGATCAAACTAATGAAGTGTAATGTACATACCCGTGGAAGGATAGGTCTGCTGCAATAGCAAGTGGTACGGTTATGTTGAACTCATTATCAGCTATCATTTGCTCAGATTCCACACTGTTATAATAAAACATTTTAAAATATGATTAAACATTTTAAACGAATTAAATCCAAATTTGATGTTGATTTGATTTTAGTCTACATGTGATAGGAAACAAAGAAACAAACAAACAAACAAATGAACTGAAAACAAACGCCTTTCACGAAAATATAAGACATCACTCTAAAATAATATCGAACTCTCAACAAGAAAAGAGAATGACGACAACGACAATAAAGGTAACATTACAGTACATCGGTAAGATAAAAGGTGAATGAAAACAAATGGGGAAGACAAATTGTAAAATATCCTATGACATCATTAGTCATGTTAGGAATTACTTTAACAATCATATTCATGAAAGAAACATGTAAAAGATGATATCAAATGACTTAGAAAAAGAACGAACAGTTAAAACAATAGATGGGTTGTTGTAGTGACGGTTTTCAGGGAGGGGGGGGGGGGGGGGAGGGTCTACAATTCACCCATGTCCCCTTGAAACCCAGATTGGCATATTTCAAGAACACAAACGATATAATATATCCCCACCAAGCCCCTTAACATTGTATAAGAAGGAATCTGCACAATCTGATAGCATTTAGGAGGTCAATTCAAAACAATTTTGTTTGCCCCCTCCCACCTTTCTAAAGAATTCTAAATATGCCCCTTGAAGGTTTTGCATTCATACCTGCTAACCCCGAAGGTAAAGTGTACATTGTCTCCATTTCCTGGTAGATTAGTACTGCTGAACTGCATCTTCAGAATGACCTGTCAGCATGAAAAGTACAAATTAAACAATAACAAATGGGAATATAAGTAGATGATTTGTATTTACTTATGAACAGGCGCGTACGCAGGATTTTTTCAAGGGGGGGGGGGGGGTTAACATTTATAAATCGGGCCGAAAATTTCGCAACGATTCAGCCAGCCGTTGAATAAGCGGGGGGGGGGGGGGGGGGGGGGTAAGAGATCACCTTTTTTTTTTTTTTGGTCCCAAAAAAATCGCAACGACTCAGCCGACCGCTGAATAAGCGGGGGGGGGGGGGTGAGAGGACACTTTTTTTTTTTTTTGGTATCTTTGAAAATTTGACGTTTTGCTCCGTTGGGGGAAAGGGGGGGGGGGTTTAGGGAAATTTAGGGGGGTTTACACACACAACAAATACCAAAGAGGGGGGGGGGGGGTTTAACCCCCCAACCCCCCCCCCCTGTATACGCGCCTGCTTATGAATAAAAAGACATCATATTTCTTTGCCTAAGTATAGGCTTTTCTTATGCTTCAGATTAAACAAGAGATGTCAATTTAAATAGATGGCATATGTTATATTGTACATTTTGTGTGTTTGATATGTTACAGTATATATAAAGGACCCCTGTAGAAGGAAGGTCTAACAAAAAGGAAGGAAAAACAACTTACCAGGTATAACATTCTATTGGACCTATTCATTCTGTTTTCTTTTCCCTTTAAAAGTTAAACAACTGGTAACTGTTAGTGTATTCGTATACATTTTGAATATTTTTTCTTCTGTTGTGTCATTTTATTTTAACAAATCTAGAAAATTAGATATACCTACTGTTAATAATTATCGTTCACCAACTCGATAAATATATATTCAGTTCTTATTGGCAGGGGTGAGCGGAAAATGTATTTTTTTCTGGTTAAACAAGACAACAACAACAGTTGCCTAATATGTTAATAAACTTTAAACAAAGCCAGATTAATAACATTTCGGCACCAGAATGACCATGCGTTTGATTTGCACAGATCTGGTAATTTCGCTGTATACATTTAATCCAAATATTGTTTGAGCTTTATACATACCGTAGTTCCTGCTGTGAATGGATTTCCTACATCACAACTTATCTCTGATGACTGGACCATGCTATTACAGGTCACAATTTGGTCCTGGTGAAAGAAAAAGGAGAAACAAAAATAGTAATAAAAGCATTTGTTTGTTCAGTGTCTGTGATATGGTGTAATATGGAAGCCCTACAAAGAGTGCGCTTCAAAAGATCATGAAGTGCTCAAAAAATAAAAATCTTTGAGTGACCGGTTTTACCATACTCATTTTCCCCAAGAGACTATAGAGTTATAAAAACCGTTGGGAAAATTCCAATCATAAGTATCTTGATAATCAAACATGCGGTTTATAATTGTGAATGCAGCATGATCCAGGATTTTGTTTAGAATCTGAGGCAAAGATATTTTATCCCTTTAAGAATATAAATTATGGACGTATCTTTAATCTGGTTGAGGGAAAATGCGTTGTTTTGATAAATATTTTATTTATAATTTGGTGCACAGTACAACAATCTCATGATTTTGAGACTGTAAGTAATAAACAAAGACTGGATGATATTCAAACGGCCAACTAGCACGAATATAACCAGTGGCGGATCCAGGAAATTCTTACAGGAGGAGGGGGCAAAACATGGCATGGGGTGAAATCAGTAGCGTACGCAGGATTTTTTCAAGAGGGGGGGGGGGGGGTTAACATTTTTAAATCGGGCCGAAAATTTCGCAACGACTCAGCTGGCCGCTGAATAAGCGCGCGGGGGGGGGGGGGAAGGATGACATATATTTAATTTGTTTTGGTGCCCTGGATCCGTCCCTGATAACAATTATTATTCATAATGAACTGTGTATTGTAACGCTCCAGATGTTAAACACACATAAGCAGTTATATTTTGAAACTTACCGTTTGTACGCGAGTAAATCCCGCATATTGTAACTCCTGTGGTACCTCTACAGTCAGCGTGGAGAGGTATGCATCCTCACCATTGTTATCAATTGTGACCTCAATCGTTATCGACTCCGAGGATCCCACTAACAAACTCGCCGTTTCCCTTTAATATATGACAAATCGAAGATTAATTACAATACAGACAATATCTCGAATGAGTGGCTTTGAAATCTAATGCCTTAAAGCCCCACTGTACTACTTATAGTTACTTGCGCCCTCTATATAGAAAAGAATGCCTAATCGGTACCTATTGGTCCCCAGTGATCCCCCTTTTCTTATGTTAACTGAGAGCTGATTTGATGAGATAACCACCTGTCGGTGACCTTGCAGAAAGGTCTAATCCTCCTGGCTAAACTAGTGCAGACGGGCTTTAAGAGAATTTTTTACTATAAATTCTATAAATATTAACATAATAACAAAAATGCCGAGACTGGATCGTTTTCATTGATGCATGTAACAAATTAAAATGCTCATCTGTATATATTTTTAATATCTTGATGGTCAAACAGCATTTTTATTGACTTGTTTCAAGTTTCGACTGATTCTGGGTCAATCAACTGAGGAGATGATCGACCGAAAAAAAGTTGTAGACTTCATAACATTGCTTGACAAAAGAACTTTGACAGTTCAATAAAATACGTATGCACTTTCTGTTGAATCTTTCTTTTATATAAATATATATATATATGACTTTCTTATTTGGTTTTGCATTACGCGATAATTTACACGTATCATCTAGTGAAATAAAGACCAAACAAATCTTCTCGTTTTATCATCGTATTGCTCATAATGTAGAAAACATAAGATGTAATAAAAGTACAGTGCCACTTCGATACTTCCTCATTTCATAAACGTGTAATTAATTAAATTGATACTTACGTAGATGCCCGCACGCGTAAGTCAGGAACACAAGTTTCGTTCATACAGTTTCGTTCAATCGGTACCTTCAGGAAATACAGGAATGAAAAGGATAAATAAATTATTTGTTTTGAAACATACATGCAGAAGCACATAGATATTTATCTTTCGTACAGTAGACCTACATCCTTTACAGCGGATAAAGGTGATGTGCAAAGGATAACAAAAAATGTGTATGTGTAGTTTGGAATCCCTTATTAAAGATTAAATTATAAATATTTTGTTATTAGAAACAAAACAACATCTCAGTCACACCCAACACATTGACTCCAAAGCGACCGATTCTTAGCTTTTTGGGATAATGTAATTTTTTCGGTCCGTCTAATGTTGTTCAGGTGTCCGTCCCGTTAATATTACTGGGGTATAAACAAAAAGTGGAAAACAAGGGGGGTAGAATAAGAGGGGGGGGGACAGAGAGGCATACAGACAAAGATACGCATACATGAACAAACATGCAGACTTTGACAAAGACATACAATACAATTACTTACTGAAAGAGCTCGAAAGTTGTCACTCGATTCGTCCAGAATGGGCAGTATCTCACCCGGAGCAGGGCTACTGTCAGGTAGCCCGAAGCTAAGAGATACAGGGATAGGGGACAATTTGTCCACAATCGTAGGCTGTTAGCAGAGAAATGAAAAGAGATGTTCTTCAGATAATCATCTTTCAATATCAGCCGTTTAGCCTTTTGACATATTACAAAACATTATTTAATCCACGGCCCGTATTCTCAAGTCGTGTCTAACTCCTGTTTAACTAATCAGTTGGTAAACTTTATTCATGACTAAGTTAGACACGACCTCAGTATACGGGCCATAAAAGGGATTGTATTCTACTGACACTACTTCAAACTTACGCATACTGCTTACAATGTCCCGACGTGTCGACTAAAATTGGTCTGACACTTAAAATTATTTTTTATATTAGGCAATAATTTCTTATGACTTTATACCTTGGCGTATGCAGTGAAAGGGTTGCAGTATTCCACGTTACTAGTTAAGGTGACCGTAAGGCTCACGCTGGAAGCGTCATTTCCTCCCAGGTCAAAGTTCGCCCGTCGCGTTGACTGTCGATTGTAGTCAAGGGACAAAGAGTAATCGAAGTCTAAGAGAATTATATTGAACAAAAAAAATTGTAAAAAATGAATTAATGATAATATACTAGAGTGTGAACTAAATGCCTTTACAGGTGATTAGACCAACACAATGACATAACGTGTGCAACGGGCATGAACCACCCTAAGGTGACTTTAATCAATTGATTATATCTCATGGAATTTCCCAAGTGGAAATCCATTCGAGTAAACTTATTAACGTCATTGTCGAATCATCAAATCTCACCATAACTCATTCAAGATTTAATGAATAAAATCACAATCATTTTTAATGAAAGATGAATAACCACAGAAATACATTATCATCTCAATTATTATAAAGGAATCAGAAGAAAAAAATCAACACAAAATAAAAAAACTTTACCGAGATTCGGGGGCACGTTCGTTCCGGAATACCTGATGCAGACTTCGAAATCAAAACTGTAAAATAACGAAAGATAATAATCTTTACACATTGAACAAAAGATAACTCACGAATACACGCATATTGCACAATCTGATCTCACTTACTTAATCTACTACAATGTAATAATCAAAACAATTTCCTTCTCGCCCATTAAATAGCCTATATTTGAAGCAATTTAAAAAAAAACGAATGAGAGGTGTACATGGGAGAATCTGGCCTTGCATATGTCAAGTTTGACGATCTCATCAATATGACATCTTGTGCCGGAAATAAGAGGAGCTGGTAGACACCTGATCACACCGACCTCGTCAAGTCGCTGCCATTACATCAGGAATACAAGACTCACAGATTCTGGCTTTCGTCATCCTTCTTTTGGAGAGAACAAGACGAACCGGTTCCTGATTTCGTCACCCTTGGTTCGAGAAGACAAGACACTTAGATTCCTGAATTTGTCACCCTTGGTTCGAGAACACAAGACGCATATATTCTATCACCATCTGTTCGAGAAGACAAGACACATACATTCCTGATTCCGTCACCCTCCCTTGATTCCAGAAAACAAGACGTATAGATTTTGGATTTCGTCAACCTTCTTTTGAAGAGAACAAGACGTACGGGTTCCGAGGTTCGTCATCTTCGGTTCGAGAAAACAAGACGGATACATTCTTGGTTTCGTCACCCTCGGTTCGAAAAGACACGATACTTCTATTCCTGATTTCGTCACCCTTTCTTCGAGAAGACACGACACTTAGATTCCTGATTTCGTCATCCAGCCTTGGTTCGAGAAGACAAGACGCATACATTCCTGATTTTGTCACCCTTTCTTCGAGAAGAAAAGAGGCATACATTCTTGATTTCGTCACCCTGTGTTCGAAAAGACACGACACATACATTCTTGATTTCGTCACCCTTTGTTCGAGAAGACAAGACGTATACACTCTTGATTTCTTCACCATTGGTTCGGGAAGACACGTCACACAGATTTTTGATTTCGTCACCCTTTGTTCGAGAAGACAAGACGCATATATTCTTAATTTCGTCACCCTTTGTTCGAGAAGACAAGACGTATAGATTCTTAATTTCGTCACCCAGCCTTGGTTCGAGGAGACAGGACGCATGCATTCTTGATATTGTCATCCTTTGTTCGAGAAGACAAGACGCATATATTCTTAATTTCGTCACCCTTTGTTCGTGAAGACACGACACTTCTATTTCTGATTTCGTCACCCTTGTTTCGTGAAGACAAGACACTAATATTCTTGATTTCGTCACCATTTGTTTGAGAAGAAAAAACACATACATTCTTAATTTCGTCACACTTTGCTCGAGAAGACAAGACCCATACATTCCTGAATTCGTTACCCTTTGTTCGAGAAGACACGACACTTAGATTCCTGATTTCGTCACCCAGCCTAGGTTCGAGGAGACAGGACGCATACATTCTTGATTTCGTCACCCTTTGTTCGAGAAGACAAGATACTTAGATTCCTGATTTCGTCACCCAGTCCTGGTTCGAGGAGACAAGACGTATACACTCTTGATTTCTTCACCATTGGTTCGGGAAGACACGTCGCACAGATTCTTGATTTTGTCACCCTTGGTTCGAAAAAACAAGACGTATAGATTCCTGATTTCGTCACCCACCCTTGGTTTGAGAAGACAAGACACATAGGTGCCTGATTTCGTCAACCTTTGTTCGAGAAGACACGACACACAGATCCTTGATTTCGTCACCCTTGGTGCGAGATGACAAGACAATTGTCATTTGAAACTTTTTATTGTAAAACTACATTGTATAGTACCATACCGACACCCAAATCACTCACCTAGAGACAGCTGTCCCACTGGCCGTGTTGTGATTGGTATTTTTGAGATCAATAGATTCTGTTTTCGAGACCAACGATCCCGTCACGTGAACAACTGGTCTAGATCTGAAACATGGAATGGAAAAGTAATTATATTTAAAGATAGTCTTTGAGTAAAACTCCGAAAACGGGCACCTTCCCCTTTGATGATCCACTGGCGTACCCCCAAGTAAACAACGTCTAAAACATACACACTTTGTCACATTTTCGACTTAAAAAGTATTCCCGATATCTGATGTCCTTTTCTCTTTTTTCTCATGAGAACATAATATTATTTGAAACTATGCCCAGTTTACAACAATCTCGATCTTACTCTACTTTTTTAATCCATCGATTGCTTGATAAGCAATGAAGAATTTAAGCTCCTAAATAGAGAAAAAAAATCTTTAAAAAAGAGAGATAACAAGAAGGAAAACCAAATAGAGATATGTCTAGCAGAGATAATGCTTTCTTACCTCACAAGTACTACTGTCGATGACTTGTAAGCCCCTACGACCAAGTCTTGAATTGTGGAAGGAAAAAAGGATAATATTTATTTATTATGCATAAGAGTACTTTCTCTTATCCGTACAGTCATTACAAGACGCCAAGTTTCGACAACCGTTACAAATTCCATTTAAGAAAGATTTCATTAGTTGCTCATTTTATGCATACCCTCCAAAAAATAAAAACAGTTTTTCTATCCATAGATTTGAAATTTTAGAACAAAACGGTGAATCAAATGATGACAATATTTTTTTATCGTGAAATCTTTGATTTCAAAACTGTTATATTCAATTTAATTCAAGTTAACATTAATTTTCCTCCATTCCTTTTTTTCTAAGTCAAAAAATTACCCAAGTAATACATGTTTACAAACACAATGACATGAGCAATGGTTTTAATACAGGGAAGACGGCGTACTTCGTAAAAGCATAAAATTATTCATACCCCTGTAAATTTAATGTATTTTGTATTTTCGTAACTCAAGAAGGATCGGTAGACTGGTTAAAGTAGGGCCTTTGTTGAATACTGTAAGATGTAAGCATTGATATGTCACTTTCTCAAGAAACATAAATCGGGACAAATCAATTTTTCACAAACTTAAAAAATAAGAAACTTGTTAAGGGTATAAATAATTTAGATGTTAACTGTAAATGCTTATTTTGGATACGCCTTATAACAATTTAATACACGTATAAAAGATCAAAAAGAGGAATAGAAAAAGAAAGGAAAATACTAGAAAGGAGAAAGGTAAGATTAAGAGTAAAGAAGTTGAAAACGTAGTGCCACAAATTACATAATCGCAAGCCGATTCATAAGTATTCTTATAATGTTATGATACTGTTATATGATATTATCGTCACTCTATGGCCCGAATTCACAAAGCAAGGTTTGAGCTCAAACCTCCTTTTGTTTCGCCAAACCTCCTTTTGTTCTTTACAAACCAGGTTTGTAAAAAACGCGTAAAACGCGTCATATGACGTACGAAAACCAAGGTTTGTCGACAAACCTCCTTTGTGAATTCGGGCCTCTAAGTTTACTGTCATACCTGGGTACATATTATTATCCATGTCCATTCCAGCTGATAGCGATGATCCAAATGTGTTGAGGCTTAGTCCGAAATCAGAAGGTTCGAGGCTCTGGGGAGCAATAACAGCGCACAATAT
Source organism: Strongylocentrotus purpuratus (assembly GCF_000002235.5). Taxonomy (NCBI): domain Eukaryota; kingdom Metazoa; phylum Echinodermata; class Echinoidea; order Camarodonta; family Strongylocentrotidae; genus Strongylocentrotus; species Strongylocentrotus purpuratus. The sequence goes on along the minus strand of NW_022145604.1, from coordinate 5,173,880 downwards.
ATTACAATCAAACGCCGTGGCTTACAATAAAGCCCCAATACATTGTCATGAAGTTAAAATCATAAATAGCATGCGAATGTATATGTTTAATCGTGAAGGGGGGGGGGGGAGGGGTTAAACTTCAAACCACAAGACGTGGGGATTGGTTTTCTGTGGTGACATAATATACATTGATAATGGTGCACTTGGCCTTGTGGCGTGCGCCTGTAATCCATCTAACAGTGGAAGTTACAAACGGATTCAACCGAGGACGCAGGTTCGAAACTGAGTCACGTCTTTCGGATGGTGACGTTTAAAGGTCGGTCCCCAGACGTAAAACAATCATATATCTGATTGATACACGTCTGTAAAAACCCAAATATCCCCACCCATCCCCCTACTCCTGACGCCAGTAGATATCAATAGTATAACTTACTTGTGCAAACGTAGTAGATAGACCTAGCCGGCCTTGGCTGTGGTAGATGTACACTATCCCTTCACCAGTCTTTCCACCGTAAGGAGCGCTGACCGCTAAGTCTGTATCAAAAAAGTGCATGACGGATTCAAAAGTGAAACTATTAAAGTGTCGGTAGACTGATTTGAGGGGGAGGGGGTGGGGGTGGGGGATGGGGATGGGGGTGGGGGTGGGGGTGGGGGGTGGGGGTGGGGTGGGGGTGGGGGGTGGGGGTGGGGGTGGGGGGTGGGGGGTGGGGGTGGGGGGGGGCATTTATCCCAGTTTGCTGTCAACAAAGCAAAACATGAAGACGAAGAACAGGAAATCTAGACAAACAACCACATGGGTTTAATTTTGTATTCATCAACTAACCAACCAATTAAACGAACAAAACAAAACAAAAAATCAAGAAAATAACGGCAAGAGCAACAACGCACAAATATAGCCATTCATTTTTGCGATTTGAAAAAAAATTACAGTTTGCTGACAGAAAAGGAGGAATGGCATGTTATGATATTTTCCACAATCGAAATCCGAGAACATTACCGTTGTATCCGTCTTGGTTAACATCGCTTAGAGCCGCCATACTAAATCCGAATCGAGCACGAACTTTGTAACCCTGGATGGTCGTACCCTCGGAGAAACCACCCTGGAGGGGAAAGAAGAAGAAGAAGAAGAATAGAGAGAAGGAAGGGGTTTAAGATGGAGAGAAGGTGAAAAGGGGAAGAGAGTAGGAGGGGGAAGAGGCGTAAGAGGAGCAGGGAGAGGAGGAGGAGGATGGGGAGGAAGTTGATAAGAAGAAGCGGTGGGATGAAGAGAAGGAGGAGTAAGGGAATGAAGTTGAAGAGAAGGAGGAAGAGAAAATTTCATTCAACAATTAAAATCTGAAAGAAAATACAATATCCTTAAACAGATTGTTGTATAAATGCCATACGACAGAACCAGATTTAAGTAGGGGGAGGGGGGGGGGGGACAAATTTCACTGGCCCTTTTAAAAGTCTATATCTGTACCCTTAGTGCATAAGAATGTTTTCAAGTTTTTAATGATTTTATATTCCAAAGGGCCTTTGAATATGTAAAGACTTTTTCTGGTCGTTGATAGATCACAACTGTGCCTTCTTCTTTGCAGAATCCTCGAGCCACCACTGAAATGATATTCAAATCAACGATTATAAAGGTTAACAGAAAAGAAGACCATGTTAGTTTGCGCTTCGTAATATTATTTCGTAATTATCCTTACGTTTTCATCATTGTAGAAGATCCTCACTCGACCGATCTCCCATCCGTCAGTCGTCTTCGACTCGTCGATGTAGAACGGTGCACTGACCACGAGATCCGTGAAGCCGTCATCATTGAAGTCAGATACGACCAGGGTGTGACCAAAGAAGGCTCCGGTCTGACTGCCCGTGAGGTTCAAATAGGCGTTCATTGTCGAGTCGAAGATGGACACCTAAGAGGCAGAGGTTCCAAGATAAACACTATGAATATGACGGACAAAGAAAGAGGACAAAATATACAGTTCCTCAGGTAGACAAAGGAACATCCTTTCATTGCTATTATATAAAAATGTGTAGAACAGGTGTCACATGCATATTCACCTGTTCCACACATTTTTACAGAATAGCAGTGAAGGGACGTTCCTTTATCTACCTGAGGAACTGTATATTTTGTCCTCTTTCTTTGTCCGTCATATTCATCGTACGTCATGCCATTACAGTTTTAAATAATCTGAGCTGTCTGGAAGTAATTTGCAAAGGTTAACCATGTAATACACACAAATTGATGTTTACTGTGGGGATTATTTAATTTTTTAATCATCAATATAGAAAGAAAATCGACTCAATTGTGCTGAACATCACAAGCTCTGCACACAAATTGAGTATAGTGAGCAACAAATTTACATTATAAGGCATGACAGTTTGGTCTTAACTTTTCAGCTAGCTCTTGTCATATTTTGAAGAGCGACTCTTTCATGGGACATTTCAACTACTCTATGCATCCAAAGTGACACTAAGAAGACCCAGAGAGTTCACAAATTAGTTTCTATTTTTTACGGGGACTCAACCTTTTCTTTTGTAAAGGTCTTCAGTTCTAGTAGAGTAAATAACATTCAGAATAAGATTGTGTATAGACATGTACTTTGCAACAGACTGGTTAATTAACATATTCAGATTGGCAGATGCTTTTTTTCAGAGGACTTAGTGACGAGTTATTCAATCAATCCGTTATTTAGTGAATGCACTAAAATACTTGGAATGCAGTCTGCATACATTGTTTATTGCTATGTCGGGTAAGCCTCTGGTAATAAATTTCCTAAATTTCGGGTTGTCAAGAACAGCCTTTGTTTAAATGGTATGCATATAATTTTAATTTTAGGAAACCGGCCTATTACGAAGGACAGCTACGTGAGCCACATGAGTTATTAGGGACTTTTAGATTTGCGTGGACTGCTACGTATGACGTCCTTTTAAGGCACTGGCTGTCACACGTAGCAGTTCACGTTGTCGTCGTGCAAATCTAAAAGTCCGTATTGTGGACAGCTGGAAAAGCCAACCGTCTCTGTATCAAGGAAGAGGCCCACACAGGCCAATCAAATGAGTTTCTGACGTTTAAAGGTAAAGACCAGTATTGGAAATGTCCCAATTTCAAAAAATGAAATGGAAGCTCTCATTACCAATCATGTGAAAGAATATGTTTTGACTAATACATGGTGATAACAAATTTGCCGGGAAACCGCCTACTAATTCATATATTTGGTAAATTTGTTTCTCTCATGGTCTGTGAGAGATATAGGGTAGTCCCATATACATATTTCTGTGTATAGTGCTTGTAACTTTATGAAGAATGGGCCACATTTCTTATCATTTTGATGATTCCAGAACCTTGCAGATGCTAGATGCTAGATGATCAACCTTTTCTGATCGATTCCACAACGTTTCTTTCACAATGCAATCGCATGACCATAACTGGTCTTTACCTTTAAGCATTTCTTTATGCCATTAACAAAAGGTATCAACGGTTTGATCTTAAACCAAAGGTTACATAATTACATGCATACATGCTTGCTGATGGGACATTTTTTTTGTGGTAAAATGCCAGCTGAAAATTTTCCTTTAAAGCCTGTCTGTACTAGTTTGGCCAGGAGGGGTTAGACCTCCCTGCTAGGTCATTGACAGGTGGTTATCTCATCAAACCAGCTCTGAAACATTGTTTGCTATATAGAGGGCGCAAGTACCCATCGATGCGCTACCTATGATTAAATCCTTCAGACATGAAAGCGATACCGTGTTCACCTTTGGTAGAAAACACCATCAGCTTGATTTGAAAGGGTTCAGTTTGACTTACTATTCCGACTAGATTGTCGGCACGAGGTATTCCTACCGCATACTCCGGTCTGGAATCTCCTTTGAAATCACCAAAAGCAACTGCATAGCCTGAATGCAAAAAATATGATAATGTGTAATAATTACCTTTAATATTTCCTTTTCCTCTGAGTCCTAAGAGAGTGAGCCATGGTTTGATAAATCGATTTTATTTGTAGGGTGTTATTCTTTACATTTTTAGGAATAAACCTGAGAGCGGAAGCATTGCAAATTATTTACTTTTGATAATCAAAGACATCATAAATACTAAAAGTAGATACACGTACTTTTTACCATTACAATTATGATTTCAATCAAATCGCTTGCAATAAGAATGTGACATCAGATAATTAGAATAATCAAAATTGTACTCTTATTTTTTTGTTGTTGTTGCTTTCAATGTAAGAATACATACCCTGTCATGATGGTCAAATGGTGTCGAAATGTGACAATGCATATTTCTTTTCAAGGCCGACTGGTAAGATGGACTCTTAAAATATTTGTCGGAATGAATAGTAGAATGAACTAGACCAATATGGAATCCGAGAACCAACTGGAAGTGGAATGACACTGTACATTTGGGCTAGTATGGCAGAGAACAGATTGTTTGTTGTTGTTGGAGGGGGGTGGGGGGGGGGGGGGGGGGGGGAGGCAATCAACCCCAAGCCCGGAGAAGATATAGGAGAGTGTTTCACAAAGACTAAGATCAAATTTAAGTTTGACTGAAGTATGGCAGGCCTTTCATGCCACTGTTTGCTCTAACCATTATAATCTTTAGATAATATGTTTTCCTTCAATAATGAATTATCAAAACATGTAAATTCTGTAGATTTGTGACCATGATTTGTACGTCTCTTGAGAGACAAATGCCAGTAAATGGTGAGAGCAAACCATGGCATAAATAGCCTGCCATAGTTAAGTCCAGTTTAAAATCGATCGTAGTCTTTGTGAGACACTCCCCAGGATAGATCGATAGAATCATAATCGACCCTATTTTGGTTTAAAGAAGGAGGACAGTACAAACCTCGGTAACTATCGTCAAAGCGGACAGGTCCCTCGTTGGTTCGCCGTTCACTTTGAAGATCTGTACCTGTCACCCATATTTGACCTTGATCAAAAGAGAAGAAAACACAAGAACAATCACAATTTTGTCTGGTACATTTATCGAAATGTAGTCCTACATTATTATTATTTTTTTTTTAAGGGGGGGGTGGTGGGGGGGGGGGCCTACGGATCGAGTATTTCATCTTTTCTTTCAGCTCTAGATTATTCTAACTTCGCCCTTCTTCTTCCACGTTGCCCCCCCCCCAACCACTCTCTCTCTCTCTCTCTCTCTCTCTCTCTCTCTCTTCTCTCCCTCTCTCTCTCTCTCTCTCTCTCTCTCTCTCGCTCTGTCGCTCTCTTTCTCTCTTTCTCTCTCTCTCTCTCTCTCTCATTCTCTCTCTCTCTCTCATTCTCATTCTCTCTCTCTCTCTCTCTTTCCCCCTCTCCCCTCTCTCCATCTCCCATTTCTCTCCATCCCCTCTGTCCTTCCATTGCCCCACCCCCTCACTCCAACTTTTCCTTCTTTACCTTCCCCATCCTTTGTTAGTGTCACATGGGAATCCCAGCTATACAATTTCCCCATGCATTTCAAACAAACATTTCCTCCATGTTTATCTATCTGTGAATATCGTTATAGACCTCCCCTATGGCATTGTTTGAAAGAAAATAGATTTAGGATTTTTTTCCTTCATTTTCTCCTGCTTACCTTGCCAAAAGAAACTTCCGGGGGCGCCGATCAAAATCTCATCCTGTTTGGGGGAAAAACAATAAAAATGCACATTGATTGGATCATGCTATTTGCTATATAATTTGGAGCACATGAAGTAAGATCAAAAGTGATTGAATGGCAACATTCAATGTCTACTTTTCTGATCGAACGTACTGCCGATTTGGGTCAATCTTAAAGTTTCTCGTTTAAAGGCACACTGTCCTACTTGTAGCTACTTGCTCCCTCTATATAGAAAACTTCCCCAATCGGTGCCTGTTGGTCCCCCATGATCCTCTTTTTCTTATGTTAAATGAGAGCTGAGTTAATGAGATAGCCACCTGTCACAGTGACCTCGCTGGCTCGCTGGGCGGTCTAATCCCTCCTTGCTGAAGTAGTAAAGCCTACCTTTAAAGCTTATCTGCTGTAGTTTACAGGAGGGATTAGACCGCTCTGCAAGGTCACTGGACAGGTGGTTATCTCATCAACTCAGCTCTCAGTTAACATAAGAAAAAGAGGATCATGGGGGACTAATGGTCATCGATTAGGCATTGTTTGTCTAATATATAGAGGGCGCAAGTAGCTACCAGTAGTGCAGTGGGCCTTTAAAGTATGTCAATAGGTGATTGATCTATTTTACAGATTTCATTTTAGTGTGTGGAAGATGTCACTCTATATCATTCGGTTTAACTGATTGTCAACTTGCTTGTGTGTTAACATAGTGCATTGGTTGCCTGAGGGATCGTTTGACAATGTTAAATCTGAGATGCATGGCCCTGCGTGTAATATCAGTGTCTGTGATATGGTGTAATATAATAAATTTCTAAAAAATTGCGCTTCAAAATGATCATGAAGTGTCTCAAAAAAGTAAAAATCTTTGAGTGACCGGTTTTACCATACTCATTTCCCCCAATACACTGTACATGTAGTTTTATAAAAACCGTTAGGAAAACGAAAAATGAAATATCTTGATAATCAAACAGGCTATCGGCTTGTAGAAGTCATGGGATTCCTGACCGATCTGAAGGTTTATAATTATGATTGCAGCATGAGCTAAATCCAGGATTTTGTTTCAGAATCTGAGGCATTATTATCGAGTCAATTTAAAGGTAAAGACCAGTTTTGGAAACGCCCCCTCCCAAAATATGAAATGGAAGCTCTTATTACCAATCATGTAAAAAAAAAAAATGTTTTGACTAATACGTATTGATACAAATTTTGCCGGGAAACTGCCTACTAATTGATATATTTGGTAAATTATTATTTCTATCCGGACCGGGTAGATATCGCGCACGTGTCGCGTAGTTACATATACATGTACATGTACATCTTTATGTATACAGTGCTTGATTTTGATTTGATTTGATTTGATTCTATTCATTTTCCACTCAAATATCCACAAATTAAATGACATATATAAACCATACAGTAATACAATATATAATATAACTGGGCCAAATTTCTTATCATTTTGATGATTCCAGAACCTTGCAGTACACACCAATACTTATATGCTAGATGATCAACCTTTTCTGATCGATTCCACAACGTTTCTTTCACAATGCAATCGCATGACCAGAACTGGTCTTTACCTTTAAAACGAATATGTAAAGGAAACTTACGGAAGTTATATCTGCTGCAATTCCTGCCTCGCAATGGGTGATGCCAAATACAGATTGTTCGCTTTCTGAAAAGAAAATGACAATAATTATAGTAATGCCTGGTAGAAGGATTTGATCAATACAAATCAGGATGACCCTGCTCATGATTTCTTTCATTTTATGCTGGCGATTTGTAGTTTTGAATATTACGACACATAACGGTCAGCAGCAAGTTAAGTTTAAAAATGTTGTCGAAATTGAACGATTCTCACAATGCCCTTACTTACTTTCCAATCTACTTTCAACATGATTAACGGATTATAAAGTCCAATTTCAGTATGGTGCCACTAAATGTGTGTGTGTATTTATGAGGGGGGGGGGGGGTACGTGAAATAAGTAAATTAAACAAAATGAGAAGAGAGGAAAAGAAAAAGCGATGTTCTCGGTGAAATACAACAGTAGTGGTGGGTGGGGGCAGCGGGGACACATGTCCCATGTACCCCTCTCATCTACATCAACAATTTCTGTTAAAGCCCGTCTCCACTAGTTTAGCCTTGAGAGATCAGACCTCCCTGCAAGGTCACTGACAGGTGATAATCTCATCAAATGAGCTCTCAATTAACATAAGAAAAAGGGACCATGGGAGACCAACAGGCACCGATTAGGCATTGTTTGTTTTATAGAGGGTGCAAGTAGCTATAAGTAGTGCAGTGGGCCTTTAAAAGAAAGCATTCTTACCGCGGCCGGTGCGGCAGGGCTCATACACCTCTATGTTGGTGAAGTCAGAGTTGGCAAGGAAGCACCCTCCTATCGGCTCTCGGGCAGTCTTTGTAGCATCAGCTGGTTTGATAAACCACGTATAGAGCGGACGACATGCCTGCCAAAATGAAAGTAAAGTCATACTTTTCTCAGTGATTGTAGCTATGATACTCCACTATCCCAATATCTTTTATCAGTTTCTTCCATGATTGAGGTACATTTCCCGATATCGTGTATTTTTTCCATAAAAAATTCTTCTGCCGTGATATGTAATGGCTTATTTAAAGCTTATCTGCACTAGTTTGGCCAGGGGGATTATACCTCCCGGCATGATCACTGACAGGTGGTTGTCTCATCAAATCAGCTCTCAATTAACAGAAGAAAAAGTGAACCATGGGGGACCAATGGTGATCGATTAGGCATTGTTTGCTGTATAGAGGGCGCAAGTAGCTATAAGTAGTGCAGTGGGACTTTAAGTTATTCTATATACTGTAACTGCTAATCGTTGGGGGGGGGGGTCATCGTCTTTTATTAAGCCCCAATAATTATAGGCTCCCAATGATTCTTCTCTTTGTTCTTCTCAGTATACAAACTCATACAATGTACCTTGTAATTTACATTTTGAAATTCTTTGTATACATTTTGATGTTTATGTGCCACACAAATTACCTTCCTGTGATACATTGTATTTATCACGGTATAGATAAACCAATTAAGGCTTTAAGATTGATCGGAAGATGATTAAAGATAGACTGGACAGAAAATGTCTCTCTTATACTTTGAAACTAATTGATTAAAGTAATTTAACAATTCAATCCAATCCAATACATAAATAATATAGCGCCTTTTCCTTGCAGTTACAAAGCGCTGTACACACACTCCACAATATATTGGTATATTAATTAAAAGGATATTTTATGTTATCAATTTAATTATGCGTCGGACGTAGAGAAACATCAAGGAGAACGAAACAGAATGTACGTCTGGGTTGTAACTAAAGTAGACAATACTTCAACCAAACTTAAATTTAACTTGCACCAATCGATTAATCACTATGTAAATGTGAATTTACCATACGAAAATGTTTAAATCTTACTGAAAAAAAACACCAAATGTTACCTTAATTCAAATACAGCATAAATCACATGTGGTAACAAACAGATCTAGCGAGATATAATTGGTATTAAAGAAGCAAAAATAAAATCAAGTTGCTTATTTAAACTCACCAATATTTTTCCATTTTCCCCGGTGCTTTTTACGGTTGCTCCTAACCATTGCCCTGACTTGTCTGCTATCTTCGCCCCTACTTCGTTGTCGTCGGTACCTGGAAGATAATTTATGTTTTAATATTGAGTCATTGAGCTTAAAGGTAAAGACCAGTTATGGTCATGCGATTGCATTGTGAAAGAAACGTTGTGGAATCGATCAGAAAAGGTTGATCATCTAGCATCTAGCATCTGCAAGGTTCTGGAATCATCAAAATGATAAGAAATTTGGCCCATTCTTCGTAAAGTTACAAGCACTATACACAGGAAGATGTATATGGGACTACCCTATATCTCTCACAGACCATGAGAGAAGCAAATTTACCAAATATATGAATTAGTAGGCGGTTTCCCGGCAAATTTTTTATCATCAAATTATTCAAAACATATTCTTTCACATGATTGGTAATGAGAGCTTCCATTTCATTTTTTGAAACTGGGGCGTTTCCAATACTGGTCTTTACCTTTAAAACATACGACAAAATCATGACATGTAGGCATTTACAATGTTATTCCATGCGTAAGTAATAATACACTCATCTCCGTAACTCAATTTGAGCAAGTAATCAAATCTTAAATGGTCGTATAAGCATTGACTTCTTGCTTCTGCTACGAGTTCCTCCTCCTCCTCCTCCTCCTCCTACTCATTCTCCAACAACAACAGCAGCAACAACAGCAGCAACAACAACAACATAATGAACAACAACAATTACAGCATTACAAATTCATAACTTTCTTATTTCTTATCGGATTTATCTTAAACTGTCACTGATGTGTTTCTAACATTAGTGATTTTATCAAAACCGATTAAATATCGGGTGCAATTCCCTTTAAAAGCCTGTCTGCACTAGTTTGGCCAGGGGAGGGGGGGGTTAAACCTCCCTGCCTGGTCACTGGCAGGTGGTTATCTCATCAAATCAGCTCTCAAAGAAAAAGGGGAACATGGGGGACCAACAGGCATTGTTTGCTATGTAGAGGGCGCAAATAGCTACAAGTAGTGCAGTGGGGCTTTAAAACTCCTCCAGCTCCAATACAAGTTTAAAACAAATAATTACCTAATGAGTCAAAGGCTGAAAGCTCTTCACACTCTCCTGGGTTGGTTAGGGGTGTGAGAGGACATCTGAATAGAGCGCCCCCTCGTGTAACATCCGGCTCAGATGTTTGAAATCGCGGTGCACCAACGATGACCCTGAATCATGGTAACAAAATGAAACAAGAGAAGATTGAAAAAATATAAATGTTGTATTTTTCCTTTCTGTATTTTATGATCCACCGTGACCTATTGGATGTAATAGATTTTTATCTCGTGTACTCGTCATCAGACAACTAATGCACAGTAAAATGATCATTTTCATGAATCGCACATGCATTTCAAAATTATAATGTATCACGATAAAAGTTGGGATCTCAAATCCAATCTGTCCTAAGAAAAATCAACGCGCTTTACATAAATAATATACTAGAACATGACATAAAAAGATACCGCTTAAATTAGAAATGTAGATTTGCTGTAATTCATATATTCCATACACAAAATACCCATTGCAATAAACTCGATTATTACAAAGCAACAAAACTTTTGAATACGAATGTATGCTGGTATGCGCTTGAAAAGAGGTGGGATTTCAATTGTTTCTTATTGTGCTGGGGTGAAGAGTACATGGGAAATAATTCCATAATGTGGGTGAATGAATAGAACATGCTCTATTTCCAAATGGGACGGTTAAGAGATTTTGTGTGAATGTTCCTTGAGGGGACGTATATCACATTCGTATGTCTGACATTTGAATAAATACACGACGTTGCTCACGTCTGTAACCAGTGAAATGAAACATCAGCAACGAAAGACACAAGACTGTAATGTGCCTATAATCTCATTAAAAGTTAATTCCTCATGAGAAATATTTAATGAGAGGTTACTGCCAGGTTTAAGGTTAACCTGGCTTACCGTAACAATTTTTATTGATTTGTTGCTATTTTGTTAATTGTTAAATTTTGATAAATGGCTAAAACTCCCTTTTGTCACTATACGTGGGCCTACTGCTATGGTTTCAGTTTTCATGCTCCATACTCAAGTTCGTGACAGTTTTAAAATTACTGAACAGAAGATATGCCCGTATAATGTCTAAACAACACAATGCTAGACCATTATACTCGTGTCACATTGCAAATCAGTGACATGTTTACGCGTCCATCAGTCATCGTAGAACACAAACAAATATTATGCAGACTCATAGAACCGTGGATGGCAAAACAAAATCCACGACCTTGGCGTACACATAAATGCCTACACACTCAGGCATGCCCTGTTTGTGAATTGAACAATCAAAAGTGTCGACTAAATTTATTATTCCATTATTTGTGTTCGAGATATTAAAGAAAAGACACCTAGAAGTACTAAAGTAATTTCATTCAATTTCATGTGTTATTCGTATGTTGTGTACATGAAAATGCAGCAGTATAGAACTTGAGTAAATAAAAAGAGTCGAAAATGTATCTTGAACAAGGTGACATGTACTAAATAAAACTGTATATATCACTGTTGCAGTTGGTGTTTAAGCTTAGAGGCATTTTCAGTCATAAATGACTATTTATGCATTATCACGTTACTTAACAAGGCCGTTTAAGCTTTATAAACAAACATATAGGAAGGATACATCAACATTCGATTTTATTATCCGTGTCCTCAATTAATCAGTTAAGTTAACGACCACTGATTTAGTTTCGCCTTATACTTTTTAACAAGGATGATAGAGATTTCCTACCTGGACTTTAGGATTGAATGATTTCATTGGATTACTGAGATTATGATCAACAAAATACCGTGTTGTTTCTGGAATTTCATTCAGTTTCGGTTTAGTTTCAGTTTAGTTTCTTTTATTTCACATGAAAAAACAATACATTAACAAAACATAGCATATTAACAAAATTGATATTCAGTGAACAATAAAGACATCTACACAACACAAGTTTCGAAATTACATGTGAACAAAAAAAAACTTAATAAAAAGCATAGCTTGTGGAGTTTCAGTTCCTCAAAATCATTTTGACACAGTGTCATTCATAATCAGGTAGAAGTATAGTAATCCCCCCCCCCCCCAACAGAAGTAAAAAGCAAGTACCAAGTGTAGCAAAGTATACAGACAATATGGATGATGGGTGTAAGAAAAAAGAGAAATAGGAAGAGAAGGTAAAGAATGGAAGTCAGAAGAAGAATGAGAAGATAGAAGAGGTAGTTTTAGAATGGAATGTTCAAGGTCGGGAGTCATAGATTAGAATAGTAGTGCATTACACGTACACATTCAATGATAACAATTGAATATGTTGTTTTTTTAAAGCTGCCACAGTTTTTAAGCTGTTTGAGATTCTATTCAATGTTGCTCCATTAGTTTGGTCCTGTTTATAATCAAGGAGATACGAGTATTAAACTCCTTGGTATGATATCGTTTTGGGGGCGAAAACTGTCCTGGTTAGAGGAAGATGATAGTTTGAATGTGTTGCATGTCGTGTTTGGTATGTGTGTATCAGATAATACAAATAAATGTATGGCATTATGGTTAAATTAGAAATCTAGAATAACACGAAATCCTGTTTACTTTTCCAGTCATGATCCTGATGTTAAGGGATTTTTCTGACTTATGTCAATAAAAATTGTCAATGTTTTCATATTATTGGTTTACCATAGAGGATGTCTAGCACGGTCCAATGCAGCCCCACGCCTTACCTTTTAAGTCTGCCTTTACTTTGTCAAAATATTATACTATATGATTATAGATATATTTCCGTTTTCAATGCACTCTACCAGCAAACCGAAAGCCTAATTGATTCAATGACATCATCAGGTCGCTTTCGTATAGATTACCGTTCCACCAATCACGGTCCGGGTATTGTTGTCCGTCAGACAAAATACACGTACGGACGAAATGTGTTGTAGACTTTCATTTATAGATATCGCTTGCTGATGGTCAATAGATCAATAGCTCATGCATACATTAGCACAGAAAGAAAGCCTTTCAGTTCTTAATATGCGATATATTTTCACTTTCGTATGTGTATCAATATTTCGGAATGGTATAAAGTTTATTTAGACAAATATTCAATAGACATGCATAGCAGCAAATACGATTGCAGAATCAAAACCTAACAGCCACTTTTCAGACATTACAACATTCTCAGATAATTCCAAACTTGTTTGAGGATTATGCATTTATAAGATCAATCTCAAATAGGCCTACTTGGAGCAAGATACGAACTTCAAGTAAACCCTACACTAAAATAAGAGAAAACAACATCGAAGAAAATTATAGGCATTTTATCCACATTACCTCTCATTTAGCATTTTAGGATTAGGAAAATATTTCTTTTCAAAATTGTGCATATTTTATGTACAAGTTTTCGAATGGCCAAGGCCTATGCTATAAGTATCGAGAATATTTTGTTATCATGTTATAAATATATACATGTCGGCTTTAATCGTAAGTTAATGATGGTGATAGTTTCAAGAGGATGATTAATATACGTATCAAAATAGTTATACAGATTAATGTAAGAATATGCTAGATACTAAAGTATTCTAAATCGGATACTATGAATCTTAAGTGACACTCTTTATTATGATAACCGAATACAAGTTGTTTTTTCTCCCGTATCCAATTTAATTAGTTTAAGTGGAGATTCCCGCTGGTTATGACTCTTAAAGTCTTTGGTTACCTTCCTAATCTTTCTCAATTTCATTATGGTTTCCTTCCCTGTTCCTTTTATATTTTTTCGATTGTAAGAAGGGTATGCTTTCCCTGCATTCAAGCATCCCGTGAGTGCTGATGATGTTATCCTTTTTCGTCATCGTCCGTTTTTGCAGTTTCAGCTCATCGCGAGAACTGTTCATGGAATCAGACAGAAGATGAAGTTCACTCTTTTTATTATTAAGTTGATTTGGATGAAATAATAAGAATAAACAAAACTTTAAATAAAAGATGATAAAGCAGTACAAATGGATGTAAATCTGATAAAAGAAAAGATATTTATATATGTTTGAAGTTGTGATCAACCACAAATTGGCAACTTTGTAAGTTTACTTTACGAGCACCTTTCCCATTTGTGTGTACTAAACTTACCTGATCATATATCCATCGTTATTGTTGTTGATGAAGAAATAAACGTATTTCTTTTTATACTGGGTATGTGAAACTAAAGTAATGTGTTAGTAGGCAAAGGTTATGAATGGTTAGTTATTGGGATAAATATGAGCGCGTTCTACTAATCAATTTAACTTTTTTTGTTCGCTTCGTTGCTTCAAATTGACAAGATCATTCATTATAAACGTAATTAAAAAAAAGAAAATTCGATTCAAAAATCCAAACTTCTTGACACTCTAAATCTAGAAAGTGTGTATTGATTTCAGATTAATGACAACGTTCAAGAATACTGTCCACATGGGCAAACTGAACATCAGTCATTAAAGCTTGAAGTCCGAGATGTTTTTCTCTCTCTGATTACTTTTGACAACCAACCTCAAGCACCCTCACCGTCCACTCAAAACCAGGAAACTTAAAATGTAAAGTTGAGTACTGCATGGCCATGAGATTTAACTGTAAATGAAACTGCCAGAAAGCGACTAGCTCATTGCAAAATAAATCACTCAGTTTTGCTGTAAATCAAATGCACTGCACGCAGAAATGACAATATGGTCTACACACACATGTGGCATGTACATGTAAGGTTGGTCCAAACGTTCTAGTCATACTTTGATCTTTAAGGAGTTAGTTGAAGAACTTTCCTTTTGGAGGGAATATTTCGACTTAAACATTCCTCCAAAATCATAAATGAAAAGAATTAGAAAGCTCACAGACTTTTATTCGCCTCGACCAATCAAAAGTAAAGCCTTTCTTTAAACATCCTCGTTGCACTCTCGACACCAGAAACCAATGCTTGACCTTCATCTATCACGATCCTGTTTCTATATCATACCTCAAACAAAAGACAGAAAATGAAATTCAACACTCTCTTTTGATTAGTATCGGCTGTTCTTTCCACTTTAAAACCACCCGTACCTTGTGAAAGTGTTGATAGCGAACGTGGCGAAAGTACATAGCGATAAGTCGTGGGTTGAACACGTCAGACGTTAAAGGTAATACAAAGTTTTGGTATGGGGTCATGAATTTGGTTCAAATGAACATAATGGAAGCATATGCAATCCTACAATATTCAGTGATCGTTATCACGGTTGAAATCGAGTCTAAAGTTAGGAAATTGTAAATAATTAACTCTTTATGTTGTATAGCTCCCTCTCAAGGCCAAGATATTAATTAAGCTATAAAACAATGCTTCTTGACTAAAATCGACCGATTAGCTATTCCCGTCTGGAAATTTTATATCACAATTACATTTTCTGAGATTTTCATGGTCGCAGCAACTATTGTACGGCCGTAGGCGCTATTTGAAATTTATCAAAATTTACCGGGAGCACCGGTAAATTTTTATATTCAAGTTTTCTCGAAAGCAGAAGCGTTTTAGGGACTAAATTTTCTAGTGCTTATAATTCATCCACAGGAGCATCCAAATATATCAAAATTGAAAAGAATCACTATCAACCCAATTTTCAAAATGTCCCAAAACTTTGTATTACCTTTAACGGAAAAAGTAGGAAAGAAATGAGGTCTTTATCAGTTTGACAGTCTAATTTTCGAGGTTGGTTTAGATTTATTCCAGGATTTCGTGTTTAGCTAACGTCATACTGCGGTAGGGCATATTTGGGAATCATATTAAGAGGGAAAATTGAAAGAAAGCATTAAAGAATGTTGACGTCTGTTTAAGTCACATGCCCCCTCCAGTAAAAGGAAAGAACGAAATAGAAAGGACGAAAGGAGAAAGAAATAATGTGCTTTCCAAAACATCTCCCATACATAGGCCCCTTCGCAATCTGTCGGTCTGTTATTGTCGAATTTCGTTGATCTTTTTGTCTGTCTGTCTGTAAGTCCGTCTTTCTTTCTGTTTCTCTCTCTCTGTCTCTACATCTGTCTCTGTCGCTCTGTCTCTCTATCTTTCATTCTCTCTCTCTCTCTCTCTCTCTCTCTCTCTAACCACGAACCTGTTTTTTTTTCTTTGGCTTCATAATTATGTTGCGTGACATTGCATATTCCGTCGAACACACTACAAGTAACAGTCGATCAAACAGGAGTCAGGCATCGTCAGAGCTACAGACAAGTACAAGCTCCCCGCCGACATCGTCATCAATCACCATGTCATCTGGAACTAAGGGAGCTGGCGGCATCATGTAAAAAAAACATGTCATGAAATGTATTCACTTAAAGGCAGTGATAGCTCTTTCTTAAATAATTCCTGACGTAATGTTCAGCATTCTTGTTCTTGATGTTGTATGGTACTCCCTCACTCCCTCACCCCCTCTCTCTCTCTCTCTCTCTCTCTCTCTCTCTCTCTCTCTCTCTCTCTCTCTCTCTCTCCCTCCCATGCCTTCTCTATAGTTCCTCTATCACTCTTTCTCGCTCCTTTTCTATCCATCCCCCTCCTGCCTCTTCATCTAAACTTTGAATTAAAAAAAAAGGTTTTTTCTGGAGTATAATGTTCGTCACTTTATACATATCAATTTTTGTTCAAGTGGTTGAAGAAAAAAAAATGTACATGTCATCTTTTCATTGTCTTCAATGAGGTAATGTTCTAATGTTATTGGCAAGATGAAAAGTGCATGTTGCAATTGAAACTATAGCCAAGTTGTCTGTTGTGTTAGTCCAAATAAAGTAACACTGTCTTCTATCTAAGCTATCATTCACTCGAATCTACATTGTTGGCAAACATTGTTGGTTGAAAAAAAAATGTACATGTCATCTTTTCATTGTCTTCAATGAGGTAATGTTCTAATGTTATTGGCAAGATGAAAAGTGCATATTGCAATTGAAACTATAGCCAAGTTGTCTGTTGTGTTAGTCCAAATAAAGTAACACTCTCTTCTCTCTAAGCTATCATTCATTTGAAGCTACATTGTTGGCAAACATGTTTTCTTTTATGTAAATAAAAGGACAATTCACTGAGAACGTGAGTATCAGGTTTGCTATTTAAGACAAAGCCCTTGAAATAAATGCACTTAAATAGAAATAGATAGCGTGAGATAATTAGGCTAAAACATTTTTCGCTTTTTATACTGCGTTATTTGCCTGCAAAACAAGGAAACTTGATCGTAATGTGTGATACCTGCAAGGTATAAATGAAAATGCAACTAAAATTGTGATACAAGATACAATCACAGGATTTTTGCTGTTAGTTTTCTACACATCATCTAGAAGTTTAAGTTAATGTTTGGATGAGAATGATGTCATCAAGGAGGTTTTAGAGACTGAAGGACTTGAATCCCTAGTAAATCTCGTTTACAGCCCATTTGTATTTAGGACGACATGTTGGAGAACAACAAGAACAAGAAAAAGAAGTAAAAGAATGAGGTGAAGAAGAAGAAGAAGAAATAAAAGAATGAGGTAAAGAAGAAGAAGAAGAAGAAAAAAAGAAAAAAGAAAGAAGAAGGATTAGGAGAAGGAAGTAAAAGAAGAGGAAGAAGAAGAAGAAGAAGAAGAAGAAGAAGAAGAAGAAGAGGAAGAAGAAGAAGAAGAAGAAGAAGAAGAAGAAGAAGAAGAAGAAAGAAGAAGAAGAAGAAGAAGAAGAAGAGGAAGAAGAAGAAGAAGAAGAAGAAGAAGAAGAAGAAGAGGAAGAAGAAGAAGAAGAAGAAGAAGAAGAAGAAGAAGAAGAAGAAGAAGAAGAAGAAGAAGAAAAAAAAAAAGAAAAAGAAGAAGAAGAAGAAGAAGAAGAAGAAGAAGAAGAAGAAGAGGAAGAAGAAGAAGAAGAAGAAGAAGAGAAGAAGAAGAAGAAGAAGAAGAAGAAGAAGAAGAAGAAAAGAAGAAAAAAGAAGAAGAAGAAGAAGAAGAAGAAGAAGAAGAAGAGGAAAAAGAAGAAGAGAGAGAAGGAGAAGGAGAAGAAGATGATGATGATGAAGACGAATAAAAAGAAGAAGACGAAAAAAGGGAGGGATGAGGAAAAAAGAAGAAAAAAAACCCAAGTTAAGACTTCGGGGATGGGTGAGGGGGGGGGACCGGGTTTCCTCTTTAAAACAACAACAACAGCAATATATGGTATTACTCGTCCACTTGTTGTTTTCCTTTCACAAAACAAATTCGAGGAATGAAAAGGAAAATGTATACAATTTTAAAACATGAATTTTTAGAATACATAATTAAACAATGTGTAAATAATGATTTCCCGTTTCATATGTTAGATATGCCATATATACGATGGATACTCAGACATTTATTCACCCATAATGCGTGAAACCGGGGGCGTACAACCACAAAAACAGGAAATAAGGAAATAAAAGCAAAAACAAAAGGTTGAAACATCCACTTTCCTGTATGATTATCATGTTTGCTTAGGCTTTTCCAAATGATGTAATTTAGTAAACCATATTATACCCTTGCCATTATACACGACCTTTCTGACTGTACAGACTAAGCCTAAATTAACGATAATTGCTTGAAAATGGTTGGAGGTGTGATTTTGTTCCCCCCTTTCTATACTTGAGATTAAATTACACGGTTTCCCAACAAGACCCGAGCAACAATAGTAGCTTCAATAAATTGATTTTTTTTGTCGTCGAGATAATAATGTAAATGTGTTGTCTGTTTGAACTGATACCTTACATGAGCAAGGGCGTAGGAATTTCTTTGTTGTACAATGATTTGAAGCATGATTATCCGTTTAACAAGTGTTTCTTTTCATGTTATCTAAAAGAAAATCTATTCCACCCCGTGACACCCATAGCGCAAAGGAAATGACCCCGGAAGTGTTTAGCATTGAGGAACTTCCGGTTAGGAAGGAGACGCACTGTAATGACAGGTAGCATTACTAATCTGTTAATGACAATGATTTTTTTTTAAATAACTTGCTATCTAATAGCAGTTTTCAAGGTACTATTAAACACTTTAACATGGTTTTTAATTGAAATGAAATGAAATGAAACGTTTATCAACATGATCAACTTGGTTCGAAATTCGAGAAAATATGTTCCTATAACTTAGAATCTGGTTGTATAGATTTTACACTTCAGTTTGTTGAGCTGTACAACACAATGCCTGAAGTTAGATGGATAAGAAAGGTAAGAGAACGAGAGAGAGAGAGAGAGAGAGAGAGAGAGAGAACGAGAGAGAGAGAGATAGAGAGAGAGAGAGAGAGAGAGAGAGAGAGTGAGAGAGAGAGAGAGTGAGAGAGAGAGAGAGAGAGAGAGAGAGAGAGGGAGAGAAGGGCAGAGCGAGACAGGTAATGATACCAGAAGAGAGAGAAAATGAACATTATCGAATTGCAATATGCTTTTCAGTTGAGTTTGTGCCTCATCATCCAATATTCAAGATTTTAACACCCCATTTCCATCGATGCTCTCAACAAAAAGACAAATCAATTAACATAATGTTTGCACATCCTATAAATCGTTAATCCCTCATTCCTCATACATATTATCTTTATATCAAGCCGTCACGCTAATCACTGGGTAATCTGCATGGAATCTCGATCGCAGCGGAATTACTACCTGCATTATTAAGTACCAAGCACCCCGTGCTTATTACACTAACACCTCTTCACGACACTCGCGTGTATAATGTTACGGCAGAAAGACCATGCATGAGCTATGAGTTGGAGGGGATGAAATTCAGAGCATAAAACATGAATTTTAAAGCTCTTGGGAAGGGGGCAAATTCTGAAATATGAGGAGAGGATCTTCGGTGAAGGGGAAAGGAGTCTGAGTTTGGAATCCCCTTGGTATGAGCATGGACCTACTAATGGATGCGTCATGCAGTATGTATCGTTGTAACTAATGACCCACATCTGATTGTTGCAGATAAAGAAATGTGTAATAAACGACTCCTCGTAAAGAGGGGAGAAGGAAGGAGCGAAGGGGGGGAGGGGGTAGAGAGGGAGAGGGAGAGGGAGAGAGAGAGAGAGAGAGAGAGAGAGAGAGAGAGAGAGAGAGAGAGAGGGGGGGGGGCGAGGGAGAGGGAGAGGGAGGGAGAGAGAGAGAGAGAGAGAGAGAGAGAGAGAGAGAGGAAGTAAGCTTGAAATATTAAAATGGTGCAGCAATTTGAGAACAATGGAATTGGATTGTCTTAATGACGTTGTCGTTATTATAATGTCCCCCGAATCATTAAAAATGAACGTTGATGGTCCGTGCTTTCATCATTTATTTTCTTTAAATACAGACGTTCTCCTGCTAGAAAACCACAATTAATTAAGATCATATATTGATAAATTCACAACTGCTTGCAATCATGGAGTAGGTTTTAATATCACCCTGCTCCTACATTGGAGAGAAACACCTGTTCCCGGGGCTTGTTTGAGAAAGTTCAAAGGTCAAAGGGCTTGCTTCAACGTTACCCATATCTGACATTTTTTATCATGGCATGAATGTGACCTTGATCTTGAAAACAATTTACTGCATAAGAAATACAGAGCACGGTACTGCTTTGAGTGCATAAGCGGACCCAAGCAAGAGCACGAATACTGAGAAATAGGTGATGTTTACGAAACAAACATTACACATAGCCTACATGTACATGTACGCCTAGACTATTTTGGTACAACCTGATTTCAAATAGAAAAAATGAAATTGACTTTATAAAATAAAGAAAATGTATCCTTCCTAGGAAGATAAGTAATCGAAAGGGATATGGATGTCAAGGGGAGCGGAGGTGGGGGGGGGGGGGGGGGGGGGGGTCAATGACGTAGCGTCGGTGCACCAAGTATTGAGGGGCACCTTTTTCAAAGGGGCAGTTTGATAATGTGAGAAAACCAGGTAAACGCGTATGATGGGAGGGTGTTAAAATGAGTCTAATTTTTTATTTGTATGTTTCATTTCCTCCCCTCTTTCCCCTTGACTTTTATTGCAATTGCATGGGGGCACATGGGCCACCGCCCATGTTTAGCCACGTCACTATACGGGATTCATGCATATACAGCAGTTAGACCAATATATCCGGTGATGAGTATCGATCTAGCATACCCGGGGGAAGGGGGAGGGGGGAGGCATTGCTTTAATTGATGTGACGTGCTCACGAATACACAGTTAATGGCGCAATTGAGGTTGAAGGGGTGTCTCCAGGGTAGACACCCCTTTGCTTCCCTCGATCTTCGATGCACCCCTGTTGATTGGGGTCATTATTTAATTCCCTTCGACCACGCCCCTCTCGTTCTCAACCCGTTATTTTCTCATCGTTGATTTTTTTTTCTTCCCGAGACTTTTTTCTTTACTACCATAAACAAGAATCCTGTCCTGAATACATTGGACCCCCCCCCCCCCTTTTCACCCTCTGTCAGACTGCCAAAGCGATTCTAAACCGACCGATTCTTGGTAGTGCAATGCTTTGCTCGGTCTAGTGGAAAAGTCTCCAGGTTGTGAACCACAAGCTACGGGGTTCGAATCCCTGCCGCATCACCAACGTCCTTCGGTAAGGCATTATCTTACATTTGCCACACTCGACCCAGGGGTTATGGGTAAATGGTAGCATGTATTCCTTAAAGCCACCGAGTGCTATGGTCATTGCCGGAGCAAATTCACAAGTCACACGAACTAGACCGAGACCAGACCGAAGCCAGACTGAAGACAGACCGAAGGTAGACCGAATGCAGACCGAAGCCAGACCGAAGGCAGCCCGAAGGCAGACCGAAGAGATCAATAACTCAATAGCCAATCATCTGTCGGATGGCTTTGGCGTCAGCTGTAGTAATGATATTCAGAGTCCTTTTGAAGCGCAAAAAGACCATATCATTATGCGCTATTCAAGAACAGCATATATTAAAACTATTCTTAGGTAATTATACCGGTCCTGCGTCGGCCATAACACTGGGGCATAACTGGGGCATTCTACATGTATTCCGTCCCAGATGATCATATTGGAAACGCATTTCAATGATTCACGTTCTTTGTCTGGCAGGTACTCACGACTTCCCTTGCCTGTCAAGGATGATAACACTCAAACCACCATGCACCATCTGTCTTCCTCATAATCATCATCAGACTGGGAATACAGGTTCTTCGATTATACACACATCATAATGCTGGGGGAAGAAGTTGTTGTCTGGTCTTGCAATTTTTATTGCGGAAGAAACTGTCTAGATGTTTTGAATGGTTGGTTATGCATTTGCCAAATGGGTAAACAAGTCTAAGACATGTGGAAATCATGTGTACAATGCCTTAAAAAAGTACTACATGATATGATCAAGGCAAGGAGTTGGAATGGAGGACTACTTGATATATTGTCTTATCGTTCATTCGTCATGATCGTTTATGATTCTAGCTCAAAATTTAAAAAAAATTCAGTTTCAATTTTTATTGTCCCATATTGAAAATTTGTTTTAACATTTAACACAGGTACAAAGAATCAAAACAAGTTTACATACGTTTAAATCAACAGATATTCTAAAAATCTTGATAAAGTCATGATCGGTAAAATATGGGGCAATATACCTCGGACTCCTTATTCAAATATCAAAAATTGTGTATTATCGTGATTATGAGGCTTTACTTTCACTAAAATGAATGAAAAAAAACTTAATCCTGTCGAAAATACCTTGGACTCCCCATGCAATTATGAACAGTTGTGTATTATCGTGGTTATGAGGTTTCTGAAAATCACTAAAATGATAACAGAAGCTTAATCCTGTTGAAAATCACAAACAATGATGATCACTGTCTTGTAAACGCTAATAATTTCATGGAGACACCGGGTACTACGCAAACATAAGTCACAGAATTCACCCAAATTGTATATATTTCGTAATACGAGCACTTTCATTCAAACGGTTTTACATGATCGTGCTTTCCACCAGAGTCTGAAACGCAAGACTATCACCTCTACATTTGGTCATCGATCATTTTTGTGCTATGTTTATATCAGACAAAGTGGTATTATTTACATTGAGTATTTATACCCATGCTGATTGGAGCCAGAAGGGCGTTAACTCACTATTTATATTTACACTATAAAACACAGCTATGCATGGTCACAGTGAACATGGTCAGCATTATCAAACTTCTGGCTCTCAAAAAGACGATTATTCCGGCTATTGATTTATTTGATGATAATCACAGATAAGCTTGAGTTCTTGTAATGATAGAAAATAAGTTCTCACAGAATGCAACAAAACTAATACACCGAATGTTCAAGATTACATATAAATGGCATGTGCTAAACGATTTTGGTAGAAAATGTACAGGGGTTGAGTAATGAGCATAGAAAGATAAGGAAATCAAGGTAGGTAGGCTAGACACCGTGTTCTTAAACATAGGTCACTATGTGCAACTGAGAGTTTGGTTTTTGTTGAAGATCATTTCCAGCAAGTTCAGCTGTGAATTTGTTTTTATTTTACTTGATCAAACCAAGGAGGATATTACGTTCAAACTTTCAACCTAATACAGGATACACAATCCAGAATGAATTATAGCCATGCTCTCTTGACATATGAAGCCAATAAACAGAGCTACAGATTAGCTTTGAACTTTGAATTTGAGGAATCGATGTGAATTGATTGATTTATTCTGAAAACAGGGACCTTGCGTTAGGGTTACAGCTCACAAGTCAAGGGAAAAAGTCCGAATAGAAAAAGCGAATTTGATTGTACTTGTGTTTCCGCCATTACAGACAGAATACGTACTGTAGGCAAGGCTATCATATCGAAATGGTGGACATGCTATAAAGTATAATATTATTTATTTTATTATTTTATTATTATACGCCTCTATACACTTTGTAACATGTCCACGTAGACATATTTTTTTAAAGGTATAAATATAGCTTCCTGGGAGCGAAACTACCATTCCATGACCATTATACGGATAACTTACTTCACTAGGTAGAAAAATATCGTATTTCAATAGTCAACATCAATCCTCTGAACCAGTTGCAAGGTTTGTTAGGAAACTAGCACGGCCACTGTTTCTATCACCAAAGTACACCTGTTATTGAATAACGTTTGAATCCCAAGACACCAAGTTTCGTCACCTATCATTCACGACGATTATTGACTGAAGCCTTTGATGGTTTTATCCGAAAACTAGGGCTTTAACTGTCTTTCTTTTCTTTTCCCTTTCTATTTAACACAATTTTTTCCTCTCAAAACAAAGATATCTTTAACATATTACTACAGTGTACAATTTCATGTCTAAAATTATCAAACGAGTATAATGTATCTTTCCACATAAATGTATTAAAGTAGTGTTCTTTTCATTTTTTGTTTGCGTTGTAATACTAACATAGGCCTGGTATTTAATGTGGGGAAAAATATGAGGAGCTAGGTTTCAGAACTTCGTTTGCATTTCACATTAAAGTACATACTGCAGAGAAAACGATGCATTAATGCAAATGCACACAAAAGGCACAAGACATTCGGTATGCAGTTTCAATACCAAAATGCAAGTACAGCAGGTGTTATTTTGTTATCCGTTTTAATACATTGTTATCCGAAATAAACCATTGTTATCAAGGCAGAAAACGATTGAGAAAACGATTCTTATTTATTTAAACACGGCGAAACTACATGTATGCGGAAGACGGTTAAACATGACAATGGCTGAAGTCATGTTTGAAATTACGTGGTCATATTTTTCACAAAATCAGCAACCGTGAAATCTAAACAGAAAACAACACTCCCCCTCTTATTTACCTATAATTTTACTAAACGTCATCATGTGGTGAACAATTAACACACAACTAGGTTGCTTTCCAATAAAGCCCTCATCTACTCAGAGGCTTTAATATTAACCATAGAATACACAGAGTTTGATTAGCCAAAGAGGGCGGGAAAAAAGGGGGGTTGGGTGGTTGCTGCCCGAGAGTTTGAAACTATCAATATTCGGCAGCGAGGTTGTCTTTTTTATTTTATTTCAGTCTGAAGCCAGAAGGACGTTAACTCATACGCTTTAACACAGAGTTATGAATGACCTTCTGACTCAGAATGGAAAGTATTTTGATGAGTAAATTGCATTATCACTATGATAACATGCCTAATGGATTAGTCACTCCAAAATAAATATGGAAATCTAAAAAAATTGTTGATACAAGGGCAAACAACTTTTGAATGATGTAGCTCATTTTAGATTACTAGAATACAGTGGATTTATAATGAAGTGGCTGACTATTTCGTAACTCCACTTTAGTATATTCATTGTTTGAATACATGCTGTCCAAAAGCGGACAAGAAATAAATGCCCCCCCCCCCCCCATGATCAAGAAATGCTCTTTTCTACAACTAAACTAATCAACATTGAGAAGATGGATATTTCGTCTGTAAATTTAAAGTTACTATTTATAAGTTTACTCACAATCTATTTTCCCAAAAAAACTGAAGTCTGTGGAATTTCCTCGAAAATAAATAATGTCAAAAGTTATTTTGATTGATAATTTTGTACCAGTAAAAATAAACGTGTGACATTGAAGTGAATATCGCATGACATATAACATCGCAGACGAGTGGCGTTTCCGGAAATATGTTATGCAACCAAGACAAAAATAGAAGGGGGAACAACCCCCCCCCCCCCCCTCCCCTGTTGCGCCATATACAAAGGCCAAACAGGTTGATAGTTATTGTTGTGAATGCCTCTGTGGTGCTGGAAGATTAATGACAAGTCATTAGGTAATTATGTCTCAAGTTTATTAATCACCTGACTAGACGTGTATGTATGTCTATAATATCAACACCACATGGATGTAAGATATGCATGACGGATAGCTCAGTTATATAGACATACACTGTTATACATTGAGACAGCATGGCGTGATGATATGATATAGCGTACAGAGGTAAGATGTAGACTGGCATCCAACTGCCAAATTTAAAGGCACACTGCCATACTTGTAGCTACTTGCTCCCTCTATATAGAAAACTTCCCCAATCGGTGCCTGTTGGTCCCCCATGATCCTCTTTTTCTTATGTTAAATGAGAGCTGAGTTAATGAGATAGCCACCTGTCACAGTGACCTCGATGGCTTTCTGTGTGGTCTAATCCCTTCTGGCCCAGTAGTGGTGACGGTCTTTAAAGCAGTAGCCTAATTCCCCCACCTATTGACTTCTCTCTAACTCCTTGCTCTTCCCTCTATAATACCCATGTCTCTCCAGTTGCCTACGCGATGAGTCTTATCATAAACAATAACATGAAAGATTTGTCTACCAGCACATAATACGTGACCTCAATGATGTCGTTTCGTAAACGTACACGCATGTTATTTGTCTTTCACAAGTTTTGATATCGCGATACAGCTATTGGTAATAAAAAGTCTCATATTTAACTCCCTGCGAATATGGGGCTCCCAAGTTCCCAAAACGTTAGAGTGGCTTTTAATAACAAATTGCATAATTTATTAGCTTGATTATATTCTTATCCCATCCCAACCTATCCGGGGATAGCCCTTGTTAGGCCTCTTAATGTTTGAATTGTATTTACTCGGGGGGGGGGGGGGGGGGTGGGTTCCCCATCACAAACTGCGCAAAAACTTGATCATGAGAAACTCTCTCATCGTTGTGGTTCGAATCTACGGTTCTAAAGTACTGTTTTATTTGCTCAGAAGAAAAAGTTGTTGTTGATTAAGGTACACCGTAAAATAAATCGTTGAATCTCCATAATTATGTCATGGATTCCTTGTGTACCCCAGTGCTACAACTAAACCGTTCATGATTTATTTTGTCGGCGCCTGACCCTGTGTGGTGCAGGGTGCAACCCTCCATATATTTCAGGCTGTGACCCATGAAGCTCCCAGGATCAACGAAATGAGGCGCAACATTTAGAAAAGGGGGCCAGAATGTTGCTCAGAAAGTGACTTGCAAAATCTAATCAAGAATTTTGAAATATATACAGGCCAGGTAACAACTCCGTCTCTCAAAAAACATGTTGAACGAGAAGTGAAAAGGGGCACTGACAATGGCAATAGAGATGAGGATTAAAACAAAAATTGCCCTCAGGAGCAGTCGGTAATCCCGAGCGGGGGTTGAGCAGGAGTTTCCAAAATCACTTTAGATTTCTTTGGTAATCAAAAGGGACGAAAACCCAACCTCTTAAGATTTGGCATCAGTTCTATTTTGGAGGGGAATCCCCGGAAAAACCCACTTCGTTTACTAGGCAGGGGGTGCTTAGCAAGACCTCCCCCAAGAAACAACCTGACTTCAACCATGAACCTACTAATGCTTCAACTGTTCAGGCACTGCATAGGAAACTAAACAAGTTCGATAATACCGGCGTGGGCACGTACCCCCGAATCAATCAAATAAGGAAAAAGAAATTTATGAAGAATGACAACAAAAGAGAAAATGAGATGTAATTATCATGGTTATTGCCTTTGACGTGAAAACAATTCCGTTCGGTTGCACCCTATTTTTACAATACATCCGAGATCACATATTTCCACGGGTCAATGCAGTTGGGTTGTCACCATATACCATGATTGTAAAGAATTACATATTCTGGCGAGGCTTTATAACCATATACATGTAAAACTAACTTAAAGAGAAGGTTGAGTTCTGGGAAGAGATGAAAAATAATTTGTGAGCATTACTCATTCTTATTATGCAAGTGTGGAAGAACATCAGTTAAGACATGTTCCCTGAAAAGCATGGCTCTTTAAATGCCTTCATATTCTAAATATGCATGTAACATCGTAAAAATCGGGGGCCGGCTTTTTACGCCACGTTGTCGTGTAGTCCCATATACATCTTTCTGTGCAAGTGCTTGTAACTTCACCAAGACTTGGCCACATTTCTTATCATTTTGATGATTCCAGAACCTTGCAATACACACAAATTCTTATATGCTAGATGATCAACCTTTTCTGGTCGGTTCCACACCGTTTCTTTCACAATGGAATCGCATGGCCAGAACTCAACTTCATCTTTAACATCCTTGGTATAATAAAGCACACATATTTGTTGTACACAATAAATAGATAATACTGATGATATTGCACGCCTGCCCTCCTCCTATTCGCTTATTGAAGTGATTTCTTAAGACTATTTGCTATTGATACATGTATGTACATGATTTACAAGAGCTATGCGTTTCAAATAATTCTAATAAAATTTCATGGGGGGGGGGGGATAAAAATTTAGACCCGTTGCAAACGAGGCGTTATTCGGGTTGCGTTAATACATGCGTCAATCAAACCCAGGAAGGAAATATACATACACGTCCGCCAATAATGCACAGCTATGTTGCGTCAAAGACCGATGGGGAAGGGTGGGGGGGGGGGGGGGGCTCTGCAAGGAAGCAATGCGTTATGAATGTAGAAAGGCCGAGCAATTATGATGACATCGAACAACAAAATAGGGCTTATTTTTGCGGGTAGCCATATGATACGCACGACCAGGACGAAGCTAAAATCAAGAAATTAAAAACTTATACTTAAATATCAATATCATTTGTGTTTGTAATTTGATTACTCCCGCCACTAATAGACAATCCATGTTAAAAGGCATACGTTTGCACTGTGGTTCAAGAACGAGTTAAAACGCATAGAGTGCTGAATATTATAAGGACAGTCTAATACAGACCGAACAATAATAATTGTTCAAAATAATAGTGCGGACATTCAACAACTCTTTGCATTGCTTTATGCGCATTGTATCTTACCACACAACGTAGGATATAATAGGCCTATATTCATGAGCTATTGAGATTCAAGTTTACTTTATTCAATACTTTCATTAAAATGTACAAAGGAAAACAAACATATAAAAGTTAAACAAATCATATCAAATATAAAATGAGAATAACACAAGCGGAGAAGACACAAAGAACAAGGGGGACTTTGAATGCAAGTATTTGGAAACAAGAGGGGAAAACGCCTTATGTAAAACTCTGTCTCCAGTGATTGTATACAAAACTACACTGTTTGAAAATAGTCTTTCGAAACGAATATATGATGATTTCGGTAAACTTACATGTTTTCACCATTGTGCCGATGCATTGTGACCGAAAAGCCGAAGTAGGAGCTAGTGTCACTGATGTTCTGCAAGACCGGGCATTTAAATCCATATTAAACCCTTGCACGACGGTCAAGATTGTCCACAATGACAGAATGCGAGTAAAGGAAGATAACTCCGCCATGGTTTTCTTCCTATTCCAGAACCAAAATCTGAAGAAAGCCGACTCCCCTTCCGCTGTGCTTCCACTGCACGGTGTTGTCTGCTTTAAGTTTTAGCACTTTCAGAGACACCTCCTAAAAATACCAGCACAAATGTTGTTTTCAGCAGTTTCAACTGTTATCAGTGAATCCAGCCAGAAAGTAAGCTCAGCACCCCTTAAACCTGCAATTTCTAAAGCTGATTGTGAAAGATCATGACAATGCTCTGATTTGCAACTTCCACGGACGAATCGTGTTTGGTTGATCACCTTCCAATAAGAGAATTTTATAAATCACCTCCCACTCACTAGGGTTTTTTTTTATTTAATCACCGAGCTGCGCGGACCCACCTTGTTCAAGCACGAGTTTACCTCTGCCTATCGCAATACAAAGGAATGCAACGATTGTATTTATACTTTGTTTCCAAACGTGAGCGTACACCGAGTTTAAGCGCAACCGCCGATGGTCTCTATTCACAAATTAAGGTCATGCCAATTGTTTACTTATATTCAGACTGAGAGAGTAATAATAGATACAACTGTCAAGTTTCACTCCTTTCTGACAACCAAAAAAGGTCAGTTATTAATATTGACAATCAGCTTGAAATCGAATATGAAAATGACGACAGTTCAAGGTTTCGGAAGCTTGGGTTGGATTCCAAAGGCAAAGTTCTTTTGCAGGTCACTTCTGAAAGTAATTAAACCGTTGGAAGCGAGACTTCCACACAAAGTGCGAAATAACCATCCGAATCTTGGAAAGCCGATGTAACAATCTTAATATTTGTATTTCCGCGTAGATATTCCGAGATAGATTGCTTTCCTTATTTCCCCGACTCACTCGATTAACGGCAGACAAAGGAGATATGCGCATGGGCACGATGAGGCCTATATTGGTGAAAGTTGGACTTGCAGAAATGAATCTTATGGGGACAATAATGAAACTCCGCTCCAGCATTTGTATCCGTTGAGTGCCCCAGGTCGCATGTCATCTAATCACATGTATATCCAGTCTTACCGACATTAATTGCCTCTATATTTTAAAGGTCCTACTACGTCTACGAGATAGCACGTTCGTGGATGTCATACATGTATGCCATAACATCTATCTTTCCCCGTCCAGACGTTATTTGAGTACCTTTGAATCGTGAAAAGAATATAAGACGTTTAAATATGATTGATATCCACCCCTCGTTGCATTGGGGGAAGTCTCAATCATTGAATCGTATACCATTGTCACGTTGTGAGAGTAGATATTAGTCTATTTTAACAGACCCTATATCAAAGGCTTCATCATGATACAGCCCATGCATGCTCTTCACATTTGTGCTCGTTTAATTAAGAGCACACAAACAAAAAGAAGAATGTTTTGATGACTTTGTTGTCGTCACCAAACGCGGGAAAGCATAGCAAACTACAAAGGATTTACAGTGAAACTTGTATATGAGGACCGATCAGGGAAGCCAAGAAAAGTGGTCTTTACGTATGATGTTGTTTCAATGGGAAACAACTTTTAGGGGAAACACAAAATGTGGTCTTTTTAGACATGTGGTGTTTCGATACAGGTGGCCGCTAAAGCAGGTTGACCGTAGTTATAAAATCTAGTTAAGGTTTCATGATTATTAATCTGCCTAAAAGGGTATGGGTGGAAGAAAATTGGGTCTGAGTTTGAAGACTTCACACTCAATTGCCTGGCCAATCAGCTGAGGCGTATCGGGGCATTGTGTTTATCATCTCAAGGGGCGGGGCCCTGGATTTAGCCTCGTAACGACAGAGAGATGGGAAAGAATGAGCAGTATAAGGCGGAAACGACCGCTTTTTGAATGAGTAGATGGAACATAATATTTTGATAATGGAAAACAACACCACCACCATGTTGTAATAGCACGATAAACTCAATATAAGTCCAAAGTGTCCAAAGTGTAGTATATATATATATATATATATATATATATATATATATACACAGTCAAACATGCTTTAGTGATCATCTGTCTACACAGACCACTTTTTGTGTTTCCCTTGGGCGGTCTCTATAGACAGGTTTGACATATACAAACAAAATTATTTTGTTTTAGTTTGAGTATTTCATTTCCAAGTAGGCCTAGTTTCATTTTGAAGAAAATTCTTTAAAAAAAAAAATGTTTAAGTAAAACTGATAGATAAGGTTAAGAATATTTTGTACTTTGAGATTCTAAAACTATTAAATTCAAGGAGAAAGTACATCTCGCTTAACCTCGCAGTTGACAAGGACTACACACCTGTATGTGAACACGGGACTGCCCAAAACTAATTTTGTTTCAAATTGTATGTGAAATAATCTATATTATTTGTTTAATGTTCAAGACAAAATCAGTCCCAAGAAACATGAGAACCAAAAGTTGTTAGCGGAGCTTATCAACCCCTTGTTTCTCCAGAGGTGCTGTTTGTACCCCCCAACTTTGGAGCAATCTTCCCCATAAAATACGGGAGTCCCCAACGTTAGAAACATTCAAGAGTAAACTTAAGACTTATCTGTTCAATATGTAATGTAATCATATTTCGTTTGTTGATTTATAAAGTGCTATGTACATATTAATTATTATTATTATTATATGATTGTTTTTAGGAAGTTGTTATTAGAATTATGTATCATGTATACTATTGTTTTAACTTGTAGGTTAACATTACTTTGTATTTTCTTTTACCCAACTCTTCTTTTCATGATTATCAAAAGTGACAATAATGAACAAATTCGTTGCTGTGTGAACATGTTCAAATTACAATGGTTCCAGCGCAATTATCCAGGAAATAGCAAATATAATTGCGCCGAAACCGAGACTGTATTTTGTGAAATTCACACGGAACATAACCATAATTTGGTTTGTGCGGTGTTTATAGTGATAATCATATTTGTTTGATTGGGTAACCTACATGCCAACTGAGAACTGACCTTGTCGACCAATACAATATCCTTGATTTATGTGGCCTTTCAATATTGAGGAAGATCATTACATTCATTATTACTAACCCACATAACCATAGTCAGTCACAATCATCTTAAAAAAAGGCAACTTTAATCCCCCTTTATCAACTTTTCGGATATCTGTTGCGTTAATACAAAAATATCTATGAACACGCATTTGTATTTACCGGTCATGATATTTTCTTATAGAAAAATTGCCCCATTATTAGTTCCACGACGCTTGCGGGAGAGAAATTTACAATTTAATTCAAAGCTTAAATCCATTTAATCCAGGCATGCCAAGCATAGCAACATTTAATCTCTCTATTCCTCTCAACTATTGTCGTATTGTTTACTCTCCCCCTCTCGATCTTTCTCTCTATCTTTGTTTCTATCCTCTTTTTATCAGTCAGTCTCGATACTACCCTTTCTCTCTCACTATTCTTATTTCTTTATTTTCCTCTCTCTTCCCCACCTCAGCGTTCGCTTATTTTGCCCGCATTGCAATAATCCCAGTTCCTTTAGCATTCTTAACCTTCTCTTACAATCGTGATCATTCAGTATTTGACATATTAGGAGAACAATTAAAAAAACCATATTGATCTATATTATCAATGAACACCCTGTTATGGCAGCAACCATAACACAACAAGGAGTATTGTAGATTTACAATTTACGATATGCAAATTTACATACCCCCCCCCTAATCCTGTTTAAAAACAAAATCTGATGTGCTAAACGTGTATAGATCCATCAAAATCATGGTTTATATTCCGAATAAGGTCTAACATGTCGACAGATTAGGAGAGGGGTTTTAAATCCCTTCAACGCCCAACCCGCATATATATTTATACTACCGGATACATCAATGATTGAAGGAACAGTATACCTTGCAATTGCTATTTCCGCCTCTTTTCCCATCGTTTCCTGAGCAACCAATCAACGAGTTTAACCCCTTAACTCTAAGATATTTTGCTTATTATTGTCCCAATGCATAGTCGAATGTCTTGAGAGATTATATACCAAGGAGCTTTCGCAGGGCAGACTTTTGTAATAATGTTATTACAGAAGTCTGCACGATTTGATTTTGATTATGCAATTATTTCACAATGTTCATACTAATGTTAAACCACCAACATTAATGTAATTCTGAAATAGTTTTATTGCATGCTAAAATACAACAATTGATTTTTTTAGGGTTAACGGTCGAATGCCCTACGCTAATAATATTATTACAGAAGTCAACACGATATGATTATTATTATGTTTCACAACGTTCATACTAATATTATATCATCCAAAATCAATGTAATATCTGACATTAATGGTTTTACTGCATGCTAAAATGCAACAATGCCCTACGCTAAGCCAGCTTCCTACATTTCGAACTTCAACCATAGAGTACACACTATACGTATACCTAACCTTAACCCTTAAACTATACTAAAAGAGTTTGAGCAAACCACACTATTGCATGGTCACGGTTCTCCGTCTCTTCGATGCGCATCCTCACCATCCAAGGCCACTTCGCTTCAGCCTCGGTCACAAATGCCATTACGAACTGCTACGAACGCCGTACGAACGATTTTCAGACAATGGAAATTCGGGAAGACAAAGGAAAAACAGGGAGATTCGTACGGAATCATCGTTCGTACGAACCTTTGTGACGCGTTAGCGTATAAATCATTACCATATGAAGAAATATAATTTATGGTGTACAAACGTGACATCCAAATGTTACAAATTTACAGCGTACAGAACAGTGTTATCGCCCTTCTGTAGCTCAGGAGAAGGACTATCCATACACATGAGAATCATTAAAGTCAACATAACGCCATCATCTTCGTTTTATTTAAGTTTTACTAGATAGGGGATCAATCTTCTGTACAAAAGTGAAACTTTGTGCTCCACCAATAAATCATAGATAAGCGAGGGGCGTCCTTTTCATTTTAATGGAAATCGGAAGGGGAATATCCAATCTTGTTTGATTTATGATATTGAAGCGAAAACGAGAGGTTTCAGAATATCCCAGTTCGTCAAATTCTTTTCCCTAAACGATGAGTAAAAATTATTTATTGGAGGGTATGGGAGAATTCGGAGTGCCATAATGTATAATTCCTCTGAACAAAACTGAAACATTGCACTCTAAAAATAAATCACAGTAACGGCGAAACATCAATCTGGAGATGTGCAGGGGAATACCTTGTCTTGTATGATTTAGAATATTGAAAACGAGAAGTTTCGGAAAATCCCAGTACATCGAATTATTTTCCCTAAAAGGTGAACCAAGGTTATTTCCGAAAGAATGACACTATTATATGTCAGGAATCAGGTTCTCTGATATTTTGAAAGCCATTCTTTAACACCTTTATCATCCGATCATGTTTAGAATTATTGGAATGTAAGTTTGAAATTACGCCTACCCTTCGGGTATAAGAGAATTTGGAGTACCATAATGTAACCTATCCCACGAGTCATACCCATAGGTATGGTTAATTGGGTTGAGTGATAGGAATAGTGGGAAATGTGCTTGGTTGGTTTGTTTGCTTGATTTAACTGACTGCTAAGAAAGCATGTGTATGCTTGTACATGTAAGTAAGCAACCGGTAGGACCGACGACGGCTTTAAATCCCCTCCGAGGGACTTAGTTATGAGGATCAATGCCTAACCAAAGGGCATTAGCGCATCGAATTGGTTTCGAACCCGGAACATCCAGGTTACGAGACCGCTGTTCCATACCACTGAGCCATCGCGCCTCACTAGTGGATAAGTCCTCGGACTAAGCAAAAGGTAAGGGGTTCGAATCCCTGTCACGGCACTCACGTCCTGTGTCAAGGCACTAATCTACATTTGCCACGCTCCACCCAGGTGAAGTTAGTACCCGGTTCATGTAGTTCCTTGAAAGAGAGAGAGAGCCACAATGGCAGCCATGTTATAGGAGGGTTAATAACAGTGGAGCGCCAGGAGTGTCAAGTATGAAATATATGTGCGCTATAAAAACCCGCTCTTAGTATTATTTTTCATAAATTACTCATCTATGAAAAGGAAAACCTCTATCAATATAGTAATCGTAATCATCAATTTTTAAGTATCACAATTGCCTTGTTTTATTTTGATATTGCCAAGGCTACGGTATTTGCAGATCTATTATTTAACTTCCGTTGCTATGTTCAATAGCATAAATCATGACCTAAACCGTAATTTCATACTCGATGAACTTTTACCCAGTGTTAACATGATATACAAGAGAACAACGAGGAAAGGTAATATCAGAAGCCCAGCACAAAACCTGAAAAAGCCATGAAAAAAATCATGGACGGTAGGCAACAAGATTAACCTTAAATCTTATATTTTTTTCAACCAACTTCCTGATTCTCAGGCTCCTTTCATGTACATGCACAAGGCCATTTCATAAAGTTGTTCGCTATGATGGTAACAAAGGAGCATGCCAAATGAAAAGAATCGGGAGTTTCGATCAATCCACTTCGAGAAAGAAAGTTGATCCTTGACAACTTAACGAGGTTACACTGTGACTTATCATAGAATTCATTTTCTTCTGTAAATAGCCTCTCGGGAATTTTCTTTAAAAGACCGCGAAAGTTCATTAAAGTTAAAACGTTTTCACAAAAGAAGGAATGCAAATGTTGTTAATTGAAATTGGTGAGACTTCGAACGGTCATGCCGACTTCATATTTTGTGATAATTTTTTTTTCTCGGAGGTCTGGTCATTTCAGTTTGTGTCTGTTTATTTCAGTTAATCAACTTTAACTCCAGTAGTCACTTTGAATGCCATATGAATTAAAGAAAAAAGTAAGAGAGTGAGGAAGGAGCAAGAAGAGAAAGAAAGAGAGAAAGAGAGAGAAAGAGAGAGAGAGAGAGAGAGAGAGTAGGCAAAGCGAGGAAGAGAGAAGGGGAACTGTGCGAGGAGAGAGAGGGAGTTAGAGAGATACAGTCATGTAGATAGATATACATATAGAGAGAGAGAGTTAGGGATAGAGAGAGAGAGGGAGAGAGAGAGAGAGATACATGTAGATATATAGATAGAGAGAGAGAGATAAGGATAGAGAGAGAGAGGGGGAGAGAGAGAGAGAGAGGTGGTGGTGGTGGGGGGGGGGGGGGGGGGGGGGGGGGCGGGGGGGGGGGGGGGGGGGGTCGGGGGAGAGACTAGCTGTCAGATGTATTTTGAGAGGGAAATTGGATAACCCATTTGTACTATAAAAGTGATATGACGTATGGGTGATAACATATCAATACACACAAATAGGTATGCATTTCTGATTGCTAATATCCTTCTACAAACACGGAAATGAAAAACAATTTCGCTCCGGTGAAACCATATATAATGTGCATTGTATTTTGTGTTTACAAAATGTTATAATACATATCTAACATTCCCCTAATACAACATCAGGTGATATCAATATATTAAGATCATGTGACATTTCCTTAAAATTTTCCTCAAAATCCTGCTACACCTTGGGAAGAAATTTAGGGTACAGCCTTACAATTTCATCAAATAAAACGAAACAAAACATAGAAACGTTAAAAAGTAGAAGGAATTAGCTTTTTTGAGAGCTTCAAAAAGGGGTTTAATTTCTTTCCATTTACGCGTTTTGTTTCTGTTTGCTTTCATCACTCCATTACATTTCATTATTATATTTGGTTTCATTATCGTTTTATCCAATGTCAAATTAGATTGTGTGATTCACTCTCATCTTACCATGCTATGATTTTTAAAGATACATGCACGAATCTTTCTCCGGAGAGAGGAATCGGTAAATTCAAAATTGTGTAGGTGTACTGAAGTTATTATATCAAGTTCAATAGGTATCCTGAAGTTATTTGAACAGTTAGCATGTAGACCAGGAAATAGTTGCCCTTATTTACTTTCAAAATAAAATCAACCGCCAATCCACCGGAATAGAGATGCCTTGCGTAATTACGGAAATGGTGGATTTAGAGTTGCAGATCCAACTAATATTTTGTTCCTTTTGAGTTGCTAAAGCAACAATTTTCCTTTAACACAAAAGCAGATAAAGAGATTTAAGAGAGAATAAATTGAAATACCGGTTATTTGTGGTAGTTTGTATGATTATATAGATAGGTGCATAGGTTAAAGCCCCGCCCCGGTAGCTGATACTCTTTGGCAATACATATTACCTGCATTTACCCCCTCCCCCTTGGTTAGTGAGATACCAAAATGATTTATTCATTGCAGAAATGCTTCAGGAGCGGGTAACGGTGCGCCAGAGCTAATACAGGAGCAACATTTATTCTTAGCACGTTGGAAGCACATAGAGACGTAATACAATAATGTGACATTTGATACCGAACGGAATGTGATCTTTATTCATTTCGGTTGACTAATAAATCAAAATAAGTAGAATAGGAAGACAACGAAAATACATACTAGAGAATAATTCTTGCAAGGTTTGTATGCGCCAAAGATCGGAGACGTTTTCATTTGGTCGGCCTACTCTTACCCCCCCCCCCCCCCCCCCATGTGGTTATTATTTAATTTGTTAATCTGTGCATGTTTTCCATTCTAGAATTATAATCAAAAGACCCACAAAAAACGTGCAACTCTGATGCAACTACACAAACGGGATACAGCTGTGTTCCTTTGACAAAGAACCCGACTACAGCTGGCGCTATGCAAGATTAATCAAATTTCAACATTGCGCAGTCTACCGTGGACGTACTGTAAAGCACAGGAACAAACAGACAAACAATACAATAAAAAAAATAAACGAATTATCAACTTGTAGTAATAAAACAAATTTAAAAAAATGAGCTAGCAAAATCTAACCAACTAAACAACTCCAAAAAAAAATCAAAGACCCCCTAACTCCCAACCAAAGCGAGAAAGAGAGAGAGAGAGAGAGAGAGATAAGGATAGAGGGAGGACAAGAGAGATTGGTAGGAGAAAACATGGTAGGTGAGAGAGAAAGAGAAAGAGAAAGAGAGAGATAGGGAGAGAAAGAGAGAGAGAGAGAAAGAGAGAGAGAGAGAAAGAGAAAGAGAGAGAGAGAGAGAGAAAGAGAGAGAGTAGAGAGAGAGAGAGAGAGAGATAGAGAAAGAGAGTGTGTGTATGTGGGGGAGATAACGAACATTTCAAGGTACTTGTATAATCAGAATCAGTGCTAAAGTCAGGGGAAAGAAAAATAAGTAGACGTTTGAGGCATCATCTAGTCTTTACATTGCAAGATGTTCTCAATGTTAACGTCTGCGCACCCCCCCCTTTCAATTCGAAATGAAAAAACCTGGTTATAAACGCAGGCAGGCGCGTGGCGCAGGATTTTTTCAAGGGGGGGGGGGGGTTTAACATTTATAAATCGGGCCGAAAATTTCGCAACGACTCAGCCAGCCGCTGAATAAGCGGGGGGGGGGGGGGGGGGGGGGGGGGGGGGGGGGGGGGGGGGGGGGGGACACTTTTTTTTTTTTTTTTTTTGGTCTCGAAATTTGAAAATTTGACATTTTGGTCCGTTGGGGGGGGGGGGGGTAAGGTCAGCTTTTTTAGGTCAGCCATGGGAATTTTTTTTTTTTTTTTATAAATAATTTTTTTTTAAAAAATCCAAAGGGGGAGGGGGGGTTAGGGGGGTTATGGGGGGGGGGGGGGTTTACACACAAAAAATTACCAAAGGGGGTTTAACCCCCCCTCCCCCCCCCCCCCCCCCCCCCCCCCCCCCCCCCCCCCCCCCCCCGTGTACGCGCCTGAACGCAGGTAATTTGATGTAGGCGTGTTGCGACTGAGCTTTTATTAACTTAATGGGCGGGGATGATGAATTTGACGAAACTGTGTTGATTGTTATCTGTGATGATTGTAAACTATACACAATTTAACATTATTTTGAGATGCACGTTTGTATTCAATAAATACCATTTGGAATTGATTTGAATTATATTGGGGTTTATTCACATGACGGATAAGTAATTTTTGAAAAATTACGTACACGTCAGTTTACTATCAGTGTAGCATACACACACGTTCTTTACATGACTTATGCATCACAAAAATATGGAAATATATATCACAAGATCCTACATTTCTAGGAATCACTGAAGCTTGTGAGGCCATCGTAAACTGAACACATAGTATGATTATGGGCGTGGGAACAAAACAAACAAAAAACCATTGTATGATATAAAATAACAGACGGAAACGTTAACAGTGCATTGTCATAATTTCTTGCCAGATGGTATTGCGCGTTAATGGGGAATCTCGTGAACACTTAACCCACACAAAACGTTGCAGACAGCTATTTGAGAATTGGCTGTACTTGTGTGTGCCACGTTTTGAAGCCGCCATCACTGATCAACAAAATACATTTTTATGTAGTCATCTTGTGAAGCCAGTGACGCAAACTTGGACAGAGAGGAGAGAGAAGGAGAGAACATGTAATGCTTCTTTATTTTTCTATATACAAAAATATATCAAAAACAAATATGCATGAGAGAGAGAGAGAGAGAGAGAGCAGGGGGGGGGGGGGAAGTATGTGCACCTGTGTGTGGTGGTGGGTGGATTGGTGTGTGTTTGCACGTGTGTCTCTATTTGTTCCTTCATTTCAAGGAAGCCCGAAAGAAACTAAAGCCTCGGTCACAAATACTCTTACGAGCTGCTACGAATGCCGTACGAACGATTTTCAGACCATTTCGTAAGATCTTCTTAAGAAGGCCGTACGAAACCAGCGTTCGTAGACCGTTCGTAGACCATTCGTAAGTTCGCAGACTGGTTGATGGTCTTGTCCTAGATTTTTTCAACCTCGTACGAAACCCTCATAAGGTGGCCATACGGACGACTCGTAATAACATCGTAATAACCACGCAAGATCTTCTTATATTTCGTAGGGTCGAGAGACAATTATAGAAGCATACAAATTCTTACGATGATCGTAAGAATGCCTTAAGTTGTTCATAGATGGCTCTTACGGCGTTCAGAAGAATACGAACGAACGGAGATTCGTATGGCCTTCGTCCTAACGACTCCTGGCGTTCGCAAGGCGTTCGTAAGGTGCTCATAAGGTGTACACACAAACTGTATGCAATATGCAGCGCTTTTTAACCTGACAAAATATACGAACAAATCGTAATACCTTCTTACGAACGAATTGAGAATGCCGTCAGTTACACGTACGACCATCTTGCGAGAACGAAAACTCGTAAGATAGCCGTAAGTCTGACGTTAGAAGAACTCATGGCATTCTTGCGAAAAGAAACGAAAAATTAAACGGCGTTCGTACGAACTCCATAAGAAGGACGTAAGAAACTATGACCCATCTACGAATCTCTACGAACTTTGGAATTCGTACGAACAGAGAAATTCAGTTTGTATTGATATGTAATATAATATGTTATTTTTCTAAAAATATGCGCCCTGGTTTCGAATTTCCAATATTGGAAACTTACATGTACATGTCCTCATAATCTAGATTAGATTAGAACAATTTTGTGAGTCTATGCAACCTTAAAATTTTAAAAAGTTCGTTGACTGGTGTAAACAATCTCCTTGTGGGATTACAAATTTAACTTATACACAATAATAGCGCTATTAAGAAATGGTCTGATTATTTTGAGATTCATATTTTCAGTCATATACATGTACGAATTAGCATATCATGTGTGCACGCAATGGTTTGTATATTCAGTTAAGAACAAGAATAGAATGAGAGTAACGAGGAAGAAAAAGAGTAATGTGGAAATATTATTATGAAAAAGACGTTCGTGAATGGATATAAACAAATGGTTTAGGTCTACAGAAAGAACTTTACATTTAGATGTAGGAATAGAAAAAGGAAAGTGAAAATGGACATGTTAATAGTAAGAGGCGTCACTAGTCCAGAGTATAAGAGAAAGGTAAATAGAGGTTAAAGAAGTTCAATAATAATATACGGTGGGTAACATTATTAGCGGATTGTTACTGAACAGTGGGAGTAAAACTGAGAATAATAACAAAAGAATCGTCTTCACACTGTCCTGGCAAACGTCAGGTAAATGACATAGGATGTATGAAATGGACAGAATGTTTTTACTTAATACTGACTAAAACAAAGGTGGATTCAACTACGGTTTTAACTTTTTGACTAAGGGTTTAACTAAACCGCTGATTAATATTGTTCTTTTTTTTAACAGCTGTTAAGTAACCATTATTTGTCAATAGAGAATATAAACCATTGTAAACATTGTGTAAATTCTTTTGAGAAATCATCATTAATTAATACTATAAGCCTATTCTTGCTTTATATCTGCGGAGTATAGGTGAAAATTACGGATGTCTCTTTTTACTTTGTAAAAACTATATGTTTTCAAGAAATTAATGACTCCAAAATATGATTCTTAACCTTTATTAAACTGTTTGTTTCAAATGGCATGAAACTAAAAAAGTGGATTGACCTGCAAGCTATGGTACATTGTATCTACAAACCTCTTCTTACACTCTTAATGTCAGCGAGTAAATTGTGCCGAGTAAAACAAGCTGAGTAACAAAATGAGCAATTCAGTACTCAAGCTGGAGTAAGAAGTCAATTTTAGTGGTACTCGTCATCCGAGTAATTTGTTACCTTTGATAAAGAGTAAATCAATGACTCAACATTGAGTAAGACCTTCGTTTGTGTCAATTTTGAGTAAACTAC
Organism: Strongylocentrotus purpuratus; assembly: GCF_000002235.5. Taxonomy (NCBI): domain Eukaryota; kingdom Metazoa; phylum Echinodermata; class Echinoidea; order Camarodonta; family Strongylocentrotidae; genus Strongylocentrotus; species Strongylocentrotus purpuratus. The sequence continues at coordinate 5,131,992 of NW_022145604.1, read as the reverse complement.
GATTGGGTATTACGCGGCGGCAGGTGATAATTAACTCAACATTGATCTCTTACCCGAATTTACCTCGGGTGCGAGTGAAAGTTGGATCAATGGAAAGTGCAACTAGCTGTCAATATGCATGTGACACCTGTTCTACACATTTTTACATAATTGCAGCTGTATGTTCCTTTGTCTACCTAAGGAACTGTATATTTTGCCATCTTTCATTGTCCGCCATATGCATGTCTCGTGCGTGCATGTGCGCGTGCAGAAAGATGCGAAAGAACTGAAATAGATGATTGTGACACGTTGGGAAGAAATTCTGAGCTCATGGATCGAGCTTGGAAGAGCTCCAACCGACATCTAGGAAGGAACTGGCTTGGACATTTTTTCTGGCCTCCTTCAGAGGAAGGAGCCCACTGTTTTTGTTGGTGCTTTGAGGAGCACCGAGGAAGCCAGGACAGTGTTATGTAGTCCTCGAGAGAAGCGCCTATTCATGCTCTTCTTTGACAGCAGCAGTTGACTACTGCTACAAGATGTTTCAAGTACTACAGCTGGATTACCCTGCCCAGGCAGCTGTCATATGGGACTTCTTTGATCGTCTCATTTATTGAATTCGTACCACGGATCTTATTAAACCATGGACCCTAGTACAGATGGACTAATAATGAGAGTCTTTCTTTGATGAGAGAACTCTGAGTTTCACTGTGATTCAAACTGATTTGGGAAATTAAAGTCCACAAATTATGTTACTGAATTAAAATGTCGTTGACTTTATGTTATTTGCATAGTGTGTGATTGAAGAACTTCAAATCAATGCTAAATTTAGAAATCGGGCAAAATTATGGTTTATATTCTCTATTGACAAATAATGGTTACTTAACAGCTGTTAAAAAAAAGAACAATATTAATCAGCGGTTTAGTTAAACCCTTAGTCAAAAAGTTAAAACCGTAGTTGAATCCACCTTTGTTTTAGTCAGTATTAAGTAAAAACATGTAATTAACTTAGTACATGTTTTTACTCAAACTTGATTGAGCAACTAAGTGTTACCCAGATAACATCATACTCAATATTTGAGCAAAAAATTGCTCAAACAATTTGAGTCAAAACATGTACTCGTTAATTGAGTAAAATTTGGCTCAACTCATGAGCAGTTTCTTACTCGACATGAGTTGATTACGTTTCTACCCAGTACTGAGTAAAAAAGGGAACCGCTCAATAAAGGAGTAAATATTGAGTAAAGGTTGACTCATTCAAACTGAGTAGAGATTTAGTCTTTCATTGAGTAATATTTTTACTCAACAGATTAGTAGATTTGTTACTCAACACATACTGAGTGAAGTTTACTCAAAAGTCGGGTGGTTCCCTTTTGACTACTCAAAAGAGTAACATTTTTACTCAAATTGAGCAGTTTTTTTTAGAGTGTACACTACATAAGTTTCTACCCTATTTTCTATCTATTTATGTATATAATCTTTTCCCTTTTCTGTCTTCTCTTTAGCTGTTGAAGGTCTAAATGGAAAACCCTGTACAACCAGGATTCCGTGTCATACGAGGACCTGATTGGACTTATAATTATAAGAACCAAGATGGCGGAAAGGGATGTGCAGGAACGGTTCTGAGACTACATGATGAACGTCAACCACATTTTCCAAAACTCTCTGTACTCATCCAGTGGGACAATGGAGATAAAGGTCTCTACCGGGCTGGCTATGAACAGGCTTTCGATCTCAGGATCATTGATACAGCTAATTCAGGTAGTCTCAAAATATGGTAACTAATATTTGTGTTAACCCAGGGAAGCTTCATCAGTTTTAATATGCCCAACGACATAATCAGTAATAAACAACAACATCCCATGAATATAATGTGGATGCAACTGTTACATTGGTCAATATTCTATTTCAGATTTCGACCGAAGATGGCTTCCGGCGATTCATATGCTTAATAAAAAGAGCAAACAAACTGAATGTGTGGTCTATACATGTTAGAAAAATGAGTAGATGTATTACATTATGTCATAGTTATGCATTGCGACGATGATTATAAGAAAGACCGCTTCTTGTATAGCGTCTGTGTCCGCATCTGATGGGCACTCGTGGCGCTTGCTCTACAATTTCTCACTTTAAACGTACTTGGTCAGTGTTAAGATCAGGTCAAAATAATTTCAAATTGATATTATTTTCCATTTGTCTTTGTTGACACTATGATTGTGTTTTTCATATTACTAGAGTGTCATCCAAAGGTCTGGTGTGACGGATGTGACGTTGATGAGATTAGAGGGATACGATGGAGATGCACCGAGTGCTACGCCTTTGACCTCTGTACCACTTGCTACATGAATGACAGACATGATCTTAGTCATATATTCATGAGAGTACTGACGTCAGACAAAACATCCATGGGGTATGGACATGTATATTACGGTCAATATTTAAAGACATTTTGTGTGATTTGGGTGACCAAGACCAAGAAATCAGCTAGTATACTTGGCATTTTAGTGGGATGTGGCATCTTGGTCTTAATAATATCTCAGGTTTTTGAAATAGTACAACCTATCACTATTCTTGGTGTATATCTCTTTGGTATACATCCAGCTTATCTAACACTGGACTTATCTCTTCGAGTTCCTTTTATATACACCAAGTTTGTCTTCTCTGCGTGCCATATCCTGCTATAGATCCTTCAATTGCTTCTAAAAGCAGAGTATTTTACTAATCATTTAACAGTCGTTTATGCCATTTATAAATTTAAATCATGGCGTGTGTTTTACCACATGTTAAAATAAGTAGAGTTCCAACAGCCAGAATGTACATTTGTTTGATGAATTACATTTTTTTAATGACGATCAGAGAAAACCGCCTGGGTCCAGTTTCTCGAAACAATAAAGTCTTAGTTCATGTAATTCTCATAAAAAACTCGTGTTAGTTCTATAACACATTTCTATTGGATGTCCACGAAGTAAGCCGTATGACGGTTTCGTGAAATGTCCGCCTGATTACAGACCAAGCAGAATGTTTATGAAACATGTTTTAATCTTAGTGTCTTTGAAAGTTAGACCATTGAAGTCAGACTTAACTTGACCTTTCTGCCGTTGCTACAAGTTGACACAAAAAGAGTTTCCAGCCATAGGCAGGCGCGTACGCAGGGTGGAAGGATTTGGTGGTCGAACCCCCCATCTAATTTTCCTATGTGTGTGATTTTTGATTACCCCCCCTTAAAATATATATATATATATATATATTTTTGTACCAAAGGGTGACCCAAAAATACTGACCTTACCCCCCCCCCCCCCACACCCCCGCTTATTCAGCGGCTGGCTGAGGCGTTGCGAAATTTCGGCCCGATTTAAAAATGTTTTTAAAAAAAAAAAAAAAATCCTTGAAGGTATTTATTTTTCAATTGATGCAGTCCCAAGATGCTACCAAGATCATCATCTCCTCGTGTTGCTCTCAGAGGGAGCTTTCCTGGAGCAGAGGTTGTCAGACATCCCCAGTGGCACACAGAACTTGAATCAGGTTTGTCTTGATATCTCTCATTCTGTTTAAAAAATAGACGATGTCAATAGAGATGTTGGCAATGCCCATGAACAAGTAATGTGGTTACATGGTACACAGTTAGCCTCGGTCGACAGATATCAAGAATAATCAAGGAAGTTTTTAGATACAAATGATATCTATCAGAGCTCTTTTCCCCACAGATGAGCTGCTCGGGACAGTAGTCAACGGTGGACAGACCCTTGAGGATAAAGTCAATGTACGAGTAGCGGTTGAATTCTCTTCTGGGCTAGAGAGGGTAGACGTCACCAAGATCATCTGTAAACTTCCAGGGTCAGGAGGTAATTTATATGATGGACACCTACCAAATCTTGGTGAGAATAGCATTGTGTTTTTGTTCTCCCTTTGTTCAATACCGTACTGTTCTGGGAGTTTAATAAAGGAGAATTATTAAAGCCATTTTGTTTTTATCTCGTATGTTTTAAAGTATTTGTATATAGGCCTATACAGGATTGTCCACAAAGTACAGCTGATATCTGCAACTTCAAAGACATCATTGACCAATGTCATTGATTTGTATCAGAAATTCCTTTCCAAGTAAGATGATACCAATGAATTTTTAGGATGAGGCATTTTGATTCTAGGGATATTTTTGTAAGGCAATGTTTTTTTCAAACTGTACTACTTTTCCAACTGGCATCATGCTCGCGGCACGGAGATATTTGCGCATGACAGCTTCCCATACAACCAGCTGAGGTGAGAAACGCATTCCCATCGTCGTCAAAACAGCTAATTGTATGGCAAGCCGTAAAGATGTTGCTGGAATTGCAGATCGCATGCATTGCGCTCTTGTTGGGGGTGACCCTGCTTATCAATAAGTATTGATATCAGGCAATACAAATAATCTGTTCCTAAATCAAGTTAATAGACACGGAACGATATGGTTATTTTGTAGTCATGAATATCCATATCATCATCATCATCATCAACGAGTCAACTAAACATCCATGATTTGAACTGAGATTGCTATCGCCACCATCGATAATTGGGTTGTGGGACATGAAAATTGTCAGAATTAGAAAGAAACGAAATGTGTTTTTCTTCAGACATGTAGAAGAAGAAGAGCTAGGCTACATAGTCATAGAACATAATTATTTACCCTTAGTTGTTTTGTAATCAAAGGGGATCTTGAGCCAGTGAATGAGGGAGACAAAGTCCTGGTAACTGCCACTTCTGCAGAGTTGGAAAGGCTCCACAAGCGACGAGGATTGTGGGAGCCTGAAATGGCCAAAGTGAGTATATATATATATATATATATGTCCACTAATATTTAAAACCGTCATCAATTGTTGGAGAGAATTAGGATCTTTTAGTCCTTCCAGACAACATGTTGAGGCTGCAATTCTTAGCTCTCACTGAAAAATACGTTATACTTTAAATATGTCAACAAGTTATTCGCTAATGTTTTGTCAATCAAATAAACAATGAACTTGATATTAGAGAGGAAAAATAAACCTTTTTTTGTAATCTTTGTAAATTCAGTAAATGTATATCCCACCGCTGCCACCTGTTAGTCAACTACTGTCACACCTGTCTTTAATAGTGCCCATCTTTCTATAAAGGCCACCTGTTTATAGTGGCCATGTATTTTTTCACCCTCAAAAAGAGATGTGTGTTGTAGAACCTGTCTACAGTGTCTTTTGTCTGTTTCCCTCGGGTGGCCTCAAAAGACAGGTTTGACTGTACATGGAATTTAGTTTGCAGAGGAACACTTTTACATGCGAGTGTTTAGTATTTTTCATGGTAAAATGTTGATGGTACATGGGCAAAGACACTCCCTCTCTAACCCAATCAAATCAAATCTACAGAAAATTTGATATAGCGCCTTTTTCCTTGCAGTTACAAAGTGCTTCACAATTTGCTCCACGACGTAGTATAATGACTGTTAAACTATGATGAAAACCTTCAAAACACCGATGGACCCGGTTTCGCCAAACAGCCAAAATTGCAATTTTGGAAAAAGGATAGAATGAAACAGGAATCTCATCATATGGTGCACCAGAAATAAAATTCGTCAGACTTTCTTGTGATGTTTGCATGATATCAACATTAAAGTAATAGCCATGGGGGGGGGGGGGGGGGGTTGCACCCTTATAACATTCCAGTGGACACCTATACTATTCAGACTGTAATCTATGAAAAATTGTGATAACTTGCAATGTGCATCACTTCAAATTAATGCTCAGCATTGGTAGATATCAATTGAGTCAAGAGATATCCTTGCTTCTTTTAATTAACTAACATTCCTCTTCTTTTTTCCTTTTCTTTTTTTTTAAAACTCCGGAACAGCTATTTTTTCGAAAGATCAGACATTAGGTTTGATTAGTTGAAATGTATCCATGACATATACAACTTCCTGCGTTATATCAAAGATGATGTTGTGTTTGGGCTTGTGTGAAGCTTATATTCGAGGTTATAAAATACTCAGTCTCTCTCTCTCTCTCTCTCTCTCTCTTCTCTCTCTCTTTTTTCTCTCTCTCTCTCTCTCTCTCTCTCTACATTTTCCCTCCGGTTGCCAAACTGGGGAGAATATATTTCCCGACTTGATTTTAATTTTTTAAACTAAATTGCAGAAAATGAATTAGCCAATTGTTACGGTAACTTTAATTCTCTATCTATAAACAGACGTTTCGCAAGAAGGGGTTTGTGAATAGAAGAACGAATACTGGTGACTTCACAGTGACTTTCCATGACAGCCAACAAACCTTCACAATGAATTCTGCAGCTCTAAGGAAGGTATTAAACGGGGACAGAAGCAGCATGTCTTGCTTAAATCTAACCGACTATACAAATGATTGTAATATATATTTCTTGATAACTAGGGCCTAATTGTAGCGGTTTCGTTATACGTTGGTTCAGTAACCAGACAGGTTGCGGGGGTCAAATCCCCACATGAGATATATTGGTACCTGGCAGGAATTCATTCCTTAAAATACTAAAGCGCCAGAATGGAAGCCATGCTAAAGCCAGGGAAATAAATGCGGAGCGTCAGGAGTGTCAAGTCTGACAAACATGAGTGCTATAAAACGAGAACCCACTATTATCATCATTATTATTGTTGTTGATGTCATTAGCATTGTTTTATTTTTCTTTCTACCCACCTGTTGCTTTTAGATTCATCCTTTGTGTCTTGGTCAGCTCGTCCGCATATGGGATAATATCGAGATGGTCAAGAGATTACAGTCTGGACATGGTGGATGGACGGCAGCTATGGAAAAGGTGACTTCTACCCAACTATCATGGCTATAATACAGGTGTACACGGCGGGCCAGGGAAGGTGTATGCTGCGAACCCCCCCCCCCCCCCCCCCCGCCCACCTCGAACACTTACAAATTTCCCATATTCTGGCAGCAACAATGATAGTATTTGTTATGTCCATGTCGATATTTATCTATATTTTTAATTTTATGGCTCTGTCGCTTCGCCACATAATTTTTAATTTTTCATAACAATATTTTTATTTTCAAATATTTGGATGTTTGGCAATAAATAGCCTTTAAAGTTATCTGTCTCAACCATGACAAACAATATTGTAGACATGACCACATTATGGATTCAAATAGGTGATACTGTCTTGATTTTTTTCGTTTAATTTATTTACTTCCAAATTACAAACAACACAATTATGTAGCCCTATAATCATGATGATTATATTCCTGTTTTAGGCCATCGGTACAGTTGGAAAGGTGGTAGGAATCGACGGATCGGATATTCACGTCAAAATCACGGACGATCAAAAACTTACTTTCAATTCTGCAAACCTGACTCCAGAACGGATTCGTGCTCCTAAACCAGAAGACTTGAGGCGTGAAGAACCAATGCGAGGTAAATTTTAAATGAAATGAAATATAGAGCTGATCAAATCAAGGCTCTCCATTTATAATAGATGATTACAATTACGATTATGTAAAGGAATGAGGTACATGTATGATATGTTTACTCGGTGCTTTGATTAAGGCACTTTACCCTCATTGTTAACAAAATAAATGTAAGTGCTCACTGAAAAGAAACTAACACTAAAGAATCATGCATGATTCTCCCACCGTCATAAAGGTCGACTCTATCTACAATTCAAAGTAACAAAATAAAGGAAACTAGAACAACAACACGAACACTTTCTCTCTTTTTGTTTTAGCGTACGTGCAGCATGCATGGTTTATGGCAAGGCTGTAGAATTATGTCTTCATCATAACTAGTCTAAATAACAAGCACTCGTTTATTTTTAAAGTGGTACAATGTTGGGTTTAGTACGAACAAATTTACGTCGGGTACTCGCAAAAAAAAACTTGAGTATTTGTGATTTACTGTCCTCTAAAAAAATGCAGTATCTAGCTACCCTACACTTTGTAGATAAGTTTCAATTTTTTTTTCAACCGGGGTGCCGGCACAACATCTCAAAGGGTGTCACGAGAAAATTCATTAAACATTTATTTTGGGATCAATAATGCAATAAACGTCAATTTCGTAGAAATATTTTCGTGTAGAAATAACCTTTTAAAGACGATACAGTGTCTTGTTCCCTTGCTCGCTACACCGTTTACTGACACAGTAAGAAACAGTAAGATTTCAGGCAATCATGTGCCAGAATACCCACAGTATTATTCATCGAGGTACCAGAATATCTCTATTGTCAGCGAGCTGCCTGAATATCGTCATATATCGAAAATGAATCTTTTGTAAATAATAAATAAATTTTGAAGCATTACGCGAAAAAATGTAATCCTCAAAAGGGTGCCGTAACTACAAAAAGTTTGACAAAGGCTGGATCAATTAGCTTGTATCAACGAAGGTACTCAAGACGTGTTCGTAACAAGCCTTTTATGACAACTTTTCATTGCCTCTAAATACAGATCACGAACCGCTCCTCCTGGTGTCTGCACGATTAGGTGATATCGAAGCAGTGGGGTGTCTCTTGGCTATACATCCAGAATGGGTTAGTACTACGCCGAAGGTACGCGAAAAAAATTTAACATGTTTAATTTTTTGCGTTCATCTCGCGTACCCATTTGCGTCCCTCCGCGTACAGTTGCGTAGGATTGCGTACGATCGAGGTAGTCGTTACGCAACTCTACGCAAATCTACGCAACTCTACGCAAGGCCCGGTGTAAGTTGAATCTATAATTTTGTAAAAAAGGGAAGGGGACAAAAAAAATATGTAGCAAAAAGAAAAGGGTTATCAGATTTTTGGATGTTCTATGTTTTCAAATTCTGTAACAAGCTGCAAAAAAAAGTAAGCAAAGGTTAGATCACTTCAAAAGGGGGAACATTCTTGAGCTTAGCTGTGGGTATCAGGTGAGGAGATGTGGAATCATGGGTTGTTTCCACCCAAACGATATCTCTTTCAAGATTCTTAAAGAATTATTATAGATACTGCAAATCCTTTCGGACAACGGAAGTTGAGGAAAAATTGTGATCGAAAAGATAATTTGTGGCATTTTTCTTTGTCTGTTTATGCATCTATAGATTCATTGCGAGCCAGAGCCTGGTGTAACACTGTTAGGGTACGCTGCAGCTCATTGCAATTTAGACATGTTGAAGTTCCTCGTCGAGAAAGGGGCCTTTATTGAGAACCACCGCAGTGCTCCACTTTACATCGCGACCAGCGTGTAAGATATTCTTTAGTTTTAAACAAACAAGAATTTTGTAAAACTATTGATAATTTGTGTTGCCTATACGTGTAGGTAATGCTAAAATCTGTCATAAAAAACCCACATATTCCTTGAATATTATAAATTAATCGGATCTATACATGTTACGGTACTTCAATTCAATTGATATGATTTTTATTCAATTTGTATGTTCAAGTGTACCACAAATGCACTGGCGTCGGGCTGTAGCCCCCCTTTCTCCCCACACCAATTGCTCTAGCAAATTATATTGCAGAGTAGTCTTTCTCCAGAATGCCTGTGAAAACTTACTTGATATCTTATCTTGTATCCATTCCATCCCTTAAACATGACGGCTGACTAAAACGAATGAGCTTTCCTTCCTGAAATTAACAGCAAGTATTTGCATTTCACTCTTTTTCTTAGTATTGAAAAATAAATACCCTATATCAAGTTAAATAAATGTGAATGGAAAATTACAAAAACCTAACAAAAAATATTTGTACATGAAACAAATTATAAAATTTGTTCTCCGTCGCCAGTTTGCTGATTTCAATAGTTAGTTTAGGGTGAATATATTAGAACTTCACACTGTACTGCAGCATAAATTAACTAGATTTATCAAGTCATGCTTGTGCTTTCTGACCAAGTATACAAGTTGCACTCCGCCAAACTGTTTCGTGTTAAACAAGTGTTATAAAACAAATGATCACCCGTCCGTTCTTCTTCACACACCCATTACAAACGGAAGCAACAAATACGAAGCCGTGGAATACCTTTTAGATCAAGGGGCTGATGTGCACGCTGTCAACTTTCAGGGCTTTACATGTCTATCTTTGGCGTGTGAAGGAGGGTTCTATAAATGTGCACATCGTCTGATGATGCACGGTGCAGACTTGAACCTTAAGGTAAGGAAATGGTGATATATATATCATGATTGAATTAATATCAGTTACTTGAACTTTACTGATTGTTGGGGGCCCCCAACTTATGTTTTTTGTCTGTGTGTTTTGAGAATGTTTAAGTTGCAGGAGGAGTGGAATGTGAATGCATGTCATCATGGTGATAATATAACAAAATGCATACTATGGGGCTTTTATCAAAATTATTTTGGTCATATTGAAAAGGAGCATGACCATGCTTGTCTTTGTCATGTTTGGGAAGTCAAATAGAAGTTTTCAAGATCTGTTTATTTTAAATAATTCTTTGAGAGGATGTGACAGAAAAGAACAAAATAAAATTTGGAAAATATTGTGACGCCTGTGGGAGATAATAATGTTTTTACTTCATTGTGTAATACTCCATTATTAGAGAAATTTATGTAACGACGGCTAGCAATTATGACCATCTTGCTAAAAGTACAACCTTACTGCAATATATATCTTAGTAAACAAGGCAGAGGCATGATCAAATAATTTGTTCATTCGCCTTTAACTGTTGTATGCTACAGAGTGAAATAAATGATAATTTTCCTTGTACACTGTTACCCACAAGTTGGAATAATTTCTTACCTCTCTTCATGAAATGATTGTGTGACAATATGATTTAAATAGTCTTCACGGATATAGTTTCTCAAAAAAATTTGTCTATCAATAGTTTTGGTCAGTAGAGTTCTGAAAAGATATACACTGTATATATCAATAAATATTGTATCAACAATATTATGTTCATGAAAATGTATGGTGGAAAAAAAGAAGATGCAGAAACCAATAAATCAAATCAAATCAAATATAAAATGTCATCACACTCATTTCATGAAAAGGGATCAATTTAACCTTAACATTGATCTGAACAGTGTTATTAAAGAGACATTACAATTTCAAATTGTTCTTTTAATGTGCCTTTGAAATGACTTTGCAATAGGGCGAGCTGGATGCTACACCTGTAATTCAAGCAATGGAAACTGGAAGAAGAACCATAGTGGATCTCATTCTGGACAGACAGGAAGCAGATCTGAAAGCGGTTGGTAGTAATCTAGCATCTTCCATGCACTGTGCTGCTGCAGTGGATAATACATAGTGAGTGAAGTTCATTTACACAGTTTTCAAGTCAATCCAATGAAACATAAATAATTAAATGAGCTCTCCAAGAATTTACCCTGGGGTAAAAACCTATTCATATGATATAAACTTGGTTCGGAGAATATTTGTTTAAAGCTAGCTCTATTAAATATTAAGGACATGTTTCAGAAAACATGTATATGTATTTGCTCTACAAATTTGTCCTACGCAAACAATAACTGTTTAAGAGGGATCAACCATTCGTGTTCAGAGATCTAGGTTTATTACAGGAACAGTATACCAATACGACTATGTAGGGGTGTGTGTACGTGTGTGCGTGTGTGTGGGTGTGTGTGTGTGTGTGCGTGTGTTAGAAATCAAGCGAGACTTTTCAGCTCTATTATTAGCAATAATATAAATGTAAGTGTCAATAAAACGGTCTCTTGTTCAGCAAAAGGGAAAACATATACAAATTAAAAAAAATATTCTTCAATGGGTCTTACGGGAAAAAATATACATGATTTACAGTAAAAGACTTGTTTTTGCCCTATATCCTGTATTAATGCAGAGAGAGGAACTACCCTTTCCTCGTTCTTTTTCCAGGATTGATATATCAATTCATTTTCCCTTTTTCGATTACTATCCATGCCTTGGTCACAGTGCTATGACTAAACTCCTGGACACGATACCTAGACTGGTGGAAGCAAGGGATGAACATGGCTGTACTCCTATCTTTTTAGCTGTTTGCAAAGGCTTTCGTGATGCTACACAACTATTGTTAAACAAGGTAAAAAGTCAGATGGTTAAAGCATACCCCTAGACATTATACGACTCGACCGTGATAAGACCTTAACTACATCAGCTATAGAAATTGAAACCAACAGTATCTTCCTCATCGAAGTTCTGAATAATCATATGAATACTTTAAATGGAAAGTTTGGTAAAGGCCAAATTGGCTTAAAATCATAAAGAGTCTAACGATTACTCCGACGTCATTCTGTGATTCAGAACCGATTAGGATTTATCTCCTATAATTAAGCTTTTACTGCTACCCCCTCCTCCCACAAAATAATGTATGTATCTATTGTATTGTGTACATGACTGGTCAATACGTCGATAATTACAATTTCACTTGTTTGGATTACCATGTTGACTGCGTTTTCCAATTGTTCTAAAATCAGATCGTAGTCTGATCATGACGTATGCGGTTGGCCTCAATTAGATCAAAATCAAACATTATTAAAACTCCTGCAATGACAAATTTGCAAAATTGAGCCATTTATCAAAAAAATTGAACTTGATTTTTGTTGAATTTATACCTACAGGGGCACTGTAACGTGAATGCAGTAGAAAGCGTAGTTGGACTCCGTCCTCTTGCTGTAGCTATCTCCCATGAGCATTTCCATTTAGTCGATGTCTTAGTGAAGAATGGTGCAGACGTCAACCTTCAAGACCATGCTGGAAAGACGTCCTTGCAGATTGGCCTCTTTGCCCATGCTACTCGAGGACATACCATGAAAGAAGAGCCATACATGGCCGAGGTATGACATAAAGTGATAATATATTACCGAGGTGTAAAACAAACTGAGAGTATATAACCGACGTAAGAAGCAAAGTAGGTGGATATTACCGATGTATAAAACAAACCGAGAATATATAACTGAGGTATGACACAAACTGAGAATATGTTACCAAGGTTTGTTTTTTTAGATGAATAAATAAATAAAATGCAATTAATTATCGATAAATCGATAATTTTGCCCCGATCCCCAACATAAACAAAATCGTCTGTGTGGCCATGCCTTGAACCATAACCATAAGTAACGTACTTTTTTGTTGTTATTGTTCTTAATAATAATAATAATAAAAACGTTACTTATAAAGCGCTTACCATCGAAGTCCATAAGCACTATATATATTGCAATTATATTCTTGTCCCATCTTTTAAAATGACAATTAAAATTTATCTCTGGCTGTCAACAGCTTTTCTTTAGCTTTTCAGTCACGGGAAATATTCGTTTATTCATTTTTCATTAACGACCATTTAATTTTTCTTGAATGCAGTTTATTTATTTTTAAAACAAAAATTGTATCTCTGAAAGTTGGTAGGTAACTTGCTTGATTTATAAAATGTAATCATTTGAAATGGTGAACCTTACTTAGTTGTTTGATATTTTGTATATGAGTTATAGGCATATCCTCTTCATTACTATGATCCCCCATGCAGTGTGTGCGGGAAAGCACTGAATCCAATGACCGGGGTAATAGTATATTTGTAAAGCGCTTAGAGACATTTGTATTAAGCGCTATATAAAAGCTAAATATTATTATTATTATTTTTACTCTAGGCAAAAAGTAATTTATATTCCATACAGCCTACTGTTTTTTCTTGCCATATTTATCTTTGTTGTTCTACTGGGGTTTTGTATTCAAATGTTGATATGCTTTAGTAACATATTTTGAGTAACATTTTTAAGATATGTAAGTCACGTCTAATTCGTTGATCTTCTAAATAAACTATCAATACAATTTAAATGACAGCATGATAGCTCCTCGTGGTTCTCCCCGCCCCCTTTTCGTTTACAGATGAAGAGGAAATGGAGACGCATTGGGATCAAGACGAACTCAGATGCTCTCCTTGCCTTCCTGGTCTCTCACGGTGGTGACCTGAATGCATACGACTGTGAAGGTGTGACAATAAAGACTATGTTTCAGCAGAGACGAGATCCAGTACTAAAACCTCTACTAGAAATTCAACGTCAGAGAGGGTAACAATTTGATTATAACCCAAACTCAAATAACTATTTAAGACAAATTAGATAATGGTTGAAGATTAAAATCGCTGTTGATTATTGCATTCATTTATCCACCATAAAAGACGGTTTAGAAGATTGCATCATTGAATATTGTGACGTCATGTTAAGAGTGCACTTCCAGTAGGCTAAATAGTCCCTACACTTTTCCAAATTTCAGCTCAAAGTTACTTTTGGTATTCATTTAGTAAAATCAAATCAGCATCTCCGAAAACTTTCATAATAAAAACATTTTAACAAGGCTGTACCGAAATTACAATTTTGTGGTAATGTTTACTGGTATTTAAAGCTTATCTGCCGTAGTTTACAGGAGGGATTAGACCGCCCTGCAAAGTCACTGGACAGGTGGTTATCTCATCAACTCAGCTCTCAGTTAACATAAGAAAAAGAGGATCATGGGGGACCAATGGTCACCGATTAGGCACTGTTTTTATATAGAGGGCGAAACTGAGGTCAACTCCGTGTCTTCTCCCTTGCAGAAAAGCACTGCTAAACCAGGTTCAAAGAAAAAGAGGTCAAGAAAGTCCTCGAAGAAGTAGGTAACGGGTTCAGGAAGTCAGCAGAAATCTTCAGGTAAGGAATCCAATGATTTAAGAAAAGAAAGAGCACAGAATAAAAACACAATGCCACAGATAAGGGTATTATTCGATATTTATACTCTTGTTGTAAAGTAGAACGATGACGAGGGCTATGATCAGAAATCATTACCCAAATCGGTCTCCTGAAGTTTATGTGTTATATTAATGAATCGGATTGCATTACCATCGTTCTCAGTGCTGAAGGCTAAAAAGCAAAAATCCGTCATGTCGGTTATATTAGGCTGTATTATATTGATGATATTTATGTGACAAATCTTCGATTTCATCTTGGGTATTTGATAGTGTAGATATGTTATTTTTCTAAACTTGTTCTACTGTAGTTATAATTGTGATACTGCTTTGAAAATTAAGAAAAGTGGAGGAAAAATTATACTTAGAATGGTATATTCTAATTGTAATAAAATGGCGTTCAAATAAAATTAGAATAGACAAGGAATCGAGGGACTGAATTTTTTACTGTTAAAGATACTGTGTCCCTTTTGCAGCCAACATCAAATTATGTAGAACTTTGCAGGAATTAGGAATATGTCATGTATGTCTTATCTGTGAAATTTAAACGTTAGCAGTGTCCTAATATTCAAATTATGCAAAGAAACCCGTTTATTTGCTAGACTTCACTGTCAGACACCATTGAGTCACTGCCAGCCTTTTTCTTCTTCTATGTTAATAACATACATAAAATGAGCTGTAAAGGGTACATGAGCATTTGTCTACATCAGTGACCCACTTCTTGTAATGGCCAAAATTAAACTGATTGAATCTTTGCGCAGCACAAAACGTATTATCATTCGGTACAATGGTCTGAAAACCAGACCATTACTTACTGTATTGGTATCACAATTAATAGTCGTTATTTTCCCACTTAAAGCCATTTTCAAGCCCCCTTTTATTAAGAGAAGTTCTAAATTAGTATTATCTTACAAATGCCGTTGGAATTTAACCTTTTCATTTTTTGGGCCTGCAAATGGGACATAGTACCTTTAATAAAAGAGATACATATTTATATATTTTGATTTAATGATGTATTTCTCTATTCTCCGTATCCTATTTCCTTATAGGCGAGATGCATCACCTACAAGCTGAGCTCCAGCGCAAAGACGAAGAGCTTGAAACCCTTCGGTCAAGGGTCAAGACATTGGAACACCTGGTCAAGAAAAACAATATCATTCGCTTTGTGATGTTATCCGAAGCATTGCTGAGCTGATCCAAATTGCAGCGAGCCAATTTCTTCAGAAGTTGACTTACAGTAGGGACTTTACTCTCTTTAATGCAGAGGAGTGGAAAGTGATTCACCTTTTTTAGGAAAAATATTTACTTGTACATTTTGAAGGATATTATGCGAGGGAGCGTAGAAGATTTCTGCGTTTTTATAAGTCTAAACGCTTCCCTCTTAGGCCTCCAGAGCCTAAAAGTGTCCAGTCTTTAGTCAGTATTTGCTATATACATTTTGTTTTGCAATTTTCAAATTTTCCGAGGGGACGATCCCCCGTCAACAAATTAAGGAGGACATATGTCCCCCGTCCCCGGGATCGCAGCCCCTGTATTCATACTTATGGTATATGATTCAAGTAATGTATAACATAATCCACGTAATGTCGTAATAGTTGAGCCTGTTTTACAAGTATAAAAGTTCAAAAAATTGATTCTTTTATTTACACGTTAAAGCTAGTACGAGGTTCATCCCGTTTAATATACGGTTAGACATTCGTGCATTGTAGGCGTGCTTTAGTCTATTGTCAACTATTCCAGCCTTACATGCACCTGGATTTATCCACGTAATGAAAGAGGACTTTACTACTCACTAGCCCATAATGTACTCGCTCTACATGTTTAGCTTGGATGACGTAATATTCTTTCCAACATGAATATTCAGGTTTTTATCGCACGTAAAAATAAAGAAAAGGGAAGAAGAAAGGGTTTAAAAAGGAAAAAAGGAGGAAAGGAGAAAAGGAGAAGGGAAGAAAAATAAAAATAAAAATAAAACCTTATAAAAGTGAACAAATTATATTTTGTGTATCGACCGCAAAAAGTACTATCCTTTTTTCAATGTTGATCTTCGAGTACAGCAATCAACACAATTATCAATTTAGTATTTTATATAATGTATTACAGAAGTCAGATTGTATTTGTGCATATTCTGTATTGATAAGAAAACCTCATTAACATTGGCATCTTTTATGAAAATGCCATCCAGGAATCTTGATGTAATCACACATTTTTATTTTTCTCTTTTCAACATTTAGAAAGACACAGCTCCACTAAATGTATTGTGTATTGTGTATTTGTTTGATTGTCTTTCCATTGACTCGAATGTATTCATGTTTCAAGGGTATATAGTGTATCTTTGTTTTGTACTTACAATTGTAGCGGCTCTTACATTCGCCCTACTTTTACCGTACATTCATGTCTCCAGTATTTTTCCATCACGTTACTTATTTATATGCATTATTCGGACCACGTGTGTTTATCCTTCCAATCGAGCACCGTGGTTCCGCGCACCCGTTCACCCGCGTATTTTCAACGCCACGAGGTTTTTCTTCACTCTCGCTTCCAACTTGGTCGAGTCAAGACGTCTCCATGATTTCCTCTCCTGGTTTTATTCTTCTGTGCTTTTCGTCGCTTCTACGGCATATCTACATTTCTCTGCCGTGTTCATCGGGCTGCAGTCTCCCAGTGGAACGTTATAGTGAGCACTGACATGGCGCCTGACTCTCCGCTGGAAGCTGCCAGTTTCTTCGTTTCGGTAGCTCTTTCCACTCTCGAGCTCAGACAATTTACCGCAGCTCATCTAAACATTACTTCATCAAAGTCCGGATCATTCATCGAGCGACTCACTGCTCCGTCTTAATTCACCACCGGCTTGATGTCTACATTTCTACTCTTCGCCTCCGACATCGAACGACCCACTGTTCCGTCATCGAGCACCACATCTCTTCTCTTCTCTTCTCGCCTGAGAGCTATCTTCATTTTCATCACGAGCGTCAGCGTCGAGATTTCTTCACGGCTCTTCAGCCACGTACAATGAAGCTACATCTCCGCCTTTAAGCCCCCGCACCACATCACGTGAGCCCCTTCCTTCGTTTTCATCTCTCTTCATCTTCATTGGACTTTCGACGTCATTTCATATATGTCGTAAGCTCTATTCATTCATTATGTACATCGCATTTATTAACAATAATAATATTTAAGATTTATATAGCGCTGGTATACAAGTACAGTTTCTAAGCGCTTTATAAAACTAGTGAAATGAAAAGTACGGTTAAACTAAATATCTATAATAATAATACGCTAAGGCTCCGCGGGGGGCGCGACGTCTCGGCGAGCCTTTGTATTCTATTGTTTTTTAATGAGATCGCCGACCGAAGTTGGTGCGGCTATCTCCTCCTGAACCCTCCCCTCGGGGTACCCGTGCCCTGTGCCATCGTCCGCGGGAGAGTCTACTCTGTGGAATTGGCTATACTCCGCCCGAGGTCCTCCTCCGTGTCGACGTCCAGGGCGAAAACAGACGCGATATGCATAATGCAGGATATGCGTGACGACAGAGATACCTCATGGATATTCAACATGACATCCGTAGACACACGACCGATGACTGTCCACTCACATTAAGTTGCGTATTAAATGCACGACGCACAGGGTCGGGCTTACCCGAGTAAAGCATCTTTCTATAGGATATCCATTGTATAGTAGCTGCACGAGCCACAGAGATACACACGAAGCTTCCCGTCCACGTCCAAACTTAGGGACCTATTTCCATCATTATTGCCGCGATTTTTATATAGGTGTCGTGAATGGAGGTATGAAATGAAAGCTTATTTTGTGATTATTACGGCCATGCTACTAAATTTTGATTATCATTTTCTAAAGGAAAGTTTTCACAAGAAAACCATTGGACTGACAATTCAGTCGCAAGCTGCCTTCAGTCAGTGCAGTGCTGCTGTGCAGTGTGTGTGAGCTGCAATTTAACTCCAGCAAGCTCCAACACCGGCTCCGCGCACCGCAGGCGTCCGAGGCCTGCGGCGCCGGTGTTCGAGCTTTCTGGAGTTACACTGTGTGTGTGTGTATGAGTTCAGCTGAGCTGATCGAGCTCGAGTCGAATAGATTTGACACTTTGAAATTGTTATCTGTTGGTTTGCATCATTATTGCCGCGATTTCAATATAGTTTCGTGAATAGATTTACGAAACCTGATCTTAGAATTAGTAAAAGTATTACTAATGTTTACGTTTTTAAACGACTGTCTGATTTTCTTGTGAAAATTTTACTTTGAAAAATGATTATCGAAATTCATGGTCAGAAATAATCACAATCTAGGGTCTATTATGTTACAGTTCTTGCATCAAATCAATGCATGAAAACTTAGTTATTGAACTAGAAAAATGTTTTTTTTTTAAAATAGGCAATTATGAAGTATAGGAAGCCTGAAACCTGTCCTGAGCCTACTAAACAAATCTCAACAAAGTGTAGGCCTATCCTTTTATGAATTAATGAAAAAGTAGCCCCAGAAAAAAGAGCCCCCGAAAGTTGGAAAAAGTAGTCCCCGAAAATTTCCCAAAAATTTGAAATGGAGCCCCCGAAATGAAAAACTTAATTTTTTGCCTGCGCCCCCCTCTAGAATCCCTCGGATTTCCGCGGGTCCTGAGTTGAGTGTATATATAATATAGGCGTGGGGTCCACGGGTTTCAAGGGGCCATAAAAACCCCAAAAGCTCGGGGGTTACGTTCTTCAAAGTTGGGGGGAGGGGGGGGGGTGTGGGAGATCGAGATCAGATCGCAGCGAGTTGAGTGTATATATAATATAGGCGTGGGGTCCACGGGTTTCAAGAGTCCATAAACCCCCGAAAGCTCGGGGGGGTTTAGGTGTTTAATTAGGGTCAGATGAGCATATTTTTAATACTTTATTTGTGACACTTGCGGGTCACTAATGGGCGTGGGGTCAATACGTAGAGTTGCGTAGTGTTGCGTACAAACTACGCTGGCCTACGTTACTATATGCTGAGGAACGAAAAGGGGTACGCAAGATGAAAGAAAACAATTCAACATGTTTAATTTTTTTTGCGTACTTTCGGCGTAGAAACTTGACGCAGAAAGCAGCCTTTTTACGCAACACTACGCTACATGCCTACGCAACAGTACGCTACCCTACGCCAGATCGACAAAGCAGTAAAAGCTTTCCACACAGTAAGCAACCATAAGCAAACCTGTACGCCAGCCTACGCATAACCTACGCAGGGACTATTTTCCCATTAATACGCAGCCTAATTTCTGCATAGTCGATACGCCACACTACGGAACTCTACGCAGTTCCAGTGGCTTAAAGAATAATTACCGGTACAGTTGGATCGTTTTTTTAATTCTTATATAAGGCCAAATTAAAAAAAAAACATTTTTAGTATCCTGTTTTTTCGAAAAATGGGAAGGAGGAGGCCCTTTTTTTTTTCTTTCAAAATGGCCGCTCCGTACATTTTTCCCTGACATTCGGGCTATTTTTCAAGATGGCGGCCGACAATTTTTTTTTTTCTTATTTAAAATCAGAAATACATTTTAGCAGTGCTTTTCATGTTTTTTTTCTTTCAAAAAAAAAAATAAATAAATAAAAAAAAAAAAAAAAAAAAAAAATAGGAGGCGGCCCCCCAAAAAGGAAGCAGGCGGGGACGCTGTTTTTTTTTCTTTCAAAAAAAAAAAATAGGAGGCGGCCCCCAAAAAGGAAGCGGGCGGGGACGCTAAACATGTATATTTTTTTAATGGCCTGAATGGCAAATAAAGTTCTTGGTGGTTTTAATTTAGACAGTCTCTATATATCTATTTACACCCCCCCCCCCCACCCACCTCTAGAATCCCGCGGATTTCCGCGGGTCCTGCTAGTGTAATAAGGATCATTTATCATTTATGAATCATTTATTCATGTTCATTCTCATCTTTGATCATTATGTAATCTCCGTGCAATATTCTCATTTACCATTTATGCACTTTTATTCTGAGTCATCGACTTCATCGACTTGTATTTGGCTACACTTTGCAAGTGTACGGCCAGCCTCATCAGTACCCAATAAACATAACTAAAAGGGAATACTTTCTTTCATGTATTTCATTGTCAGTGCAACCTTGCTTCCTCGTAGCTAAATTAAAAATAAGAGTTATGTTGTGTGACGAGTGAACACGCTTTCAAATATCCATTCACAATACCCCACACATTCATAATCTCTACACAATCTTACCAGCTATTTCAGATAATTTACTTCATACAACGCCTACTAAGATTCTTGCAACCTCATTGGTCTATTCTTGATCACATGACATGCGCTAAAAGTACCATTGAACGGCATCATTCTCCAGCCGTGCAACTCCAGTTGATCCTTTCGCACCATTGCACTCCGACGTTACTAACGATGTACAAAGTATATTGTGAGCTAAGTGAAGTCACCGTGCAATGGTGCGAATGGATCGACAGAAATTACACTCCGCGTAACAATAAACATAAAGCATATTTATGTATTACAGATATCAGATTATATTTTGTATTTATTTTGTATTTATTAGACAACTTCATTATTAAACATTGATATTTTTATGAGTTGCCATCCAGAAGCCTTTGTTTTTCTCGTGAGTCTCTGTTTTCGTAAATTTTCGGCTTGTGCATCTTTGGATCTGCGAACCTTCTTTAGAGTAATTTAGGAGATTCATTAGAAGAAAAAAATTCGTGGAAAATCGACTCGTTGAATTCTTGGAGATTTGGTCTCACGAAACTTTGTATTGTGACATGTCACCCAACTGTTAATTTATTCTTTCTACCCTACTACCTCAGTCATACCGGAGAGACAGACACCAATCCGACAATAGACCGAATAACAAACAAAACTGTTTTGAAGATCTAAAATTTCGATGTGACTGGGGGAGGGGGTATTAGTTTAATGTGTGCGACTAGTGACCAGACCCAAACGGGTGAAAGAATCCATTGGCAATGTTGGAAGACAGTTAGTTTTATCTGTACGCGAGTACTAGTATCATTCAGTAATGTCAACTCCTTCGTATTCGTTGCCTTTACTCGTCTTCCGCCATCTTTCCAACTGCCATGCTCTAGTTTTCTCTCCCCAGACCAGGGGCGGCGCCAGGATTTTTTAAGGAGTCGAGGTCCAATAACAACAAACAATAGTTGAAGATACAAATGGAGTTCCAATTTTTAAAAATGTTACAGAAGAAGAAGAAAAGGGGAAAGGTTGTGTGGCATAGTCATGGGTCTGAATAAAAATATTTTTTGGAAAGTAAAGAAATGTGTCAAGGTTGCTAGTCTCCCTTGCCCGAACATTCAGAATAGCTCTGGTAGTAGTCCAGCCATACCGTTTCCGTGTCGCGCGTCTAATAAGCTGATGAAATAACACACCCTCAACGTTGAAAGTAGACCTTGCCATTCCTCTCATTCTGTATTTGCCGTTTTTTGTTTGTTTTTTTGTTGTGGTTGCTTTTTTTTTGGGGGGGGGGGTCGGGCGATGAGTTGAGACACCGCGCTGTGTTCGTGGTACATAGTGGGATCGATGTGTGTGGTAGAAGAGTACAAGTTAAAAACGGGACATAATATGGTCTACTCTGGTAGCTGCTAATATAGCTATTTCACTGGAGCCCGAAAAATCGGCAGGTCTGTTTTGACATCAGATGTGTCAGAGGGGCACTCATTTTAGGAGGGGTTGAGCAATGAGCAATTTGCAGCCCATAGGTTCATTCATTTTTATTTTTTATTACCAACCAATACATGATTCCGACGTCATTAAATTGTTCTTGAAATACAATGAAGTTTGAATAGCTTATAAAAATAATACTCAATAAACCCTGCTCTTTCTTCACTTGGACTGGCATGGACATTGCACTCATTATATGCGTTTGGACGAGAAACATAAAGTAGATGTATTATATTTAAATCGATATGAGTCAAAGTAATAAGAGGAAAGGCAGAAAATATCACTCAGCTGCGGATTTTCAAACAGATGCCCCATTCTACTTTGTTTCGCCACCCACTTGTTTAATCAACACCCCCACCCCTTCCCTTTTTTGCAGGCCTCCTCCCAAACACGAACAAAGCCCCCTCCCCCCCCCCCCACAGCTTGATTTCCTCTCTGAAATACACAAATCACTTGGCTTATAAACCCCCCCCCCCCCGCCGCCTTTACGAAAGCAAGGCCAGCATACGCCAACTAAAAATCGTTGATCAGCAGAACTAAGAACTTTTTGAAGTCCGTTAACCTTGATTGGTTCAAATACCTTCCGAATAGTTCCTTGTATATCCGATAAGACCGGATATGTGTCATAGCCGAGTCTCCGTTTCACAATGATATCTATCATTTCGCTCCATCCCACACATTCAAAAGATTTTTTCAAAGAGGTGCGTTATCTGTTAGAATCATGAAATATATGACAGCTAGACTAATGTCTAACAAAGTGAAAACTCGTCCTTGAAAACAAAAACAGAATATATACAATTTTTGCTCTGAAATCAGGTCTGTTTATCTCATATTGACATTTCGATGATAAACACACGCATGTTTAAAACGATTAAAACGAAAACCCCATATTGAAGAAAACAAATCAGAAGTTACAATGATATTCAGTTTGACCAGCATTTTTCTTTGTTTCAGTTTATCATAAAAATAAAAATAAAAGTTGCGTATTACATCACTATTGTGCTTTAAATAATACTCATTTGTTATGAAGAACATAAAGTAGTATTAATTTAATTTCAAACACTTCATCGAAGGAGGACATGGAAATATTTATAATTACACACAAATTCGTGCTGTTGAAAAGGGCAAAAATATATTTCTCTGTTTACTTTTTGTTTCAAATAAACAATATGAACATTACAAAATATACAAGCTGATAAACACACATACTTTGAAGACAACATAGAATATATACATAAAACTGGAAGTGCTAGTTTTAAACAATACGGAATACAATAAAAGTAATATAATTTGTGTTAATAGCAATGTGTTTATTAAAAAGAGACATTGGCAATCGTCGAATTTGCTTGACAAAAATGTTCGAGGGTATTCATTTTTCTTTGAATTAAATTGACACTCGACGAGTTTGCTAGACACATATGCAGTGTTATTTCTTTGAAAATAAATGTCTTTGTTTTGTGTTCTGTTTCGATATCATACACAAGCGACCAGGCTATACAGATGTAGCTAATGATTCTTTACAGCCACAAGTGGTCACTAAGTTTGGCTACCATCATTGTGGCATATAGTATTGATGACAATAGTCACCCGAAAGCATATATATAGTACATCAGTGTATAACGACATTACGTACATGTATAAAGGAGACTCAGACAAATTATGTATATCCACGTGCGGATAATAACTTATAGAAAAAGCTGTATAGTCCATCTAGAATTACGTTTTCGGTTCCCTGACATTTCTTCTCTCGAGTCCTTAGGACGATTTTGTTTTTTGTTTTATTTTATTTCTGCATTTGTCAACGTAGTAAGCATAATATACAAACTAGGTACATATACATGTATATATAAAAGTCACCATACATTATATATAATAATTTCATAATATAAAACTATTAAATAATCATACATAAAAAAAACAACATAGGCCTAGTTGACAAATCATTTCAAAATTGAAAAATGTAGGAGGCCACCATCTTAAACTAACGTGGTGGCGGCCTCAGGAAAAAAAACTATGGGCGACCAAACTTGTAATATATATGATCAGAAATAATCTGATTATCTTCACGCCGATGGCTTGATTTCCCAGTCACTATCTTTATTGATACAAGCTGCATGAACTTTTCTAGTTTTAGTAAACCAGTTGCGCTCTCTATTTATTTTTTGTCTCCATTTCAATACGTTGCAGTGGTAAACACTTCATTGTAAACGCACATTATCCCCGTGTCGTATACATTACAAATTAATCAAAGAAAACACATGTATATGTGGAGATTCGTGTGTTCAGTTGAACGGAACGGACAACGTTACAGTCGGGTAAGCATGCGTCATTTCGGTTGCGCTATTCCCTGCGCTAATCCAGCATAGGAAGGTAATTCGCTCGTAAATCAGTATATCAAAGCAGGTGGATTCACATCTTGTACCATATCACCCCACATGACGCGTCAAAATTGCGTCAGTCGTCGACGCACTCTTGCGTCAGGCAATTGACGCTTCATAAACAACGGGCATTACAAAAGCGTCACATTTTCCGCGTGCAGAGGCTGTATTCTACGGTACAGGTCTCACTTTCATCTCGGCCAATTTCAGCGAGCCACGGAAGCCTCCGAACTCGAACCATGTAACGCCAGCGGCAAACTCATCGTTTTCGGGGCCGAGGTAGAGACCGTTGAGGTTGCTGTAGAGACAGCCGTTGTACCACCAGCCCCCCTGGGAGTAGAGTTGGGCACAGTTCTTCTTGGCGAGATCGTTGTCCCGGTCAGTGGTGGTAAAAGGCATGTGGTTGTGGTAGCTCAGCGAATCACCTGGTGAGAAGAAGAACAAATGTTGGTTGTACTTCATCAATGTCTTGTAGGGCATTTTAATGTATTTGAAGGCACTAACATTAATTTTGATGATCACATAAGTAATGTCTTTGATTAAAGAATTCGGTGTGTATTCGTCACGTTTTCTTAACACTAATGTGTCTTTGATTCATGCTGTCAGTATGGTACATGTAAGTGGTTGAATTAAACAAATAACATGTAATTTTTAAGCTACACGATCATGCCTTCGATTGTGGAATAATAGATTGAATATCAATTCGAATGCGAAACTTGTGGTGATATTTACAAGGATTTGATTGGAAAATCTAAAAAAGTTTCCCCTTTCTATAGTAAATACTTCAAGGTAACACGATACTTCATAACACTTGACTAGACTGGGAATTAAAGCGATTTATGAACTTGGAGCTCCAAGTCCGAAGCTGTAAAATATGAACAGATTCAACTTCACGGAACACTGATTGGAATTTCTCCAACATTCGAGATCTTTTACGAATGGAAAAACAAAATCGCACGAATTATTTTCATCTCGATCAGAATTAAATCATCATTTTTATATTTCGGCCAAATGTATTACCTGCTGAACCATTGGCCTTGAACGAGCCGACGAGCAGGCGATAATTACTCCGGTAATCACTGACCATCATGCTCTCGTACTCCGCCGTCGCTTTCGTTCCGTTGTAGTCTTGGAGATCGATCCGTAGTTCGTAGTCGTCCTGCGACGTCAGTCGACTCATCTTGTCCAGGCCCATCCAGAACTCGGTCAGGAGGTTGCCGAATCCTCGACGGTACGCGCCCCAGAGCCGGGCGAAACTGACCTCGCCGTTCAATCGACGTTGAATGACCTAAATATGATTTTGGAAAAATATGGGATTGATATACTTTCTTTGAATGAAAAATAAAAAGTTTTTAACTGCATCACTGTGCAGTGTTCTCCTTATCGTGATTGTTTCTCACGTTATAAAGCTATGCTGTGACTTTTGAGATTCCCCCATCCTGCCTCTAGCAGTATAAGGTATCGCTCGTAGATATATCACATCACTCTCAAAACGTGTCCAAATTATAAAGAAAATTTTACGTCATTATGAAGTGAAATATTTACTGTACATGATGTAGTGTTATGGTGCTCTACCATTATACGCGTTACTAGGAATTGATCACAGACAAGGTATATTAAACAATCTTCAAACTGGTTCAAGTCCACAATCAGTCATATCTCATGATAATTTGCAACATTCGGGACCCTAGATGATAACGCTCAACAAAACAGGGAACTTTTGAACAAAAAGAACACATTCAGAACTTATTAATGTTTTGAACGTCATCTTGTCATAAGGGGGAAATAACATTATGAAATGATTAAGAATAAGGCTAGATTGAATCCTTTCATCAGAGAATTTCATTGTATTACAAAATAAAGTTTCTTATTTCTAAATATGCTGCCTCCCTTCATTTGAATGTGTGAGTCTTCATAATTGCTGTGCCCCCTTCGACAGTTCAAAACAAAAGAAAGACATCGAGGAAATTATCTTACCGTCCAGCCGCCCCCGCTGGTTGCCATATCACAGAAGACCTGAAAAGGCTGCCCACACCCATCTGGCAGAATGGTATAGACCCCGGTCACGTTACCCACTTGTTGCTGTACTTCCAAGCAGTCTCGTGGAATCACATCGGGCGGTTCCATTATTACGAGGTGAACCCCTTCCAGGAGGGAGGGAGGGGTCTCGATGTCTGGCCTGCCATTGTCACGATCACTCTTTCTGTCTTTCTCGATTTCGGTGATAATGTCTTCGATGGAGGAGGAAGAAGTTGCAGACAAAGCCGCATCGTCTGATGACGACATAATGTGTGTCCTAGGTGACGTAGGCGATACTGAAAGTAGATTTATTTCGACAAAAATTGATGAGAGGGTCATCAACCTCAAGATAAGATAATCATGATTATGGGATGTATTTGTTTGATATAACATCTTTTAAAATTCTTTTTAGAG
The DNA here is from genome assembly GCF_000002235.5 of Strongylocentrotus purpuratus. NCBI lineage: Eukaryota > Metazoa > Echinodermata > Echinoidea > Camarodonta > Strongylocentrotidae > Strongylocentrotus > Strongylocentrotus purpuratus. The sequence continues at coordinate 5,104,955 of NW_022145604.1, read as the reverse complement.
AGAAGAGATGACTATGATCTCAGACAGAAGAAACATACACTGTATTGACTGCATCGTTGATTTGATTGATTGATTGATTTGATTGATTGAATGAGTGATAGATTGATTGATTGATCGATTGATATTCATTTATTTTTCATACACATCATCAGAAAAATATTGTTATCATAGTCACATAAAATATTCCATTGACAAAAGTTGTCGTCATAAGAAAGATTGATCTGACGTCCTCTTTGTAAGAAAAAATAATGATCATACAATATATATATAGGTATAAAATATATATGTATACATATGTAAACAATGCACGTAAACAATGCAACTGGAAAAGCGGTTGGCCAACAAATTAATGATGAGAGAGAATGACAGAAGGTAAAGGGGGAAGGAGAAGGAAGGGTAGAACAAAAGTAGAGTTCGCAGATTTCATAATGTGGCTAAACCTATGAAGGTAGAACACAATTTTGAGTGCCTTCATTGTTAAAAATCAAGTTGAGTGTTTCACTACTGGATATCGCCCCCCTCCCCCCCCCCCGATTACAGGTGTTTGGTTTTAACTATACAATTTGGTTTCCATGAACAAACACTTTTATATATCAACCACTTTCAATGATGAAAATATTCATGTTAGGAAGTCCGGAACGGGAACATGTACATGTAGTCTAAACAGGAAAACGATTTGTCCTGCCGGGTCAATGAGCCTAACCAATATTCACATCTTGAACGTGTTGAAGTTGCTACAGACGATATTTGATTGTCGATGTAATCATTAGGAGTCAATAATGAATGCAAAGACTTTTCCTTTTTTATTAATTATATCAAAATTTATGTTAGTGTATTAAAGACAGGATTTGTAGAGTTGTTCTTCTTTACCGCTTCAACCAGATTATTAGAAACTCTTTGCTTTAACTTTAGTTGATAAGGTATCCATTCTCACCATATGTGTCGGCGTGGTTCGTATCGCGCAGGCTCGCTAGCCCGTCAACAGCGACTTGGAGCTTTCTAACTGTCTTGACGTGGACACCGACGGCGAAGGCGGTGTCGATACACACATCCTTAGTCTCTCTCACCTCGTCAATGACCAGCTGCAGGGCTTCGCATCCGCACCCGATGTCAGGTTTCGTCATCGCCGTCGACGGTAGGACATCACCGATGTCGGTTTTCGTTGACAACTTCACTTGCGGGTCGACGTCGGAATCATCATCGACGTTTTCAACCAGGATGTTGGGATCTGATGACGAGCTGAAACTGGCAGGCGATGATAACGTCGATGATATGATGACGGATGTGATGACGAGAATAATGAAAAAGTGGGGAAACCTAACATCTGCCCAGTGTCCCGAGGGATGATTATGACTAGCCATGGTGTCCTAATGATAACAGATTCACCTACCAAATAGACTGAAACGTCAATCTGATGGTTCCACTGTGGCCTATCAAAACTGGTCTTGTCAAGTCATCATCCGAATGAGTTGTCTGAAGTTTTAAAGCAACACAAAAGCGTTCTGCCGTGTATTATCCGATCAGTCAGTTCGTACTTCGTTCCTTGTGTTTGTTCGTTTCCTTCGTTCAGTCGTTCGTGTGTTCCTGTTCTTGCCAACTCATCCAGTCACCTCTCCATCATCATGCTCAGTGGCACAGACGGTGATTAAACATCAGTTTATCGTGACATCACTGGAATGACCCACACCTTCATCCACTGACTTCTGAGAAAGCAGACAGTGACGTCCAGAATCAAACCATGGACTTTACCACACCATAAATGTCGACGCATGGAGGTTCAGCATCGCATGTCCCTCTGTCAATAAAACGCACCCGTTTAGTCAGTCATCGTCCACAACCTTTGCTTGTCTCGACACCAGGTGTAATGAACGACCAGACGTTTACCTGCCACCATGACCCCCACGAGGAAACGAGCGCGCTCTGTCACCAGGTACTCGACTCCAAAAAGGGCTAAGCAAAGTGGTAGTTAGTACAGAGTGGGTGGATTCAGTTAACCCTTCTGCTACCATAATCTGGATACATTGTCTTTATAAGGCCTGTCCTCATCAGCTCGAGATTTCCAAATAACTCGCTATTTCTAATTTGGGAAATAATCCTGATGTTACAAATCGCGACTCGATCTCGAGAAATTAGCTCGAGATATTTTGCTCAGTGTTCGCGCATAGTGCAAGTCTTCGGGCTGGTGAAGACGCACTGGACAAACAGCGAGATATTTTGCGAACTAGCCCAAGATATTTTGGGATGATTATCTCGACCAAATATCCCGCTGATTGCAATTACGGCTGATGAAGGCGCAAATTAGCTCGATAACTTGCGATTGGGATAGTTAAAATAGCGGGATATTTGGCTATCTCGAGCTGATGAAAACAAGCTTTATGTGTAGAGTTTCCTTCTGTGGTAATTGGAGGGTTCAGTAAGCCAAGAGTTTGCGGTTCAGACAGGAAAAGATATTCGACGGAAGACAATTCGGTCTAAAATATTTCCGGTTCTCTTCGGTGTCTGTGGAATATTTCAAGAACATGCCTTGATGATTGTGTCTAAAAGAGGTGTGCGTTCACGTGTGCGATCACATGTGCAGAGTTTGGGAAGCGGGAAAGCCTAGTGACCAGGCTCCAGCTGACATGGGGGAGGGGGGCACACCCCCCCCCCCCTCATTCGAATGGCGAGAACAAAATATAGAGAAAACGAGAGAAATGAATTGAAAGCTGGAAGGTGACGGGAAACAAGGATGATAGAACCCATCCCACATCCTTCCCTAAAACAGCGGCTTTGTTTATTTGTTTATTCACTTTTTTATTCACCGAATAAGGACGATGACCTCCCCCCCCCCCCCCCCCGCCCTTGATTGAGAGTACCATAGTTCACTAGCTACATGTACCACTACAGATAGAGGGGTGCGTTTCGACCGGAAACAGAGTTTTCGTATTAAACAATACATGAGACGTGTCCATGTCAATGACCTTGGCCTTGATCGAGTAAGGCCTGTATGCCGACTCGTCTCTAGGATATGAATTATGGCTGTAAAATATATCCATCAACCTTGACCTGATGACCTGAAAACATCGACAATGAGAACAGAAATTGTTGACAATAGTCATGCTGTTACGTCAAGAAGAAAAATGCCCAGTATTCATATTTTGTGATAAGTTTTGTCCTTCAAATCATTCCAAGTGTCCACCTCAAGTGTTTTCCCTCAAACCTAGAAAAAAATACCCTTAATATATATATATATATTCCATCATGTTTTAAACTGACCCGTTCTGCAGGTCTGACCTCACCAGATTTCGCGGTCCATGGAATGCGGTATCCCACAATATATGACATTTTACATTTCATACAATATAACATATCTGTACATCGGCGTGACAAGAAAACCTGATTGAGCCTGAGATATCAAACGGTATGGACATCGGAAAGTTGTTAAATATACACTGTATACGGACACACTCGTCAAAGTGTTTCGGCGCGGTGGAAGTGGATTGTGGGAGTTTGGGTACTACCGACTGGCTGAAAACTCCATGCCAGACTGCGCATCCGGCATGTCATCACCATGACAACGGACTGCCAACAAATTATATCGTCTGCATCAGGCAAAAGCTGTTTCAAGCATCTTACCGTTGAGGATGCGGCGTCCCCCCTCTTTTCTCTCTTTATCTCTCTGTCTCTCTCTCTCTCTTTCTCTCTCTCTCTCTCTCTCTCTCTTTCTCTCTCTCTTTCTCTCTCACTCACTCTCTCTCTCTTTCTCCACTCTCTCTCTCTATTTCCACATCTCTCTCTCTCTCTCTCTCTCTCTCTCTCGTCTCTTTGTCTCTCTTTCTCTATCTCTCTCGATTTATTTGTAGGGCAACAAAGTTGGAATTGTTTTGGGACAACATAAGATTAAAAAAACAAAACAATCATCAACAAAAAAAACTTGAACTGAAAGAATTTTTAAAGGTTCATAACATGTAAGGATGACTCAGTTATTTAAAAAAATAAAATAATCCTGCGCTCCATTCTGTGTTGCATTCGTAGAATATCTAGCGCCACCTTGTACTTTCTAAAGGACAGAGGTTTACACGCCTAGGCCGCCACATTATGTTTCTGAAGGTATACGTCGACATGTTCCACATTATTTGTGATTACTCAGAATGCTTTTGATGATTTGATCCAAATCATGTATTCATTATCAACGCATGACAACGATCCATCCAAAAGAATACTTTAGAATATACCAGATGCATATTATATCATCTATCATTTATTGAGCAATGTGTGCACCATCTCCACTCCATGCGACGTATTTCTTTTCTCTCATATGTTGATTTAGGTTACGATCGCTTTATATACTACGTATACATTGTAGATCTTTAATTTCCTCCTTTGTGGGGAGTTGCAAATGTAGTGTGTGTCTTTCTAAATGTTGTTGTAGGAGCCACATTCGAGACCTTCATAGTTACAGTGAAGTGTTCAAGGCACTTAACTGGAAGACAGACTTCGGTAAATGTGTATCATTTGATCAATTCCCCAAGAAAATTTGATACTGCAAATGTTCCATCGTGTCAAATGGGGAGCCTCTCATGACACAATCTCCTAGATTACACATCACTTTTTGTCCGGGCTTGGGATGATTGGTATACTTTGTCATGCATAAGTTAAACATTTTATACATTCCTTTTATAGTTCACACTAAAATATGATATTGAACCTTTGATATATATGCACATTTATCCACCTAAGAGGACTCTGAAGAAGATCTATAATGTATATGTAGTGTATTAAAGCCATTATAACATAAATGGGAGAAATACTCCATGTGGAGATGGTGCATACGTTGTGTGCATACAGTGAATATGATGACGATAGCAACATATACATCAATCAATAATTATGTGAGGAGTTTAATACCAACATGTAGGTCTCAATGCCAAACTGTTTCAAAGCGACTCTAAACAGACTGATCATTGGCGTAAAGGGGTTATGTGGTCAGTCGGCCTTAGCGTGTTTACATCTGCTCTAGATGAGATCATTGAACTAAAATGCAGCCAATCCTTGACAGTAATTCATTTCCATAAAGTATGAACAACAAAATATATGTCACTTGCTTTGGCAAAACCCCAAACTACTCATAAGTTTTGATGTTAGAAACGGAACTAACAAACTACCGCAACTAACAGGTTTATACTTTTAAAAGGAGAAAAATATGCAATCGGAGTGACATTTCCCGGAACGTTAAAAACCTCCCCACCTTTTACGAACCATATTAAGCATCGCTCAAGTTTATTCACTATATATCAGTTTCACACTTGAGGTTTCTGCATTTCCTACATTTCAGCGCCAAAATGCGGACGGGTTTTTATTGAATTGCGGCACAAAGGAGGCTCTTAAAAGCATTGAGGTTCGGTTAAATGTGGCCGTTTTCCGCCGAAAAAAATACAGAAAGAGCGGCCGCTCCATCAGAATGCAAATGTATACGTCGCGACTCGGGGTAAAAGGACAACGAACTAATATCATTATCGTTCTGCGAGAAAATGAGAAGAGTATAGCTATCCCCGGGTACGCACGACTTTCCTGGATCTTAAAGCCCAGAATGGGGATATGAATTAGGTTATCAAAAAGACAGTGAACGTTGCATACAAATGACTTGGAAACTCTCGTCATTATACAATTAAAACACAAGCAAAATGTAATTTACATACATACAGGGGGTTATCCTGTTCAAGCTGACTTATTTTTGATCTGTTATTATTGTATATTGTTGTATGTTGGAAGCTTGTCGAATAAAAATCAATCAATCAATCAATCAGGGGGATGTTTCTTTAAAAAAATCGTGAGCTACTGTTACGCATCCAGAAAAGAAGAAAGAAAGGGATTGGAAGCGAGGGAAGAGTTATTCTGGACAGCTTGCGGGTGGTAGACCCATTGCAAGTTGCATTTATTTTCCTTAAAAAAGGTCAGTATGTGAGGAAAAAAATCAGTAAAAAGGTTTCATAAGAGTTACAATATAATATGGTACGTGTTCTTTTTTAAATGAAAGTACTAGAGCTAAAGAGAGAAGAGAGAGAGAGAGAGAGAGAGAGAGGGGGAGAGGGGAAGAAAAATAATTATATTCATAGAAAAAGAGCGAGAGAGAGAGATGGGGGAAAGAGGGGGAGAGGGGTAGGGAGAGGAGCTGAAAGACAAAAGAAAGAGAGAGATTTTAAGGGTTGACGACGCCTGGTAACCCTCCACGCCTAAGAACGTTTGCCAACTTCCAAAAGTTGTCTATGTTTCCTTGTTGACGACGCGAAATAAAGCTAACAGTATAAGAGGGGATTCTCAAAGAGGACATTGCTCAATCTAATGCTTTACAGCGTAATAAGCTTGGACATAGGGATTAGATATGAGATGCTTCTCAGACAAGAGGACGCATAAAGCCTGTCTAAATTGCTAACTTTTCTCCCTCATCTACAATTAAGGAGAGGAGAGGAGAATGGTGAGGTCATTTGAAGTTCATGCACTCTTTTTGTCTAGTTTGGTTCAACGAAATCGATTTCATCTCCTCTATTTACCTGAGACCATTTTCACCTTGATGGAATCATTGGATGGAACGTTATCAATAATCAGGTGATAATGTTTTCACATGTTTAGTTGTAAGCATATCTGAACACCTCAGGTGCAACAAATATTATGCACCATTGAAAGAGTCTTTCAATGGTGCTTAATATTTGTTGCAAGGTGAATTTGTTTTGATTCTGCCTTTTTTATTCCGTTATTTTCTGCGTCCATTTTCGTCATTGCAACCATCTAAAGTTAGCTTAAAATATAATTTCTCGAGAAAAATGGAAATGTGTTGTATATGACAGGGCCGTGAAGATACGCATGTGATGTGAAATCTAGTTGGGATGAATTTGTAGAAATCTTTGAAGCGGAGAGGAGAAGAGGAGAAACAGAACGAAAATAGGAAAACAACTCATGTAAAAGAAATTAAGAAATCGTCAATTCGAAATGATGAATACGCAGTAATAACGAAATAATAATGATAATCCAACGTTCGTAAAAGGTAAACTACAATGTATATACCGCCAGAGAGCGCTATGCATATTATAATATACCGATGCTAAAGTTTGCCGCCCTTCTCGTATCCAGGGCAGCGCATGTCGTCTGCTGCTCATCCCAAAACACATCTGAGTCTCTCCGTACAGTGATACCTTCCTTGTACTGTGTCACTCGGAGGATCAATCGAACAGTTCTCTCTGCCTCACTATCCGTATCTATTTCAAGATACCGACATACTTGCACTTTATCTTCCATCTGGCACCGGTGAGCTAAAAAACAAGTGGAAAACAGGAGGTGAGAGAAAAAAGTGTCCAAAACGAGACAACATTCAAAGAAACTCATTTTGCACGGCCCGTGGCTTGACGCGGCGCATTTGGTAAGCCCTGCAGGCCTATGGGCGGCTTGATTAATGCTTTCCCCTGTCTGTGGTATTAACTTTGGAGCGGAGAGCTGCCGGATTCTCATCCCACGCGTTCCGGGGCAATTTAGGAGGAGCGTCTCGATCGGACTACAGGTAAGAACCTCGATTTTGAACCTCATCAATCTCTGTTGGCAAAATTAGAATCTATTTTCATCAAAATAGGTTTTGGCCAGACTTGAAGTAAATGGAATCCGGACATACCTGTCGCCTTTGCATTTGTTGTGATCACGCCCGCCTGTCTGGAAATTCGGTCGAATGTAACAGTTTTTTATAAAGATTTGTATGATCTGTCGGCATGAAATGGAATAGAGGTAATATTTATTAGGTTCGTTGCACCTACCTGTCGGTAACTTGCTGCACCGAATCACAATAGCATCACATATTAAGGACAATACGACATTATGATTTCCTTTCTATCTCCAAGGACGCTCGGGCATGTCTGAAAAGCAACAGTATGAGGTGGGCTTGTTTGAAAATGACACTTTTAAATTCCGATTTGGGCTATGTGATCTGAAGCTTAGTACATGCAGGAAATTGAAATGTAGTCTCAGCTAATTTGCGTATCTTTATATCGGCTTAGCCTGGGAAAATTATGTATATGTATATGTTATCATTCTGTTATTATTTCTTGTGCATTGAACGAACAATGAAATAACTTTCAAAACAAAACAAAAACCAGGTCGTAGGCCATTTTCGTAATGTAACACAGTTATGCATATGCCTTTGTGAAGCGCCTCGAGTCAAATTATTTCATTCACCTGATATGAATAAATGAAGGTACCTCAATAGTTAGAATTCAAATTGCATACATTCGTTGTTGCTAGGTAGGACAAACACTATGGCTTGCCCTACATAACAACTCAAACCATATGCAATTTGCTTTCTGACTATTGAAATAAAATTATTCGTAATAGTAAATGCAATCATTCATATCGAGACACTATACAGCATACATTTTGTTTACATTACGACAATGGGCCTACTTTGCCATTTCCCTCTGTGCCTCGTCATGAAATATTTGATCCACCTGATGCGAGTAAACACTTCGTTAGTCATCTACATTACGTGTTGATATGTCGGGGGAAAGATTGCACAGGTGTGTATAAGTCGAGAAAGCGAGGTTTAACGCTTCAGTGAATTGAATTCATTTTATGACCTTGGAATAATGTGCATAACAAATGAGGGACAATTTACTTCCACGTTCACAACGAAAGGTGTTCATTGCCTACATGGCCTCATGACTGGACTTGAGATAATAATGATACTAATAATGGTGGCTTCTTATATAGCGCACATGACCGTCACGTTGTGACGCTCCTGTCGCTGCCCCGATTATTACCCTGGCTTTAGCAAGGCAGCCACTGCGGCGCACTAGCATTTCAAGGAATTAATTCCTGCCAGGTACCCATTTACATCACCTGGGTTGAGTGTGACAAATGTAGATCAATATCTTGCCAAAAGACATTAGTGCTGCGGCGGGACTCGAACCGCGAACCTTAAGATCGACAATCCGTCGACGTATCCACTCGACCACGACACCTCTAGATTGCTTTTTTATATTTTATTTTTCTCGATTTGTCTTTGTTTGTTTGGGTTTTTTAATATTGCGTCTGTTTTTCGTTTGTTTATTTATTTATTTATTTAGCATTTTGCATTGTCCATGTTTTACCATTCCTTATCAAATTATGTAACATGGGGTAATATGGTATTATATGTTGACAAAACATTATCCGGTCATTGTCCACTCTTATAAGACGAAATTTCTTCCACTGTGCTACTTCTTTTCTCTCTCTCTCTGTTACCGTTTTAGCGCTTACTAAAGGAGTAAGAGTTTGTGAGTATATCCAAGCCCAGTTGCAATAATAGACAAGTTTATTTTTAGAATTGACCTGCGACCCACATTTCAGCAGCCATGGCAAATTTTCATGTCCCAGCAGTATTGAAGCCATCAACAAGGTAATATATATAGCTTTTATTGCGGAAGCTTCACCCCTTATATGGTTTTATACGTCCCTGATTTATCGCGATTTATTGGTACAGGGTGCGAAAGAAAATTTGACAATGATATTAATGTGAACATTGGATTTTTCGCAACTCGATGGTTGGGGGGGGGGGGTGGTGGTGGTTATATCCATCGTTTACTTGGGACCCCATTTCCCCGTAGCTACGCAAATGTCTATGCGTCATACATGTATGTTCAAGGTTGGCTACAGCTGATTATTGTTATATTCAACTATATTTAATATCTGTCACCGACATGGCTTGGTAAAAATGATAAATAACTAAATAAATTATTCTAATATCGTGCAGAACCTGGGAAGATTCAACGAGCTACGTGTTTTTATAAAATTGAAATTAATAGTTCGTATTTTAAGTGAATATTTGTTCTACGTTGCCCATATACGTTTTGAACTAAAAATTGTGAAACGCGTCCTAACTTCAAAAAAGGTACGAATCCAAATAATAGTTTAGACTTTATTGGTAAGTACGTATCATCGTCATCAATTGCAGACATCGGTGGTCATGGCCCTCCATTTCTGTCTATATAGCCTGCTATTCTTAAAAAGCTGATATTGCTGATTTCATATCTGGTTGCCCATTTGTTCAGGCTTTGCACATGTGAGACGTTGCGTTCCCCTGCTTCTCCTCCCGGAAAACCTCCATTAAATATTCTTTGAAATTATCCGTTCTGTGTGTGTGTGACCAAAAAAGTGCATTTGCCTCTTTCTTGTTGTGTTGATGAGTGATGTTTTTAAAAACAAAACATTTACTCTTTTGAACACTTTTTCATTTGTTACCTTTTCTGTCCATGATATATATTGTACGTATACATACCAACGCTTTGAAACATTAGGGCTCGATCTCAACTACCACTGTCCTGAAAACAAACTTTATAGAATATCTACGAATGTATGTTTTCTCATGATACTTGTTGATGTGATGTGACTTGGCAGAGGGATTGATTTTTACTAGTCTTAAATATCGGATTTATAGAACTTTATTCATTTCTAAACCAACATTTCAAACATCAGGATGATCATAATCATTACTTGCGTTGGTCTGTTATCTGCAACAGGCGATGAGAAAGAAAAAATAAGTCCTTCTCATTTTCAATGGTTTCAGCATTTCCTTTAATTGACATAATATCATTTGCAAATGTTAGTATATTAGTACAACACGTTTGATGCACGGTTCGGATCACCGGCTGTATTTCTTCTTTGTCTTAGGGGGTTCCCGGATTTATTTTAATTATGGGTATTTACCGCTTTGCGTATTATCAACAAAATGCATCTAAAGTCAGCTGCTGTTACATAAATTGTTAGACAATATTTTTTTTTTGACGGGAACTGTTTAGAGGTTTCTTGTAAAGGTCGAGCAAGGAATATTCCCGCCTTCCGTGTCCCGTGTTATCTACGAGTATAAATCTATAAACGAAGCAATACAGCTGTGTTTTAATGTGTTTTGTATTGTTTTGTTTTGTTTTACTTTTACAGAAAAATGTAACATGATGATATTCATAATTTTGACATTTGATAGACCTATAAGAAAGTTCTTTTAAAGGTCGCAAAATGCCTCTCAACCTTCCTTTTATATTCAGCTGTACTAGGCCTATTTTCATAGTAATGATTGTTATTTGTTGATATATTTTTTTAATACAACTAATTTATCCGCCGTATACCGATACTAAAATATGAATTCCAAAACTTACGATAAACAAATAATGAAAAAGAAAGAAATAAAGATGTAAAGGAAGAAAAGAAAAGAGGGAAAACAAATCGGATATTAAATTGCTGGGTGTATTTGGAGTCCAAAATTTGAATAGGGCATGACCAGTAATAAGTGTGTATAAGCATGGAAATACTTCGTAGAAGGCTCATGGTGTAAACAAAATGTAATCAAGATATGAAAACATTCTACTACGACCTTTTCCAAGTGCTTCTCCATAAAAATCCTGTCAATTGGTAAACCACAGTCGTTTTCTGCCGAAAGATATTTGAGTTGGAAATTGATTCTTGAGCCAAGATTATTTTGGGAGATTAAAAATATGCCATAATATTATAAGCGACGTTTATCGCCCGGTTTATTCCGAAAAAGCAGGATGCGTGTAAAATTAAAGTTTAAGTAGAGTTCTGGTCATGCGATTGCGTTGTGAAATAAACTGAAACGATTGGACAAGGGTGATCATGGACTACGTAAGAATAGATTTAATCTTTGTAAGGTTTTCGAATTTACCAAAGTGATTAGAAATTGATTAATTCATGATGAAAGTCAAATGCACTGTGCACAGACATGTGGCATGGAGATATGGCCCACAACTTCAGCCAGTTCTTTCAATTATCGAATACGAGCGTGTTAAGAGTTATCCTTTTCGGTGACATAATACATTTATCTCTGATTTTCTTCTATTTTGATATCAAAGAGAGTGAAAAAGCTCAAACTATGTTCACTTCCAGAATTAAATATCCACCCACACATTTTAAATATAAATATTGACTCTGCGTTGTGCAAGTCAAATTTGGTTTGGAGTTGGATATTCGAAACGATTCGTTTCCGTCAAGCGCCAACCGTAAATCAAAACTCGGGTCAATAAACGAAACGAGGATGGTTCGAAAGAGAAAGAGAGAGGATGAAGATTGAAACAAAAAACAGAGAGAGGGAGGATGGGGAATACAAAGGTGAAAGAACTGTATTAGTGATACATTATGACGAGTCGAAGAAAGTGAAAGAGAGATAGAGAACAAAATTATAAAATCAAAATAAAATGAAGGTTTTTGATTTAAAATAACCAAATGCTTTCGGTCACAATTTAATATTTATATTATTTGTTTTCATGATTATCACCATCATGGCCATCACCATCATCGAAATCATCATATATTCATCACCATAGGTATTATTGCTATTATTAGAAGAAGAAGAAACGGAGAATAAGATGAGGAAGAAGAAGAGGGAGAAGAAGAAGAAGAAGAAGAAGAAGAGGAAGAAGAAGATGAGGAAGAAGAAGAAGAAGAAGAAGAAGAAGAAGAAGAAGAAGAAGAAGAGGAGGAAGAAGAAGGAGAGAGAGAGAGAGATACAGAGGCAAAGAGACAGACTCAGACAGACGGAGAAATAGATGTTGAAATCATGATGACAGTTGGCATACTTGAGTGGTATTAATAGCGTCTTGGAAATCCTAGGGTCACGACCTGTAAAGATGACGATGACTAAAAAAGAAAATCTTTCTGGCCCTCCTCAAGCTTCAATTTCAATGATTGAAAAATCCCTTTGTAATAGACTCTCGCGGGACTCATCGTTATTTTTGGCCCACCATCACGATTGTACGATTGAGAGGGGTCCTCGGGGGGGGGGGGGGTGTATTGGGGTAATCCCCCTCGTCATCATTTTCAGCACACTCTCATTAGGACGATTGAGAGGGAGGAAGGGGCGGGGGTGGTTCTGGGTTTAGTCTGTGTCATATTTTGGAGCACTACCAAGATTTAGCGAGATGAGAGAGAGGGAGGGGGGGGGGGGGTGTTATCCCCCTATCCTTACTTTGTGCACTAGCATGATTGACAGCGACAGGGGAGAGAGGTTTCGGGGTAAGTCTTTCTATCTTTATTTTTAGTGCGCCGCTAGCGTGATTGATAGATATAGCAATGTCGGGAGGGGGTGAGGGATAAAGGTTTCACTTCCCTAGTATTCTGTATGCACCTCGTTGAGAATATCAATTTTTGATTAACATGGTTGAAGTGTAGAATTTCCACAGAAGTTAGATGTGATACGGCGGGTGTATATGAAATATTGCTCTGATACCCACAATCTATGCTTAAAGGTAAAGACTAGTTCTTGTCATGCGATTCCATTGTGAAAGTAAAGAAACGTTGTGGAATCGAACAGAGAAGGTTGATCATCTAGCATATAAGTATTGGATCTAGGATTTAGAGCCAGGGGAGGGCGTATCCTGAACACCAACGGTTACAATTGTTTAATACAGGCATTGCGTGCATCACACGAAAGCTGGTTTACAATTTAAATAAAAGAGGGGCTTTCTGCATGCAGACCTCCCTTACGACTCCTTTTCTAATATTTTAAATTGCCTTCCGTCCGCCACGTTTTATGTATTCCTATTGTGTCCCAAAATAAGTCGAATTATATTCCAGCTTTAAAAAAGTGATCAGTTTACGGAACTACAGGAAACAGTCCAAGAGCTGGATGATAAAATTACATAGATATTGTAGTGCTTTAGAGAAATGCGTCTCGAATAAAGATAAAGTTGAGTTATGGTCATGCGATTGAATTGTAAAAGAAACAGTGTGGAATGGATCGGGAAAAAGTTGATCATGTAGCATGTAAGCATTGGTATGTACTGAAAGGTTCTGGAGTCAACAAAATCATAATAAATTTTGCCCAGTCTTGGTAAAGTAACAAGCACTGTCCACAGCAAGAGGTATATGGACTACACAAATGGTATCGGGCCTACTTACCTTGATTTCCTTATCTGTCTGTTCTCATTACTCAGCCAGTCAGCCAGTCAGCCAGTATACATTTTCTACCAAAATTGTTTGGCAAATGACATTGATTTGTAATCTTGAACATATAGTGGAAGTTTCGTTTGATTCTGTGAAAGTTCATTAAAAAAAATAAGAACTCAGGTTTGTCTTTAATTGTACAAGAAGTTATGTAACTCACATAATACTATACACCAGTATTCTGAATTCTGGTTTGTACACAGGTTAAGTTATGATATGACAGCAATGGATAGATAGAAGCTCAGGATGAGGCGTATATTTTGGAGGGGGGGGGGGGAATTCCAAATTACACAATAGGAAAATGAACAGGAGATGAAAATAAAATAGAAAAGCCATCGCGGGGGAGGGGGGGGGGGGGAGTTGACTGAATACTGGACGACTAACATAGAACAGGGAGTAAAACTATGAATATGACATGAATCCGTTATTATTACGTGCCCCAAGCCTACAAACTGCTTTTTATCAAATCTTCACCTGTTCCTATACATTGCCATGGCCGTTGTACTTGGAGTCTATTCTGCATACTCTCCCATTGTTAGATACCGTTAACTTTGGCACAAGCAAATTACATCGAATCACCAAGAGTAAGATGTAAGCTATAACCTGCTTGGTGGAATCGAGAATCCTATTCATCATCATTTACTCAAACAGACCGATGAGCGAAAGTAAAACCAAGCACATTTAAAAGATGATAAATTTCCTCGAAAACTTAAATGTCGGAACGTCGAGCGGTTATTAAAGGGAAACACGGACGCGGGTATTAGTACAAGTTATCTAGATTATTACCTTTCTACGAAGTTACTTCAGAAGGGTGAATGTAGCTATTATATTCCACTGGTAATATAAATCATCTTGGGGTTACTTCAGGTTCGCACATTTCAAAAAGTGACAGAAAATTAGCTTTAGCTCGATTTCTTGAGAGTTTCTGCGATCTTATGGTATTTGAGCAAATAATTGCATCTCACCAAAAGAGAAGAAAATATACCCCCCAAAAAAGAAATCCACAAGAGCTTAGATCGTTAGGGTGGTCCGTTTGATACAATTCTGCTGTTTTTTCTTCACATAACCTTGTATTGATGATAAACCAAGATGATGCACCCTGCATTTACATGTATGGTGGGCATTCAATTCAAATTCTATTGATTATAATCCAAACAAATATAACAATTCTCATTTTAAATCATGCGTACGACCACGGGCCTCTTCAGGAATATAATGCACTGTTACACAAAAACTGGAGAAAAAAATTCCCCTCAGCCCCTCTCCACGAGATGATCCCGACAATACGACCCAATCACGATATACTGTTTATTTTATCCCGACGTTTTCATTGATCAATAATGTTTGATCGATAAAACCCCGAGAAAACAAAACATAATCATCCGCCAAGAACAAATCACATCGCCACGATCACCACATGAAAAGAGAGAATAGAAAAATCTATCCTAAAAGTCCAACCAATCCAATGCGAGAGAGGTTTATGCCATTTGAAATCAATCTACCCCCTTCCCTCTACCCCCTTCCCTCCGCCCGCGATCGAACCCCGCAATCCAATCATCTGCCAAAGACCCTTTTTTATAAGGAAATGGAAAGATCTTCGATAGGTATTTGGATATGTAAGATTCATAATCAGATCGATTTTATATGGATCAAACTTTATGGCATTAAAGGCATCGTTTAACAATGTTAAATTTGAGATGCATGGCCCTTATCAGTGTCTGTGATATGACGTAATATTGAAGCCCTAAAAAAGTTGCGCTTCAACATGATCATGAAGTGCCTCAAAGAAGTAAAACAATCTTTGAGTGACAAGTTTTTACCATACTCGTTTTCCCCATTAGACTGTAGTGTTATAAACCGTTGGAAAAACGGTTTTTGAAATTTCGATTTCCAATCGTAAATATCTTGATAATCAGACAGGCGATCTGTTCGTAAAATTCATGGGATTCCTGACTGACCTAAAGGTTTACAATTATGCAGCATGAGCTAAATCCAGGATTTTGTTAGAATCTGATGCAAAGATACCCAATCCCTTTAAACGATTGCCATACTCCACTCCCTCCCCTCCTCATGAAAAACGCAACTTACCATTCTCCGTTCATACTCCCTGCGTGCGTTCTATAATTAAGGATCTCAGTGCCCTCTTACAGCATGCACGGGGGCAACGTCCTATCAAGCAATGATTGTAACATCAATCTCTCAAGCAATTAAAGTGTCTTGGTCCGAATTAAAGCCCTCCACGTACGTTCACCTCGCTTTGTTTCAAGTGTAACCGGGTGCAGGTCGATCTACGATTACGCCCCTTTTCACTGGTTCCCTAATAATGTGCGCGATGGATGTAATCTATGATTAAGACCGTTTCGCCGGTCCCCTTTAAAAGTGAACGATCGATGTCGAATTCAAAGTACTCACAATGATAAGATTATTGAGTAGCACCACAACTGCTGCAACTCCGATTGCAAGTATATTGTAGAAGAATTCCTTCCATGACCGACCTAGTTCTGCACAGACTAGAATCTGATAATTGACCAAAATTCCTAAAGTCTTGAGCAGAGCCTTCAGTGATCAGCTAAAATGCAATCTCAATACTCCTGAAATCCACAGACATTAACCACCAGCAGGCTCTAGTCAACTTCGTAGTTAGAACTAAAAGGGTACACCTGTACCCCTACTAACCACCTTGCACCGCACATAAATATTTGACCCCAAGAAGTTTTGCTTTTTTATAGTGAGTGATACATGAAGAAGAAGAAGAGTGAAAAAGAAAGAAAGAAAAAGATATAGAAGAGAGAACTGCCTTTATTAAATTTAGAATCTTCATGTATATTTTTATTTCCTATTGGTTTTCGGACAACATTTTGAAGAAACGCGGTGGAGACGACTAGATTTATTGGTGGACGTCGGAGGGCCTAGGCTCAGCATTAGGCTGAGTTGAGAAGCTTGACACAATGTACCGTGTCCGAGCTCGTTCTTAGGCGTCCTATATAGCCGATAGGCCTTTTGCTCGCCAGCCACTGAATTCTTCAACATGAACAGGTTAACTTTTAAAAATCCGATTTATCCAAATCTATATTTAAAAAAAAAAAAAAAAAAAAAAAAAAAAAAAAATCAAATTTTAAAGAAAAAACAAATCGAGAAGAGGCGGGAGAGGGAAGACCGAGGGAGGGGGGTGGGGGCTTTAAAGAGTCGTAGATAACTGTTTATACATTTTATCCAGCGAAGTGAGATATCCCTATCATGTTTAATATCTGTATATAATATGAACACTATCAATACTCCCTGAAGGACCTGTGAGGTTTGTCTACGAATCGAAAATCGTCCGTTAAGGAGCCAAAAGAATCACAGAATTAACGACCTCCTGCTCTGAACAGTCGGAATGACGTCATCTTCCCAGTTTCCATTTATACATGCACAAATAAATTAAAAAAGATGCATAGTGAGAGAAAAGATGAGAGAGAGAGAGAGAGAGAGATCACGAGAAAGGAAAGAAGTAGGTACATGCAAAGACAGTGGGTGAGAAGAAAAAGATAAATTTGTATCAAGTTCATGTTGAGGAAGAGACGAATTCAATACTGATTTAAATAGGAGAGGTAGAGAGGGTTAACGATTGCATCAAGGGCGGAACATCTAAACCATTTTAACTGAAGACAAAATAACAACAGAGAACGGAGCGAAACGAAGCTTTGGCGCCTTGCAAAGCGCCATCACGTACTTGTAGTCTATATGAGGACTACAGTCAATTCCTTCATAATCAGTGTTTTTTTCGCTCAGCGTATAAAACCAGATGCAGACAGTCGGAAAAACACAAAGTTTCGAAATTGTTACTGATGTTATTCAGTTGTCTTTCCGGCTTGTCCCGTTTTGTCTTATATATTATTCCTCTCGACGCTAATGAGAATTTTCAACCCCGGGCGAGCCTTAATGAAGCCTTTAAAAGTGGGTTAAATGCCGAGAAGGAATTCCCTCGCCGGTTCGCCGAGTGACGGGCCATGGCGGCAGGTGCCGTGGATAGGGGGAATCAGAGCGCGCTCTGCTTGGCGAACTGTCTCGCGCCTAATTTTCGATTTCTTATCACATCTTTCTTCCTTGATTACGCTTCATCTCTCTCCTGCTGAACTAGAATACGATATAAATTCTTTTCCCTGAATGTTGGATGCTCTTGGCCCATTTCAGAGAATGGTAGATGAAGAAAGAAAGTCATCTCAAGCCCGGCAGTTGTTGCACGGGTCGGTGGGTCGCAACGGTATTGGATTGAGATGAATGGCGGATCGGTTTTAGACGCCACAGACGAAGCGAGATATTGACAAATGAACTCGTTCAAGAGCGATTATTTTCGTTGAATTTTACCTTGCTAAGTGATTCAATACGTGTACCATCATTTTGTGTATCTTCTGCAAAATTTTACGGAGAAATTAGGACAGAATTAAGTAGCAAGTTGCTGAACTACATTTGTACATCAGGGAATAGTTTTTCGCTAAAAGTAGTTTGTAGATTGGTAATGTCATAAAACAAGACACTCATGGGGAAAGGAACGGGAAAATAAAGAAAGTGGAGAGAGAGAGAGAGAGAGAGAGAGAGAGAGTGTGAGAGAGAGAGAGAGAGAGAGAGAGAGAGAATGAGAGAGCGGGAAATGTAATAACTATTCAAGGCGGGTTGGGGAGTGAGAGAAAGAGACCGGGATGGAGAGTTGTTACCCTCAATCTGCAAAAAACAATTTATAACATTTTCCCTCTTGTAATGAATAATTTATCTTAGTGGAACCTCAAGATATTGCAGGTTATACAAAATCGGTCTGACGAAAATAAATTCATCATTACAGTATTGTAATGATGATAAAGAATGGGGATTTGATTTAAATGTCAAGGAATCTTATGGGATCAGACGAAAGATATATTTTTGTCGAGCTAAACAAAATCACTCTTGTAATTGAATTTAAAGGGTTTGGGTATCTCTGTCTCAGATTCTTAACAATCATAATTATATACCTTAGGTCAGTCATGATTCCCATGACGTTTACAAGCCGATCGCCGTCTGATTATCAAGATATTTATGATTGGAATTTGACTTGTCTATTGGTGAAAATGAGTATAGTAAAACTGGTCACTCAAATATTTTACTATTTTTAAGCACTTCATGATCATTTTGAAGCGCAACTTTTAAGGTCCATATAAATAAGGCAAATAGCACGTAGAGCCATGCATCTCAGATTTGGAGTTGTTAAACAATGCCCTTAAGATTAATTATGCTTCCTGCCTTGTCATTACAGATGCTAATCTTTCCATTTCTCTTTCTTCCATCCACTCTATCCAATCATGATCCAATCATCACCCTATTTTCTCCATTTCTTTCGCCAATCAATGAGGGCGTTTTTTTCGGGAATCCGATATTGATGTATATAAGTAACAGTTTGTATACACTTATCAAAACAAGCATATCTTCTTACACATTTTAGTGTCCTTTTCCCTAGTCCAACCGAGCATCAAGCCCTCCCTTGGCAGGGCCAAAGGATGAACTAGTAAAGCAATACTGAAGGTCAACTATGGTAATTCCACCAAAATAAGAAAGCGCCCTTCATACAGAAGACGTGACGGACATCTTACCCGACTGCAGGGGGCCCATGTGAATGCCTCATGCCAATATTTACAAGGAATCGAAACCACAGGTGGGTTCCGCTTAAAGGAGCTCCACGAATCGCCATCGTTCAAGCGTGCTAAGAGAGAGAGAGAGAGAGAGAGAGAGAGAGTGGAGTAGAGAGAGAGAGAGAGGAAGAGGTAAAGAGAGAGAGAGAGAGAGAGAGAGATAAAGATATATATATATATATATAGAGAGAGAGAGAGATGTAGAGATAGATAGATAGAAAGAGAGAGGGAAAGGGAGAGAGAGAGAGAGAGAGAGAGAGAAAGAGATAAAGATATATATATATAGAGAGAGAGAGATGTAGAGATAGATAGATAGATAGAAAGAGAGAGAGAGAAAGGGAGAGAGAGAGGGAGAGAGAGAGAGAGAGATGGGGAGTGGGAGGTAGGGAGGGAGTTGGGGACATAGATAAAGAAAGGATATGGAAGAGATTTATCGAAGTAAAGTAAGAGAGGTACAAATAACTAGAAAGAGCGACTATATAATTATGTAGGGTTGAAAAAAAGAGAGAGAAAGAACAAATAAATGATTGTGCGTGTGTGCGTTTGTGTTAGTGTGTGTGTGGACGGTTGCTCATGTAAAATGGCGTTTTATATGCTATTGGTTCATATCTTACTGAGATTATTCGATTCCGCGGCAAGGAGTTATTTGAAAAGACATTGCTTTTTATTTGCCACGCTCGACCCATGTGTAGTAAGAGGGCACCTGGTGGGATTTATACTTTAGAAACATTGGTGGTATTTGTGTTATTATTATATTAACCTTGTTATTGTTAGACATTAATATATAACAAGGAAAGAGGAAATGAGGATGATATGGTATTAAAGATAAAGTTGAGTTCTGGTCATGTGATTGCATTGTGAAAGAAACGGTGTGGAATCTATCAGAGAGGTTGATCATCTAGCATATAATTATTGGTGTGTACTGCAAGGTTCTGGATTCATCAAAATGATAAGAAAATTGGCCAAATCTTGGTAAAGTTACAAACACTTGCACAGAAAGATGTATATGGGACTACACGAACACGTGGCGTAAAAAGCCGGCCCCCGATTTTTACGATGTTTCATGTCATATTTAGAATATGAAGGCATTTGAAGAGCCATGCTTTTCAGGGAACATGTTTAATCTGATGTTCTTCCACCCTTGCATAATAACAATGATAACGCTCACAAATTATTTTTTACCTCTTCCCAGAACTCAACCATCTCTTTAACCTAGAAAAGGGCAGGGGGAGAATAGGAGATTTAGAAATTCAGAGAGAGAGAGAGAGAGAGAGTGAGAGAGAGAAAGAGAGGGTAGAGGGGGAGAGGGGAGAGAAGGAGAAAGAGAAAGAGAGAGAGCGAGAGAGAGAAAGCAGGGAAAGGTGTAGGGTCTGTATCCCTGAGGCCGAGGGCAGCTGAGTTTATAGCGTAATATATACAGTTTTGAAATGTCAAGAACTCGGGCCTTAATAGGGTAATAGCAGATTGCATTAAATGTACATCCAGAGGCCTGGGGAACACGTGTTCATAATTATAATAGTACAAGGTGCGATTACCATGACCACGTGACGCGCCCACTGGGTACTTTCACACAGCCAACATTTTCATATTGCGGAAAATGGGTCGTATGACACTAGCTCCTGTAGCATTGAATAGACCGGTTATACTGAAAGGCCCGAATTCACAAAGGAGGTTTGTCGACAAACCTTGGTTTTCGTACGTCATATGACGCGTTTTTACGCGTTTTTTACAAACCTGGTTTGTTAAGAACAAAAGGAGGTTTGGCGAAACAAAAGGAGGTTTGTCGACAAACCTCCTTTGTGAATTCGGACCAATATGTTTGATTGCCTTGATGTTCCTTTCCCGGGGACCTATAGTGACGAGTTATTCCATTAACATGCTATTAATGAATGAACTACAATACTTGGAATTCACTCTACACACATTACATGTCGCTATGTCAGGTAAGACTCGGACAAGCTTTTCATCAGGTTGTCAAGGACGGCCTGTGCTTAAAAAATGTGCATCAAATATAAGTTGAATATGTTAGTATGACTCTGTGGTAATTTCAGTGTGTACAATGTGTTTATGTGAACAGCACTCTTTAAATCTCTGAATATATCCATAACCACGTTGGAAATGATTTCCGACATCAATTTAGGTAAGAACTATACAAAATGGAAGAAATCAACGGATTTGAAGATATCAGTGATTATACAGTGCGTTCCAGAAAAAACGAAACCGAGAAGTATCGATGTTTTATCATAACTTAATCACAACCATAATTAATGAATGATACATATTTGGAAAGCTTAGAGTCTCCTCTTTCAGTTGATGCTACTCACGTGATGCATATTTCATGCATGAGTGATTAAAAGCAATTTGAAGGAAGGAAACCAAAAAGTAATTTGGCGGGCGGTATCTGAATTTCGAAGAAAAATTCACATTTCTAGAAAGTTGAGTTTCTGCCCTTTCATATGACACCTCAATCAGGAAAAATGAGCGAGGAATGACAAAGTTCTGTTTGTTTAAATTAGTGCTTGCATTTCCTTAATTTTATTAAACGAATTCGTTTTCACTGGCTGCCTGCCGTATCAATAAACGAAATTAACAAAAGACTTAACTCCGTTTCGTTGACAATCAGCCGTAGACGAGAGTCTTCATGCATGGCTGATTGTCAACGAAACGGAGTTAAGTCTTTTGTCAAATCTGCTTTTTGCTACGGCAGGCACCCAGTGAAAACGAATTCGTTTGTTAAAATTATGAAAATGTAAGGGCTACTTTAAACAAACAGAACTTTGTTATTTCTGGCTCATTTTTCTTGCTTGAGATATCATATGAAAGAGCAGAAAATGAACTTTCTAGAAATATTAACGACACTATTTCCATCGATTGACATGATTGCGAGCGACAGATTTTGTGAGGTGAACACGATGGTTATCCTATGCAAAAGTTTGACTTTTCATGAATCTTTCTGGTTTTGAAATTGCTTCGCGGATTCTACTGGATATGAAAAGTGTCATTCCATCAGGCATCACATTTAAATTTTTAAAGGGAAAGTCCACCCTGAAATTAAGTTAGTTTTAATAGGAGTAGAAAAATGAGAGAAACAAGTCAGTGAAAGTTTGAGCAAATTCCGATTAAAAATAAGGAAGTTAGGATTTTTGAAGTTGTGATCAATCAAACACAAATTGGCAACTCTATGACGTATCATGCGAGCTTAACTTCCATTTGCTCAGTACTAAAAAAATCTAAAATTTTCATTTTCCCTCAAGAAAAATTTCAACCATACATGCACCCTAAATATAATAATTGCAAATATGTTTCTATACTCCCCCTGCAAGGAACAAATATATATTCCGTCATCAATAACAAAGAAAACATGATTTTATGGAATATTATGCACAAAGCAAATGAAGGAGAGCTCGTATAATAAGTCACATAGTTGCCAATTTGTATTTGATTGATCACAACTTCAATAATTCATAACTTTCTTATTTTTATTCAGAATTTGCTCAAACTTTCACTCACCTGATTTTCTTATTATTCTGCCTCTATCGAAACAAACTTATTTTGGGGGTGGACTTTCCCTTTAAGTCTTTATATGCCACACAAATATTTTCCCTGTGTCATCTGTATTTATCATTGGATAGATATGCTTCAGATAGGCTTTACGATGATTTAACCGTTTCTAGTAGAAGATATCGGCGTTTAAAGCCTTTCTGCACTTGTTTGGCCAGGAGGAATTAGACTTACTTGCATGGTCGCTGACAGGTGGTTATATCATCAAATAAGCTCTCAATCAACATAAGACAAAGAAGATCATGGGGGACCAACAGGCACCGATTATGCATTGTTTGCTATTCAGAGGGCGCAAATAGCTGTAGTGCAGTGGGGCTTTAAGAGTTTGCATGGAGCTAATCAAAACCAGCAACTTCACAAGTTGGCACTCAAGAGTTTTTTATAGAACCATCGAGACAGACACTTTATATTAAAAAAGAAAGAATAATTTGTCTTAGCCGAGGAACAGAGGACTCGGGCAAGGATTTCAACTGTCAAACTCTTGATTAAAATAGAAGTAAAATGCCCACTGTTCCAAGCTGGTTCC
This sequence comes from Strongylocentrotus purpuratus, assembly GCF_000002235.5. NCBI lineage: Eukaryota > Metazoa > Echinodermata > Echinoidea > Camarodonta > Strongylocentrotidae > Strongylocentrotus > Strongylocentrotus purpuratus. The sequence continues at coordinate 5,081,282 of NW_022145604.1, read as the reverse complement.
GGCTGGCTCCAGCTTGGTACAATATGATATATTGTTTACTGATATTTAAATTATTTTGGCAGTTTTTTAAAACCGTAACTATATATAAAACAAGGAAATACGTCAGCGCTTTAATCCTTACAAATGTGCAGATAAATTTCTCGTGTCACATTTAAATATATCTCTTCGTGATAAGTCGTGCTTTCCTCAATTGTCGATGCTGACTTTCTGTCTCTTCGTATTTCGTCTTCTTGTTTAATCTCCTTTATATCATTGAACATGTCACTGTTCTTCCTTTTTTATATCATAATATCTAGTTTTCTTTTTATAAAGGATTACCTGACATTATTCTTAGGTTGTCATACAAATTGTCATTTTGTGTGCCGAGTATTTTTAGATTGGTCTGAAAATCATATTCACAGGATTGATTTAAACTGATCGTAACTTGATATCAATTGCGAATTTCTGCTAAAGACACAGTCATGTTCGTAAAATTTATGATTGGTTTCAGGGCTTGCGATCAATCCAGATCAATCGCAACTCTTCACACATGTTTTTAGATATGGCCCCGGATGTGGTTCTCTTTTATTTCAATTAATACTAATTTGTGGAGAGAAAACAATAACAACAGTTGCAGCATTTGTTCTTAGTGTCAATCTGACGATAAAGTTGTTTTGAAGTTGAAAAGCAGTTACATCGATTTTGAGCAGCAGTTTGAACATGGTCGAAGAAGAAGAAGATGGATGGAGGGGGAAGAGAAAGAGAGACAGAGGTAAGAGATAGATATAGAGAGAGAGAGGAAGAGAAAGAAAGAGAGATAAAGAGAGAGAGAGAGAGAGAGAGAGAGAAAGGGAAATGGGCGACGTTTTCAGGTTTTGGGGCGTTGTGAAGGACATAAAAGCCCTTCTTAGATCAGGTGCAATGAATGTGTCTGTGAGGCGTAAAACCGATAGTCCCAGCAGTGCCTGCTTGCATCTAGATCAGGGTGATTGAATTATGCAATACAACCAAAGGTGATGGGTGCATTACAAGAGGAATCAGGGGGGGGGGGCATCTATTCAATACCTTTGCCAACAATCTGTTATCGTTGTGTTTTTTAGCATTGTCGGCTAATAATACAATCCAAAGGCTCTTTCGTCTGATTTGTCTTGGCTTGCTTGTTTTTCGTTTTTTTTTTACTGTTAATCCTTTAGCGGCAACTTTTCAATTACAAAACCACGTTTTATTGTATGTCACCTTCGTCGTCAATTGTGTGCATCTGAGTAAGTTTGACCTTGTTCTCGGTTAACTATAGTGGACAGCTTGTTGCAGCAGGACGCATACCTGTTGCACACACGAGGCGCCATTTCGATGGCGTCATGACCTCCGCTTATCTACCATAGGAAGGCGAATACTCATTGCATGCGTCTGTAAATCCAATACAATGATGGTAGAAATAATTGTACATTCACTAAGTGTACTGTACCAATTTTACTTGATGCGCCATTGACTGCGCCAGTAATTGACGCAGACCTATACGTCAGCAAAAGACGTCTCTTGTGTAACAGGCATTTAATACCCACGAAGTTCAGACTTATGTAGACGCACTCCCTTGAGTTTGCACAAAACTTGTTAAACCTTGACGCTATAGTGGCGGAGAGGAGGGGGCATGGGGGCATGGAGGCATGGGGCGCAAGGTGCCCACTATCACCGTCTGTACTCAAGCTACACACCTTTGCTTTGATTGATCGCGTGCCCCATAATCCCTGACCAACATCCGATGAGCTCTATTACAGTAAAATAGAGACCGGGTGCCACTTTCTTCCCCTCACCTTTTGGAAGTAGACATACACGTTATAATAATAATAATATTCCGCTTTTATATACCGCTTATTACATTCACTAAGTGCTTCCAAACTTGGAGATTATTGCCCTGGCTTTAGCTGTGCTGCCATTTACGGTGCTCTAGCATGACAAAGAATTAATTCCTGCCATGTACTTGTTTACGTCACATGGGTTGAGTGTGGTAAATGTAGATCAATGTCTTGCCAAAGGACATTAGTTAAAGTTAGCGCACACCATTCTTCAAACATGTTTAGTGTTGCCAAATCAAACACCCACCCAATGATTTCCCTCTCGTTCTCTTTTGATGAAAGAGGTGGGCTTGCGTGACTAAATGTAACACCATGTTGCCTCCGCCGCCCCTTCGATTCTACAGGGCATGTGTTACGAGAACATGTTTCCGGCTTCTAATTTACTTTGCCATGTGTAGACTTCAGGAAGGATATCTGTTTTAAGGGCCGTTCGATATAGGTTACTGAGTAAGCGAGAAAGAGAGAGAAAGAGAAAAAAAGGGAGAGAGAGACAAAGAGAGAGAGAGAGAGGGAGAGAGAGAGAGAGAGAGAGAGAACAAAACAAAGAGAGAGAGAGATATATATATAGAGAGGGATGAACAGGCATGAATAAATCAAGGAAGTGATATATTAAGATTCTAACAAACATGAGAGATGAAGAAAGACAGATGGAGATAAAGAAAGAGAGATGGAGATAAAGAAAGAGAGAGAGAGAGAGAGAGATAGAATAACGGGGGAATAAGATATCTAAGTCAATACCTACAGGGTTAGAAGTCATTGATGTGGTAATCATGCTTGGTTAGTAAATTATAAACACTTAAATTAATTTACTAGGTGTTTTCCAGCTTTTAAAGGTCACGTCATACACGTGTCTTTTCGAATTCAAGCGCAAAAAGTAGAGGAAAGGGAGGACGAGAATCGAGACTGAGAAATAATTTGTGTAAAAGAGCAAAACAAAACAGATACAAAACCCTAACAAGACATACAAAAACCCTACAAAAACCACAAAAACAGGACCAAAACGATTTGAGAATAAGCCTGATAAAAAAGAAAATGACAGAAAAATGCCCCTAAAAAACTAAAATGAAAATTATCTGCCACGACATATGTTTAACTTGACAATAATAGTGTATAGTTTCAAAGTATCTTAATACGTCCAGTATTACACACAATAAAAAACAAACGATATACATTTCCATTTAACACAGTAAATAGGGGCATTATACCCGACCTAGTTGGGGACTTTGCCCCCCCCCCCCACCACACCCCCCGGGCTACAGCCCCCACCCCATCGTAGGCTATGGTGTTTGCCTATGTGTATCATATTGTTGCTGATTTAGAAAAGGAGGAAATGAATAAACGAGAGGAAAACTTAAGATAAACCGTCCTTGTTTTCACGAAGTGACGGTAGTGAGGAAAATCGTCACGCCAAGTGAATGCAATTTGTTTTCACTACCACTTCTTCTGAAAACCGAACACTTCTAAACAGTAGCTGTTTGTTGGTTTAAAGCAATTTGATTTATCCCAATACTTGTAACTTAACCCCCATTTCTTCTATTTTCGGCAATGTTGTCACATCAACTCACTTTTCGTTACCCCTATGTTTCTCTCTATCTCACACTTTTTTCAACGGCTGTGAATCGGTTTTTTCATGTCGGTGTTATATTCGCACGTGTGGGAGATAACACGAATAATTTTCTTCTGAATCATTCAGTTTCTCCCTTTGGTATTGTGTTCATCATCCCTTCGTACACCTTTCATCCCCCTGCCAGCAGTTCTTGTACTTCTTTACCTAACTCGATCGGGCCCTAGCCAGAGCGATTGCACGACATGGTGCGTAATTTTTGAGAGCCCCTATAATTCTAGCCCGCGGGGGTCGAACGAACGCGCCAACCCGCGAATATTGAAATCGACTGCGGTGTATTTCCTGGCAATGCTAGGTATGTCCACGCGCAGGTGAAGGGGTTACATTTTCGCTAGTGGTTCAGGGCCGTTCAGAACTATAGAAGCTCTCGGATAGAACCCGGGGTGAGATGAACCAGCAAACTCGGCCTCCGGGCTTTACTTGACACTGGTTTAGTATGGGTTATCTCTCATCCTTCTCCCTCTTCTCTCTACCTCCTCCAAGTCTACCCTCTTTAATATTTCCATTCATATAAGTCATGTTTTTCAAATTTCCTAGATTTCGTTTTGGAATAAGACATCGGTGACCAAATAATTTCACTCGATTATATATTTTTATTTAAATTATGAATGGGTATGCATTTAACACTCCTTTCATTTTTGACGTCATTGTGGGAAGTGGTTTATATTTGCACAAGTTATTGATCCGCGCTCTAAATTTGTGTGAACGTTTTATTAATATACCACATCATGATTAAAATTGGGAACCGCTTGTGGTCAAATAAGTAATAAATATCAATAACGAAGACGTAGGTGTTCCAATTATTATGCGATTGAGGAAATAAAGATTTGTGGTCAAAGCCGCATTTTGGCTACTGATCTAAAAGTTACAACGATAAACAAGTTCGATATCTAAAATCAGAATATAATTATCTGTCCTCATGTTCAAGTGAATAGTATTTTTTGTTAATATCCACCCCTAAATAAATATCATGACGTGAAGACAATCCCTAATGTAGCTTCCTAATTCGAAAAAGATATCGATAAAACAATAAGGACCAAATAGCATTTTATCGCTATTAATAAGGCAAGGCGATCACTATCGACTGAGGAAGCTGCGCACGACATCTTGACATGTGTTGTGGGCAGAGGAAAAATGGTTGTTATACAAATTAAACAAATAATGAGTGAAGATTGTAATCCTCCCAAATATAAAGTCACTCTAATCCGACTTTAAGAAACAATTCCATCGTGCCAACCAGGTAAAGTCGGTCAGAAAGATAAGTTTATCGAATCAACTATAAAGCCTCCTGCTTATTTAAAAGTGCACCCTTTAATTCAAATTCAAGCGAATAAATTGTTGTACTTCGGTGCTTTTATATGCTTCTGCTGTACGTTTCCAACAGCATTGCCTCTCCCTCTTCTCCTTCTCTCCCTTCTCCCCTTTCTATTGGTTTTATTATTATTTTGTTTTCATCTCCTCCCCAGTTCAATGTCTCCTATATTACTGCTAAATTCAATGATCTCTGCCTGTTCAAGTGTTGGCCTGAATTCCTCCCACACATGCTCGGCTGCCATTACACGAGTAATGATATCGCAAACTTAACAGGCAGCGATGTACCGACCACTTTACCCGACCGGCCGGGTCCGCTTGTTGAAACCCGACTTCGAAAGAAAAACGACAGAGAGGAGTAAAGTTTTAAAGGTACCTCAGAACGTGATGCTTGGATGTTTAGACCTCTACATGACAATGCCTCGCAGATTTTAACCCAATTAAATGCATCGATTTCTGAGATTAAAGGTGTTATCCTCTTTTACACATCCCGTTAATTTCTAAACTAGGACAACTGCCCCTGGGAATTTTGTATAACAATCTTGTGAATTGGCTGTTTACGTAAAGCGATGAATTAAAATGGAACATGTTTAACCTGACCGCTAAAGCAAGTACATGTAAAGCAAGTACTGTTTCGAACCCTGGACCTCCTGGTAAACGGACCACCGCTCTATACCTCTCGACTTTCACGCCGCCATTTGCCGTAAAGATCTAAGGTAGATGTTAAGCTGTTCAGCTGTCGCCCTTTTCAACGTGGGACTGGTGTACTCTTTCTAAAGTGATCAAACTGGGGTAAGAGAATCCATTAGTACAATCGACGAAGAGAGGTTAATGTATATTGGTCTCCATTAGCAAGGGAGTTGGGGGACGGGGGGGGGGGGGGGGGGGGGGTTAGGGAAAGGAGAGGGCAAAATCTTTTCTCTCATATCGTACGTACACAAAGGATGTATATTTTTTAAAATACGCCCCTACTCATTTTGTGAATATTTAAGACCCGAAAGACACCCACAAATAACATGATAACAGGCTTTGCAGCTACTTTCAACCTTTTTAGGAAATCAATTTCAATAGCCTTGAGCGTCAACTATTGGAATGTGCAAACATGATTATGAAGTATTACGTAACCCGAACATAATTAACATGGGAAATACAATAAGGTATCGGAACCGCCCTTGAGTGTATTTAAAAAAATAGTCATTCAGTGTTCAGTGTGAAAACCTTTTTTTTACAGGTTTATTCTTACTTTATCCTCCAGGTACATATTAATATTTGCCATTATACCAAATCAATAAAATTATCGCCTGCTAATATGAGAATCTCACACGACACTTGTCAGTTTAATTCACAGTGACTGAACCACTTTGAACGCATTAGGGAGACAGCATTTGAACAAAGGCAAGTAATTATGCTTAATCGAATTGAAATTTGGAGCGATAATTTGACCTTGCTAGGAGAATACAAACCATGTCAGCCATGTTAATAGTGAGGGTATTTTTTCATATTGGATTCGACAATGCCTGATAAATCGGATCGATCTCATGCAATGAAACACTTTTAAATTGATCATGTGAGCATGCATGAGTTGTTGTCTGGTTCATTAATGCAGCTTTTTTCACTTATATTATGATCGCAACCCAGTTCTTTACTCTCTACTTCTTCTCTCGTATTTTTTCGCTTGATCTTTCTTTCTCTCTCTCTCTCTCTCTCTCTCTCTCGCCCTCTCCCTCTCTCTCTCTCCTGTTGTGACCGTTTCTCTCTCCCTTTGTTTCCTTCTCCTCGTCCTCCCCTCTCTCTCTCTCTTTCTATCTCTCTCTCTCTTTATGTGTCCTTCTGTCTCTTCTTTTCGCTTTATTTTGGTATACCCTCTCACCCTACATGTATGTCATTTTCGGACTGTACTTTAAAGTGACTCGGTAACATTGTTGAAGGTTGATGAAAAAAATTGCTTAATTTTTGTATAAAACGTTACTTACTATATTCCTTCTACTATACTAACCCTCTGAAATGCAAAAAGTCCTGAACAAATTCTCAAACCACAAAGATATCTATGGTTTTCTTTGAAGGCGTCGATGTGAGGCACCCTCTAACAGTGATTAACAGTAAATTCTCCCAACCATTTTTGAATTTTCCCAACCGTTTTTCCATGAGAAAAATACATAAAACAGGCTATAAAAATCTGTCAACACTTAACTGTCTGGAATGGAATGTAGAGCCATTTTATTGCTTTGTGACAATTTACATTCACCTAAAATGTAATTAAATTGTCCTTGTCTTAATGCTGAACAGGCTTTGACAAGTAGCAGAATAGAAGTAGAATAATATAGTTAGGAGAATTAAGGAATCGATCAGATCAGTTTTTCCCAATTTGTACCATGAATAATGATCCGTTTTCACTCAAATTTTCAGATAATCTTTAATCGTACATCTAGCATTGAAGTCACTACCTTAGCACCTCTATCTCTCATCTGAACAATGTTACCAAGTCCCTTTAATTTACCTTCTCATTTCCTCCGTGTTTCTGTCTCTTTCTTTCTGACCCTCTTTTTATGAACAAATAATTTTAACTTCCATTTCTACGTTTCGGTCTCTGTTCTTCTGACCCTCTTATTATTTATCTTTTTTAAAACTACCCTCCTTGCCTCTTAGTATCTGCTTCTGCCTTTCAGTCTCTCCTATTCTGCTTCTTTTTTATCTTTCCTCTCCTTCTCCCCTGTCCTTCCCCTCTCCTCCCTCTCTCCCTCTCCCCTCTCTCTGTCTCTTTATACATCTCTTTCCCTTTATACCTGGACCTGAACCGTATGTCGGTCTCTCCTGTTGTTTTATCTCCTCATCTTCCCTTTCGCTTTCTCTCTTTTCTTCCTCAGCTGTCACTCGGTCTCTCATTTCTTTATCTTGTCATATTCCCTCTCTCTTTTATCGATCTTGTCTTTGAACCTCCCCTCTGAATTAGGCTATTTAGGCGACATTCATTTTCAAGGTCGTTAGATTTTCTTACGCCTTCATCGATAAATTCCATGCTCTCGGTTCTCATAACTCTGTCATGCTAAATACAGTCTGGACATATTTGGAACTCATCCAGCGTGTCCACACACAAAACAATTTATCGCGAAACTCTATAACGATACGTCGTATAAAGAATCATCGTATAAATTCCAGGATGTCCACACACAAGAAACGTCGTCACTAAAGAATCATCGTATAAAATGCCCCCTGTCCACACACAACATTTTCCGTGATTCTTTATAGAGTTTCGCGATAGTGATAAGAGGTCTGGTCTCATTTCGCTCGAGGTCACGTTAAGCCCCGCCCAGTTAGTTACACTAGTTACACTCCCCCAGGGGGTCCCCCTGTCCACACACAACATTTCCGTGATTAGGCGTGATTCTTTATTGAGTTTCAGTTCGAAACGATGCCCAAACCTGCGTTTCGTTAGACTAGTTTCGTTATACGACGTATCGTTAGTGAGCGTCCACACCTACAATTTTGGTCGTAAAACTATCGCGAAACGGTATCACTATCGCGAAACGGTATAGCTAATCATGATTAGTCACGGAAAATGTTGTGTGTGGACAGGGGGATCGTCTCTTTACTCATCGATTATGTGTCCCGAGATCCCTGCTAAATTTAGCCTCAGCGAACCTTGAGTGGCCGTGCAGCTGCGTGGACGAGTTGTATTCCTTTCGTCTGCGGTGAATCTTTTAACGGTTTATGATATCTTTTTCTTCTCAATGCAGATTCGAGCTGATTTGGTTTATTTATTCACCACTCATGGTTTGGATTGCCCTTGTCAACCAACAGCTGGTTTTTAAAGGGGTCCAAGTCAACCAATAAAAAGAAACGTATGAACAATCTAATATAGGCTACTTATAACAAGCAGACATAACATATAAATCATGTTCAAAGTAACAAAGTAGCGGTCATTCTACAGCTGCAACCAAAAACATGGATGGCTAGCAATGTTATAATGCCGTTTTGCCGCTTTGAAAAGCTTATAATAATTTTGTGTTGCGATACTGGATTTATGAGAAGCGATATTGCATGTTATGAAATACCGCTCTCCTATATGCTATAATGATCTAACGAGGAAAGCAGGGATGGCTTGCGGAGTTTCCCAAATCTTATTTTATGGACAGGTGCCGACGTTTAGAAATTATGATTTTTTTCCCCCTCACCTCTTATAATATTTTCGAGAAAGATAGAACCATTTTATTTTCTAACCACTTCATAGATATCCATGTTTTATCCCTTGATTATCCTTTAAAAAAGACTGCACCAGGCTGAACATCAAATTGTCTTTCAAAATAGCTGTTCCCCAACATTATTAAAAAACTGTGGTAAATACTTGTAATAGATATTAATATTAAAACAAAATTCCGTGTGTACCATTTTGGAAGACGTAGAAATGATCTCCTAAAAGGGGCTGTTCTTCAAACATTTGTCAAACATCCTCGTATTCGAAATACATGTATGATGAAAAATAGGTGGTAAGTTTGGATCAACTTTATGTCACAAGTGTTTGTAGTCCCATATACCGTTTTCAGTGTCTAGGCATCTGCACGTTATTTTCAGCAAGACAGTAAATTTCTTTCTTTTTAAAATCAGTTAAAAGATTTTTTTTCTTTTAGCCTTTCAAACACTCACAGTTTATACCAATTCGTATATACTATAACATCACCCTTTAGCAACAATCCATATAGTTTTCTCACAGAGTAATAATAATAATAACGGGTTCTTGTATAGCGCTCATGTCAGTCAGATTTGACTCTCCTGGCGCTCCCGATTATTACCCTGGCTTTAGCATGGCTGCCATACGGCGCTCTTGCATTTCAAGGAATAAATTCCTACCAGGTGATCAAGACTAAACTTTATTAATTAAAGATAAAGTTCAGTTCTGGTCATGCGATATCAATGTAAACAAAACAAACTGTGTGGAATCGATCAGGGAAAGTTGACCATGTAGCATATAAAGTATCAGTGTGTACTGCAAGATTTTAGAATCATCAATATGATAAAAAATGATCAGTCTTGGTAAAAATAAAAATAACAAGCACTGTACATAGAAAGATGTATATGGGACTTTACAAACATGTGGCATAAAAATGTGGTCCTCATGTATAAAGCTGTTACATTTTATATTTAGAATATGAAGGCACTTGAAGAGACACGTTTTTCAGGGAACATTTTTACTATAATGAACTTCCACACTTGAATGATAACAATAACAACGCTCTCAAATTATGTTTCACCACTTCCCAGAACTGAACCATCTCTTTTACTTTGTCCAGTTTCTCTCTCTTTCTCTTGATGCATCTCCATATCAGTAAAAACAACATGAACACCTTGATTGCAAAAGGCGTCCATCGTATGTATTTCCTCTCATGATAGGGCTTTCCAAGCAGAAATGACCAAAACAAAAACAAACACCTGGTACAAACATCCAGTCTGATTGATCTGCATGCCTGCAACCAACATGCTGCGGTTCCCGTTGATTTGCATCTTGTTGCCATCTCGAATTCCGCCAATTTTACTACTTGTTTTCCGTTCCCCGTTTTGCAGAAAAAGAGAGCAGTACTAAACATGATTGGGAGACGGAAGTAGAATTATAATCATTCTTTCCGAATCGTTTGATTTGTTTTGTTCAAGTTTTTATTGCATAACACATATTGAAGTGTATCACGCTTAAATTGCAAGATACCCATGATAACAGTGTCGTTAATGTCTCATGAAGACAGTACATCCACAAATGATACAAATTAACACAAAGTGCACCACCGGTCATCTTAAAGTGTTAACATTGTTGCTTAATTAGCAATATGAAAATTGATATACGTGCGACGGACGTCAGCCCCTTGGCAAAATGACGGTATACATGTACGCGTAATGTACATGTAGGACTCGTATATCCCTAACAAAACCTGATGCACAAGTACTAACGCTTACGACAGTTTCTTGAGAGCTGCGTGTCAAAATGTATATAGCCATTGTAGAGGTCTGAACAACTTATTTAGAATAATTGTTTTTCAATTCACACCGCTATGAATACTAGATAGAAGTGTGTCTTTCCCGTACATTTTCTATTGTATGATACATCAGGATCAACGTTTTGCTTGCAACTATATCGATTTGCCCTCTTAAATCGATATGATGAGTCAACACCGCCGTTTGTTTATCCGGTGACTGGTATATTAGGAAATCAAATTATATTGGATTATTTTGATTGTAGAACATACATGTATCAACACGTACGTTTACCAATAATATTTGCGACCTTGTAGTACTTTATCTTTTATTGTTGCTTTTGTTTATGTATTATCATTATACTTCCTTTGTCATGTTTTTTTAAAGCCATGAAGTCTCCCAAAATGTCTCAATATAATTGATAATTTGTATTTTGTTTTAAGAGGTGAATATGTACTTCATTTATTCTTCACGTACACGAACTTGGTTAATATTAGTACTACAACTGCTGCAATAATAGCATATTTCCTTGAGTTTGACATTGTAATCATGAACTTAAGCGGATATTTCGGGATTTAAGTTACGACAGTATTACTGCTTGATGCACATTCGCCTCCCTTGCTTGTATAAGAACATGCCAAATATCAACACTCAGTTTTCGGAATCATGTTCTCAAAATAGGTACACAACCCCAGGGATAGCTAATACTACCTGATGCATCGCTACACAAACAATGCACTCTATCAGGGACAAGGCTATAGTGAGAGTGTGTGTGTGTGTGTGTGTGTGTGAGAGAGAGAGAGAGAGAGAGAGAGAGAGAGAGAGAAAGAGAGGGGGAGATAGAGGGATAGAAATAGAGACAGAGAGAGGGTGTATAGAGATATAAAGGGAGAGAGCGAGAGAGAAGGGGAATATAGGGATAGAAAAGAGAGAGAGAGAGAGAGAGAGAGAGAGAGAGACCATTGGAAGGGGAGGGGTTGAATAAGGAGGGGAGAGGAGGGATAGTTATGGAAATACAGGGTTAGAGAGATGGGTAAAAGAGATAACAAGATAGAGAGAGAGAGAGAGAGGGTGAGAGAGAGAGCGAAATATATATAGAGAGAAATAGAGACAAAGAGTACGTGATAGCAATAGAGAACAAGAAAGGGTGGCGATAGCGAGAGAGTGAGTAATAATAGGGAGAGAAATAGAGAAAGATATCGGGATATACCGTTGTCGACAAAAGAGGAAAGGAAAGTGAGTGGGAGGTTGATGAAGGAGGGAGGGGTGGGGAGGGGTTAAGACGAGAAAGCATTATCTGATTGATAGGGATCTCGAATAGCAATTTCCTCTAATCGGTCTTCTTTTTATACTTCATTCGCTCAATCAATTTCGATACATATTACATTGTGGTTCCCTCCCGCCTCGTGGTTTTCGTACTCCCGTAATACATCCCTAATCGCAACACTCGCTAGGAGTTCCTGCGTATTCGGTTCTCGCACTTTTCCTTTCTCTTCTTTTCCCTTCTTCCGCTTCTTAACCATTCAGCGGTAAAACTAATCATGATTATATATCTGCTTGAGCAATTTATGATTTTATTATTCAATGTTTGATCTGATCCGCTCCCTTTTCCGTCCCTTTCGCGTCGACTACCTTGATTACAATCATTTCTTGTGCCATCTCTATCCCATCAGCCATTTTAACATTGTTCCCGGCAGGAGTTCGGATTCGGAAGAATGTCTTCATTATGTTGAGTATACAGTTGTAGGTATTTATCGAATATTCATTATATTCCATACTGAGTAATGTTTTAAAAAAAAAAAAAAAAAAAAAAAAAAAAAAAAAAAAAAAAAAAAAAAAATCATTTTTTTGTAATACTTTTTACCCTGGCGTCTCACAACAAACAAACATAAAACAAGAACATAGGTGGAAAGAGAGAGAGAGAGAGAGAGAGAGAAAGAGAGAGAGAGAGAGAGAGAGAGAGAGAGATGAAGAAATGGAGAGTAGAAATCAATTTTAAAGGGAACAGTTTAAAAAAGCAAAAAATGATGAGGTGGGATTTCGAGTGAGAGGGGAAAAAATAAAATCGAAAGGGGAAACAACGGTCAACATATGAAAATGCCATGCCAAAAAGTGGAGAAAAGAACTATATTTACTTATTCTATAATTCTGGGAAAACGGGAAGGGACGGAAACGAGTAGAATTGGGAGAAATTCACCGAAATTGGAAAGGCAATTGTCTTTGGAAGCTTCGCGACGAAGCCTATTCATCATCAATCTGTTTCAAAGGAGGCAATCAGTTTGGAAGTCTGCCGTAGTTTGGGTCGTTTAAACGATCTATTCGTAACATTTTAAAGTTCAAAGATTTTAAACCACGGTCAGTGCCGAATCTAATATCTCAATGTCTATGAGAATTTTGGCCAGTGCTCTGTACCACAACAAATGCCATTGAAAAATCGAGTTTGTAAACTAAACGTGTAAATTCTGCCAAAAGAAGAAAGGGATTGAGCAACTAAATTATTCATAACCCTTGGAAATCTGAAGTTTTGTTTTTGTTTTTCGCAACATAATATTGAAAGTTGGACTCTTGAACTGTGGCCTTTGTTGAATCATTTTAGATGTAAGCTTTAATATGTCATATTCTCAAGAAACAGTAATCTGGACAAATTCATTTTCCTCATACTTAAACAGTGACAAAACTTGGTGAGGGTATGAATAATTTAGCGTGGTTCAAATCTCATAATTAATGTTTCTTATGTGTGCATAATCTTCTAATACAGGCATACTAAGAAAGAAAGAAAACAAGTAAGGGGATGTCTCCCTTTAATTGTATAGAGAGAGGAACGGAGATAGAGAGAGAGAGAGAGAGAGAGAGAGAGAGAGAGAGAGAGAGAGAATTGAAACATGTTATCCAAGTGTTCGACCACAGCTTATATATTCTTTTTCTTCTTCAAATCAATTTGAATGATTCTATTAAAGATTTATTTTGACATCGATAGACATTAATGCTTCATTGGATGATAAAGTGCATTATATTTTGCCTCTTTCTGAAATGTTTCCTGAACATTTATAAATGTTTTCTTCAGCCATCAAGAAGACGTCCAATCGATTTAATGCTCGTGTGATAGGCAATCTTTTCACATGAAATCACCCATCCATCAACTCTGAGAAGGGGTGAATGTCATTTTGCCGGGTTTTTCCACCTTTTTTCCAAAAGGTAATTGAAAAGGAGGAAACAACAGATGAGAATCGCCAATATAGCAAAGAGCATGCGCTCAATATTAACTCTTTTGAGCTGCATTGGATTTATCATGATCTAGATACAAAATGTCTCAAGAACTTAAATATTCAACTGTTTTTCAGTGTAAGAATAATCTATACCGGTGTTAAAACGGTTAATATTAAGCTTATCGAAACCGGAATGTGTAATTTTACCAAGCCATTGTGTTGGGCAAAGCAATCCTTCCATCCATTGGGGCACGTTGTTTTGTGCAAATTTGCAATTGTGGTAAACGAGTAACCGTGCAGAGAGTTGAATTACATCAACCGAAGTGGTCAAACTTAATACCGAATTTGCTCTGAAAGAAAACAGAAAAATAAAGAAGCAGATTGGTGAAATTTTGAACGAAATACAATACGAACAAAAGAAAGAAATTAATTTGTGAAAGATGATATCTTCATACATGTACATGTACGTTAGGGAATTTCAACTTGGCTGAATTGGTACTGTCGACACGGTCACTGTAATAGGGACTTTTAGAATTGTCGAACGACAACGTGGATTGCTACGATCAACGTATTTGTAATGCACTGCCTTGAATGGACGTCACACGTATCAGTCCACGCAAATCTAAAAGTCCCTAATGTAACGATGGACAACTCGACCATCTGTCCCAACACAAAAAAATACTAAAATTTTTATTAATTTCGAAATGTATGACTTGGGAGGGTCTCAAGTTCATTTTAAAATAAATTATGGTGTACATGTTATGTTGTCCTACACGTACATGTATATTGATTTATTAATTTATGAATAATACTTATTGTTCACCCTCGACAAAGAGCTGGTACCAGTATCACTGCGTTTATGAAATACCTAGATTGAAATAATAAATGTACTCGTCTGAAATAGATATTTATATGAAGTCATATAAACGAGCGTTTATTGGATTATTGACATAGTCGAGTACAGGCAACTTGATCGAACTGTCGATCACATTTCACAATAATGTGAAATATCATTATAAAAACGGTTTTGTTGAAGTTATGATTTATTATGTCGAGTTAATACTCTGCACTGAAGTATCTTTCAACATGGCTATATATAGGTATTGAACTGAACGAAGATAAGGATATATCTGAACATAATTTTAAATAGATAATATATTTGGAGATTTTCCTTACAAGCTTGTTTTCGTAAAAGTACATTAACATAGGTCCGTATACATTACACTGTATAACTGTTATTGATTTAAAACTATAGAAAGGAGGTGGAAAGAAGTTTCTATGTCCTCATTTTACATCCAGAAATAACTATTGTAAAGTGTTGACTTTAAATTCGACATTTAAAGTCGATTCAATCATTGGTTGTTATCAACGGAATCAAGTGGAATTGTAGGACGTTGGCGCTTAAAATGGCGCAATTATCCTTTTCCATACTTAACAATGTTAAACTGAAGATCGCAATCATGTTGACTGCAATGCATTCCCGATGCTTATCTCGAGTCAAGAGGTTTAAGGGAAAGGATAAGAGAACACTTTCCGTTCTCATTGTAAACAAGCTTCTGTGTTCCACATCAGAGGAAGTACCAATGGGGCCCTTGTTCGCTTTTCTTTTGCCGTTTGGTCTGCAACCGGTTCGTCTACTACCCATTTGGTCTATTGCTCATTTAGTCTAATATTAATCAGTCTAATTAGTAATTAATAAGATTGCCCTTTTGGCATCGTGATACCAAATTAATTGAATGCCTGCAATTAAAAGATTTATAATGATAATAATATTCCGCTTATATAGCGCTTCATAATGCGATGTCTCTAAGCACTTTACAGATATAGTACTACCCCGGTCATTGGATTCAGTGCTTGCCCGCACACACTGTGTGCACAATCTCCACTCCCTAGGGAGCATTCCAGCCAGGCGTTACTTGACGCTCAAAAACTGTTTGACCAACAATGACGGTCGCATCCTACCCATTTAACACCTGGGTGGAGAGTAGCAAGTGCGGGTTAATATCTTGCCAAAGGATATTCACTATGAACATGACGGACAAAGAAAGAGGGCAAAATATACAGTTCCTCATTCTACCCTCAACAATTGCTGTGGTAGACAAAGGAACATCCCTTCACTGCTATTACATGTATGTAAAAATGTGTCGAACAGGTGTCACATGCATATTCACCTGTTCTACATATTTTTACATAATAGCAGTGAAGGGATGTTCCTTTGTCTACCGCAGCAATTGTTGAGGGTAGAATGAGGAACTGTATATTTTGTCCTCTTTCTTTGTCCGTCATGTTCATTGTGATTAGTGCCGCGTCGGGATTCGAACCCTCGGCCTTCCCATCTCCAGTCAAGCGCCTTAAACCATTCGGCCACGACACTCCCAATTACGCTTGCCAGTACCCTTATCAGTCAGAATTTGCCTTCGGTAAATTCTCCTGGTTCCCTGTGCTCGGTATTAGCACATAAATGTAAGCCTTGCACAGACCTCAATAACTGCATTTTATTTTCTGGAGTATGTATAGCATGTTCAAGTGATGGATCGCTTTTGACAAACTGAAGTCCAGTGTTGATTGAGAGAGGCAAATTAAGTTCATTTTAATACTCGGAAGCCTAATCTCATCTAATGATGGATGTGTACGAGGATTTCATTCAGTCTGTTTCTTCTTCTTCAAACTAGCTACAGGCAAATGCAATGCGATCGTTACATTTGAATCACATTTTATTTAACAAGAAACGGTATGAAATGCTTTGTTTTTCATACAAATTTACGGATTTAAATTTAAATAAACACACTAAGATTTTCGGGTTACATGATATTAACTGTAATATTACTGTCAAATTAAAAACACGTACGATTATAGGATGTCCTGCTGCTTAAGTTAAAGCGGGACTGCACTATACTTGTAGCTAATTGCGCCCTCTTTATATCAAACCATGCCTAAGCATAACCCGTTGATCCCCCATGATCCCCTTTTCTTCTGTTAAATGAGAGCTGATTTGATGAAATAACCACATGTCAGTGACCATGCAGGGAGGTCTGATCATTCTTGGCTAAACTAATGCAGACAGGCTTTAAAATCATGCAATAGCAGAAGCGTTGCTAGAGCGGGAGCGACCCCCAGTAACATTTTCTGTCGGTAAATTTGGAATGTCGGCTTCTTGAGAATCTCTTCTGTAGGCGCTAGGAATATGCACTCTCCCTTCGGAATTAAACAAGTTGCTTGAAAAGGTCAAATAATATGGATTTCGATTTCCTGAGTTTAATTGTAATAATAGGAGGCTCCTTAATGTTGTGGTTATCATTATAGTACATGATTGACCTTAAATGTACAACCACGAGATGTGTAAACCCGCCCCCTTCTCTTCTTCTTCTTCTTCTTTAAATCACGAACAAACGACATGGCACTTGTGAAATGAAATGAGTTGTTTGAAAAGGACAACTGTTATGGATTTCGATTTCCTGAGTTGGATTGGAATAATAGGGGAGTTCCTCAGTTCTTTGATTACCATACATGATAGCACGTATCTATCAGTGCGGGGATCTTTTTCTGCAATCAATACATCAGCATTGTAATCCAGCGTGTTTTGACGCTAAATGGTGCGTGCAGACCATTTGAAGATAATCGTAGAGGAGGGATTTGGGCGTCCATGATTGTCACAACAAATCGAAAATTGATAGCTCAGAACGAGTCGGAAAAGATTGCTGGAGATGAAGATGAGAGAGATGATGAGAGAGAGAGAGAGAGAGAGAGAGAGAGAGAGAGAGAGAGAGAGAGATGGGGGGGGGGGGGGGAGTTAAATAGAAAACATGTGAACGGTGGCGGATCCGGGAATGTCTGCCAGGAAGTGGCGGAGGGGGGGGGGGGGGTCACTGCAAGTTCACTGGCAAGCAAGCACGAGAAGTAACAGTAAAAGTAAAAGTAAAAGAAGAAGAAGAAGAAGAAGAAGAAGAAGGAGGAAGGAGGGGGAAGAGAAGAAGAAGAAGAAGAAGAAGAAGAAGAAGAAGAAGAAGAAGAAGAAGGAGGAGGGGGAAGAGAAGAAGAAGAAGAAGAAGAATGACAGAGATGCATTACGGGCTGAACATTAATGGAGGGGGGGGCACAGTTCATCCTTTCATTCTTCTTTTCTATCTAGTATGTAGGTAAAGTAAATCGTATTATTCTCTCGCGTGGGAGTGTCTCCGTCCGCCAAGATTCGCAGTGATTGAAAAAGTGCTAAACGTTTTAGTAGCAACATTCTGTAACGTGGTTTAACAAAGGCAGTTGGCAAATGACAGGTACTTTTTTTTTTAATTCAAAGGTAATGGGAGGGGGGGGGGTCAGTTCCCCGTATTTTGGATCCTCACTGTGATAATCGTGACGAGAAAACGACTGAGTATTTATTCGTGAGCAAAGGTGAAGTAGAGAGAGAGAGAGAGAGAGAGAGATGAAGATATTGATTCATGGCATTAGGCATAAACAATCAAAAAGAGAAAAATAACAGGGAGCATTTCTTGTGTTTTACTCTTTCAAATTATATTCTTTGTTTCTGCCATGAAAACGATGTAGGTTTAGACTAGCAAGTCAAAAGGATGTGTGACTATTTTACACATTTCTAAGAATAGAGATTGATATGTTTTCCTCATCGCCTGACAACCCTATCCCATTTTGGTTAGAGAAGGGCATCGTACGCTTAGGGGCCGAAATCCAACCTCCTTCTTTTATTACATTAACTGCACCCTAAATAAATTGCATGAGTGATACTTGTGATTTTTGAAGTATTTGTGTTAATTGTTAAGTGATCCTGATAACGATACATCCCTTGCGTGTTCAGTATCGATGCCTGAAGCTGCGGCCCATGAATTTAATAAAGATCATTCCTAGGGGGACGATCATACCGATAATGATATCGGAGCGCGCGTATCGAGTTGGTTGACGATCATCGAATGACGATATTTCGTCGTCTGCTTGGTCCTAGGTTCGCTTTGTCTTGCCTTGTTTTGGGGTCACTGAGTGTTTTTGGGTCACCAAGAATGAAAAAAAGTATGTCATCGCTCCTGGGAAGCATGTAAAACATCACCTCTTGAATTCTGATTCGGAGAATGATCATGGCGATAGGATTCCATTGAACAAGGGACAGTTTAAAACAAAAACGCTTGCCAGGCAGACAGATTTCTTTGTTAAAATACCCTATTTTTCATGGCGGCCATGATGTGTAATGGAACCGAAAGGGAGGAAATCGGTGATAAAGCGAGAGGACTTCATTCGAAGAAAGTAAGATAAACCGTTCTTGGACGTGAAATGGAGATTGATGTCGTATTGTCGTTAATAGTCATGTTACATTACTGGTTAGAATACATGAATGTGTGACAAAAATAACTCGAAATGTAAATTACATTAATGGGAAAGATAAATGAAGGGGATTGCTAACGGACAATGAATCATACATTTGGAGAGAGAGAGAGAGAAAAATAAAAACCAAACCTGATGCGATGTTCTCGGAATTTTTCTATCTCAATAAATCCGGTAGTTTTCTAGAGGAAGGTGTTCAGGGCAGGAGGGGTGGCGGGGGGGGGGGGGGGCTGCACCCTCTTGGCTTTGTTCAACGCCTCGGGCATTTACGTATAACTCGAATACTTAGCCCAACTATAAATCGTTGGAATATAATAGATTTTTGTTTTTTACCATTTAAATTAATGTAGATCTGCATCGGATAAAACGGATAAAATCGGATAAATCCATTTTTTTTATTTTCATCTTTATTCAGTCGGGGTTTAAGATCAAACGTTAGAAAGACCTTCTAAAGTGTCGGTCACGATTGTCGTTTGTCTGAATTAGAGTATTATGGGTGTAATTCTTGCTCTTTCTCTCTTTCTCTCTCTCTCTCTCTCTCTCTCACGCTCTCTCACTATCTCTCTCTATATATATATATCTCTCTCTCTCTTCTAAGTATGCGTCAACATGTCCACATCTACTACTGATATAAGAATGCTGCGCCCCCATCGCCACTCTTTGGTCTTCTCCCTTTTCTTCTTTGTTCTCTCTCTCCTTTTTTCTATCCTTCTTTCACTCCGTTTTTCTTTCTTTCATTCTTTCTTTTATTCTTTCTTTTTTTCCGTCTGTCTTTTATTTCATACATTCTCTCTGTATTGTCTTTTTCTTTCTTAATTGCTTCCTTCTTTCTTTCTTTCTCTCTTTCTCTCTCTATCTTTCTCTTTCCCCTCTTCACCCCTTTACCCTTTTCTCTTCCTCTCTATCTTTTTTCTTTCTCTCTTTCTCTCCCTGTCTCTCTCTCCCTCTCTCTCTTCCTGATCGCCCGTTATAGGAACATAGCTATGTTCCTTTAACAAGGAGCCAAATAACCTGTTTCAATTAAAATACCACAGAATCTGTTTCCCTGCCAAATATCCCAGGTTGTGTGGGTGCGGTAAAGAGTAATGCTGTTGTCCAATATATTTCAATAGACCACTTTACAAAATGGTTTACTAAGGTTATGCATACTTGTTGAACTTAAGTCGATCTTGTTGACCTCAAAGCATAAGAGGCCCTTCAGCTGCTCAAAGTGTTTACCGAATGTTTAAAGAAGTTGACTTAAAATGACAAAGGGTTGGGTGGGGGTAGGATAGTGATCCCTTTTAATGCACTTACAGGGGTTTGTCACGAAATAGGCGAGACAGGTGACCCTTCCTCCTTCCCGGGCACTACTTGTTACACTCGTAAGACGTTCTGTCCCCTCCCCTCTCTGTTTGTCTGTTTGTCTCTCTCTGTCTGTGTAATTCGTCTCTTAGTGTTGTATGTTTGTCTGTCTGTCTCTTTTGTTCTTTCTCGCTCACCCCCTCCTCTACTCTCCCTATTCGCTTATTTCTCATGGCTAGACCACTTGCACTCCAGAATAATAATTTAACCTTCCCCGCTAGACTTTCATTTCCTTTCCAATATCTCCCGCTCTCTTCCACATCCTCCTCTGCGTCCTTTTACTTTTAGGCTAGACCAAATGCATTTCTTAAAATAAGACAGATGTACCTTTAAGCTATTAGTGTCTGTAACAAAATCCATTTTTTGTTATTACATCCATCTTATCCAATAAAATGCCATCTGCGAAATATGTTCCCTATAAAAACTCCATTATACGAGGGCGGGGCATGCCGCGTCTTGGGCCATGGTATATGGAAGGAGAAGAAGAAAATGCAATAAGATAACCGACAAAGCCAGAAGAAAAATGCATAAAATTATACACTGCTTCAATCTGGCATTTAAGAAACGGGTTATCGTAAAAGGTTGCTTGAATATCTCGTCGCATCTATCCATTAGTACTAACTCGATGGAAGATGCCCCTGCACAAGCTCCCTCTCTTTCCTTAACCATGTAATTGCATACATATGATATGTCCTGACATTGGCATAGCTGGGATATAGATTCTGAAGGGGGCACCGGCATCATTGAGGGGGCGTCGATCTAATACTGAGGGGGCAAATTCGAATTAGGGGCAGCGCGTAGGAGGGCAGGTAACTTTTAATCTGTATACGTTTCATATCATCTGTCCCCTTTTAACATGTTTATACCAAATGTAAATGTATTGCATGTTTTCATCTTGGAAAAATAAATATATTTGATGGAGGGGGCGCACCCCTGTACCCCCTGTTTCTACGCCACTGGGTCCTATGACGATGGTCAGCGAAAGGGTAACAGGTTGTAGCCTGCCTCGAGATATTTCGACAAAGGGGTGATGGAGGGAACACTCGTCGTGCACGCAT
Source organism: Strongylocentrotus purpuratus (assembly GCF_000002235.5). Taxonomy (NCBI): domain Eukaryota; kingdom Metazoa; phylum Echinodermata; class Echinoidea; order Camarodonta; family Strongylocentrotidae; genus Strongylocentrotus; species Strongylocentrotus purpuratus. The sequence continues at coordinate 5,059,624 of NW_022145604.1, read as the reverse complement.
ACCCACACCGAATATATGTGCCGGTGAAGAGAGAGAGAGAGAGAGAGAGAAGGAAAAGAGAGAGAGAGAGAGAGAGAGAGAGAGAGAGGGGGGATTATTTATATATGGGAGGAAAGATAATAAAGGTGAGGAGAAAGAGAGACAAGAGGAGAGACAGACAGATGGAGACAGAGAGAGACAGAGAGAGACAGAGAGAGACAGAGAGAGACAGAGACAGAGGGGAGGGAGATTACGAGAAGTAGGAGATATTGTCATAAAGGATTTGAGGAAGAAAACAAAATCATTTTAAAGACAGAAAGAGTAATAGAGATTGAGATAGATGGATTGACAGATACAAGTAAATGTAAAGAAACAAAGAACAATATGAAATAGATATATAGATAGACAAAGAGGAGAGAGAGAGAGAGAGAGAGAGAGAGAGAGAGAAAGAGAGAGAGAAAGAATAAGAAAAGGGCACGAAAAGAAAAATCTTTCAAATATATTTAATGATGATCGCATATATTGATAGCGAATACACATTTCCAAACGCTTCCATTGTAATCTGTATTTACCAGGTCAATATAATTAATTGCTAATCCGCACATGAAAGTGCACACTCACTCCCTTGGGAGTATTTCGGTCAGGCGCCATTTTACAAGCGCACACTTAGTAATTCAACCATATTAACCTTCACATCTTTCCGTGTACCCTGTTTTAAACGACAACGCGTAAATGTTATTTTTTATATTATATTATAAAAAATTTAAAAAAAACACTCTCTACTTTTCTTTAAAAGGAAATAAAAAACTGCGTGATCGATTGGTTTTTGTTGGCAGATATTGTCATCTGACGCCTAAGAAGCTTGCAATTATTCGTTCAACATTGATTTGATTGTGGTATTTCAAAACGGCAGCGGTGTATTTCTATACCTTCTTTTCAGTCTCAATTGAACATTTCTAGGCGGTGTACCCTACGATCGATGTGCAAAGTCTCTTATGTCCTTTAGGTGATCTCCCCACGTCTCAGCTCGGTATATTACAGTTAGAACATGAATAAAACATGATGAGATAATAAACCTAAAACCATCCTGCTTTTTCCCGCCACTCGGCAACTAGATTGAAGCATTTCTACGTAGTGATGATGTGGTTTGTACTATGGTTATATTTTCGGCGTCGATCTATTTTGGCAAACAACCCTGTTTTCTGGTTTGTTATTTCTATAGAGCGTTTTTTTGGACATGGGATACACGTCTTATGGTTTAATAAGGTATTCCATCTTTAGTTTTTTCTTTTCGCAGAGGTATGGACAGCGACGGCGCACAGGCGCTGAGGACGGCGGACAGTTTGTTTTTATCAGGATATTCGGGTTTGAAGGGAGTGCGCGCAGAGGGCACGCTGTTACTCCGTTGTATTGGGTATCTCGCAAACAAATTGTTTTCTGGAGAACACCGGGAGTTTCATCTTTGGTTAGATCATGGTTAGATGCAGTTTGGTTTCAATCGAGTCGAATCAGCCAGAAGGACATTGCTATTCCCCTCGATTTTATGGTCTACATGTATATCCATTTGACCGCCGATAAAAGTTTACTTCTGGGTATAATGAACCACAGAGAGAGAGAGAGAGAGAGAGTAAGAGAGAGAAGGAGAGAGAGAGAGAGAGAGTGTGTGTGGTGTGTGAGTTTGTGTGTGTGCGGGAGCGAGAGATGAGAGGGGTAGGAAGGGGATATGACCTCTTAAGGGGGTGATGCAACTTTGTACCTCTATTTTGGTGTCCATGTTCAACTCAATAAATGTACATGCCGGTGTTTTCAATGACAAGGCATTGACATGAATTGATCTTGAAATAGCACAAGGGAAATACATCTAGCGCACATGGTGGGAGGAAGGCTTTGAACTAAGATGTTAAGGAAAGAGCATTGATTCATGGGGGCAATTAGAGGGAAGATTGATACGAAGTGGAAGAGACATAATCTGATCGAAAAGAGGGCATGAAGGAACAAGAAAGCTTCTAAATAGAATGAATTCCAATTGATGGATATGATTAAAAGAGAAATGTAAGGATGTAAGGGATACTAGAGATTCGTTTTCTTACAGCCAACCTTTAATAATACACCAGACAAGCTGATGGATCAATGATAGATTTCGTTGGCCGATTTGAACCCTCTATCTCTCTTCACTCGACGTAGATGAATCGGATGGAGTGATGGATTGTTGATATAGTGATGGATTGATGATGGACTGTTAAATAATTGACGAATTCGGCCATGAATAGGTTGCTATGCTAATGGAATAATTTATTGATCGATTGGAAAGAAAAATGAATGATTGCACATGAGGAAATAAAACATCCTACAGTGTAACTAGGAGAAAAGTGCAAAATGTCCGGCGACATCACCGACATCTTTGAACTGTAACAATATGCTTCTCAAGCTCTGATTCGATCTATTTTGATTTCTATACAGGAATTTTTACACTGAAGTAAATTAGTATTAAAGTTAGTTTGATCTACATTTATCTATTTATGTATTCATATATTTGTATATACATTTCATTATTGTATTTATAATTCATTTTCATGATCATTCATATATTTATTATAAGTAATAGGCATTATTTGTTATTATTAGTAGTAGTAATAGTAGAAGTAGTATTAGTGTTATTGTTATTATTATTATGATCATTATTAATATGATTATTATTATTATCATAACCATCGTTATCATCATTATCGTCATCATCTTTGTGAGTCTAGCGGTATGGTCGAATTTTTCTTATCATCCCTTTTCCGTTTCCTATATAAAACTACTGTACGAGTAGTATATTGTTTCTTTTATTATAAACAAGCTTAAAGCTGTTTTAAATCAATTCAACAAATCGAAGCAAAATGCATTTGTATTCGCGGTTACTGTTTAAATGAAAATCCCTTTTGTGGTTAAAAATTCCAAGAGGAGCAGTGGAATAGTGATGCGAAAAGAATATCTCATCCGAGACGGCTGGCAATAATTCCGGCAATAATCCTGGCAATAATTCTGGCGAAAAACCAACCATCGATTTGCCGGCTCGGATAACACGGTTAGTAAAGTATGGAAAAGAGAACGAAAAAAGACAAATCGATGAAGTACCCCCTAAAAAGAAGTTGGCTGTATTAGAAGTACTTGACACTCGAGACGATGAAACGTGAATGTGACCCATTCGTCATAGACAGCCTCTCCAGGCAGTGACATTTATTTTAGTACTGCAGAGGGAACGTATACTTCCAAACCGGAAATGAGTGCCCAGTCGTGTGTCCTGCCACAGGGGTGCCTTTTACTATCTGTACTGTTTTAACGAGGTCCTCGTTCTCTGTATGTGCTGAAAGAGAGAATGCATAGGGAATAAAGTATAGTGACGTATCCAGCAATGGGCGGAGGTGACGCAAAGCGTAACGCCTCGTACACACAAGGCGTCATCTGCCTGACGTGGGACTGCGGCAATGTCTCTGAATCTCTGATGTGTGACTAATATCGTATCAAAGGTGATTGCGATTTAAAAAAAACACATATTAAGTTGATTAATTGCGTATGCGCTGATTGGCGGCACACGTTCGATTGGCGCAGGTATAACCTATCGAAATAACGGCTCATATGCAATGGACATAATACAATGAAATACAATACGTACATTATTTTGTACAACTTACATTTGCACCACCAAAAGAAATTATGAACAAAATATGATCTGATGATCGATTGGATGATCACTGATCAACTAGGAGAGTTTTTGGACATTTCTTAAAGCCCATCTGCACTAGTCGACCAGGAGGGATTAGAACTCACTGTGTGGTCACTGACAGGGGATTATCTCATCAAATCAGCTCTCAGTTAACATAAGAAAAAGGGGGCCATGGGGACCAACGGTCACCACTTAGGCAATGTTTGCTATATAGAGGGCGCAAGTAGCTAAAAGTAGTACAGTTGGGCTTTAAAGGCATCCAAAGAATGGAAAAAACAAAACAGTGCAACTTCCGGTTGGTCGAAATATATCGAGGCTGCGTAGGTAGTGTGCAACCATCCCTAGTGCACTGTAAGCCCACCGCTCCATCCCCATTCTGTTGATCTATTTCTGGATACACATTTCATGTTCAATGAAAAGGGAATATGCGCGTCAAAATCAGGGGCTGGATCATGTTTGCGAATATAGAATATAGTTTAATGATTTTGTTTGTCGGCGCATCGCCTTCTCCGATGTTGTGCATGTCCCACTGAAGGGAAATGTGATTTCGTGATTGCATAGCCTTTCGAAATTATAATAGTATTACGTAATATGTAATTGTGTTATCTTAAAATTGCCTAGTTTTTTTTCAAATCTCTTTGTGATCACGTTAAGGAAAAATAAGGGGAGGGGGAAAGAAGGAAAGAAAGAAAAAGGAGATTAAGTAGATTAAAAAAGGTCACACTTTTGGTATTACTCATGGAAATTTCTACTCCAAGTTTTAACTTTAATCTACAGGTGTTGAACACTACCAACATAAAATGGATCAGCATAATCTTTTTTCAGAGTTGTAGTTTATATTATGAGAATGGTATTGTGGATGGGGGAGGGGTGGAGGGGGGGGGGGTATCGCGAATATTCATTACCCTTCAGCACAGTTCAACCCCCTCGACATTGACATGGTAACCCAGGGACATTAACAAACATTTGCAATCGCGCCTGGGGAATATCACCACGTGTAAACGATATGGGACAAATGCGGCAAAAACCACCTCGGGAAATCGATTCCGATCAATAGCTCGCCAGCCATAACACCGCCACGCCTCTCGAGCTTAAATTATGGCTACTGGACCTGACAGACATTTAGCCGGCTGGTTGCCTGACCTGGCTGCGGCTGCGGCTCCAAATTGTGCCGTACTCCAATGTCGAAAGTTCATCAACACTGCTCGAGTTTTCAAGCACTTCCCTGAATATGCGGTTTTTTCGTAGTGTGCAGCCTTTAAAACTCGTCTACCCGAAGCCGTAAAATGTCGAAATATATACGATATCCGCCGAAGTTGAAATTAGACATATCACATTGCTTCAACCAAATGCGAAGACTAGTGCACCATGTCATCGGCGGTTTGGAAGGGTATGTTGGGCACCACAAATTAAAGTGTCATCTACAAATGTTGAATGTGCTTGAAATTCTTTTTTTTTTGGAGGGGGGGGGGGGTAATGTATTCGTAATGAAATCGACATTAATGCATAAGTCTTTGTTAAGAACTTTTAATTACAAACAAAAGAAAATCTTTGTTTCATATAATTGTATCCATCACTTGTTGCTAGAATCGGTCTGAAGTCGGTTTGGCGGTTTGACTAAGATACAAGAACACATACATGATATATTCATTACCCTACACGGCTTTCTTATTGATAACAAAAATAGAAGGTATAGAATCAGTAGAGTAAATACAACTGTTTAATTAATTATTGATGAAGATACAGTTTAAAATAAAATTGTTCAAAAGGAGGCGCCTGCAAAGTAATACTAAGGCGCCAAAAATATTCGATGGGTAACACCATAATTATTAACTACACATGGGAGGAGGATGGAAAATAGAGATTATTATCCCGCCTAAATACTTCTTCGGTGTTAACATGGATACATTATCATCCAAAGTATTTCTTCTTCTAAATAAATCCCAAATTGAGATCCCGTGAGATCATAGTTATCAGATGTAAAGCATACCAAAGCCTTTGATTATAAAGAAATCGAAAACAAACTGTCCTTTAAATATATCAAATATTAATTCAACTGTCCAGATCACAATATGGCCTTCTTTCTACTTCATTGTCTACGATGATTAATTCATGTTAGAGCCTCGCTTTGTCTCCTGAGCTATAATTGTTTTCCATTTACGATTGAAAACGGCGTCAGTGATCGCACTTCCCCTTCAGATTCCCAACGAAATTGTGCCGATTGGCGTTGTTTGGAATGTCGGGACTAAGTATTGGGCTTGATTCGATTCAACTTCATCGACTATGAGAATTCCGTCTCTCGCAAAGGCCACTGCGTCACCAGTCACTGTATCTCGCCATTGAATACTTCCGTGTGTGTGTGTGTATTTAGGTTTTTACAGACGTGTATCAATCAGATATGATTATTTACGTCTGGGGACCGACTTTTAACGTCACCATCCGAAAGACGTGACTCAGTTTCGAACCTGCGTTCTCGGCTGAATCAGTTTGTAACTTCCACTGTTAGCTGGATTACAGGCGCACGCCACAACGCCTAGTTGTGGCGTTCCTTAATACTTACGTCCTTATAAAGCAATTTAGATGGCCCGGATTTTTCCCAGCTAAAAGCCACCCCCTCTCTGACTGTTAAAATGTGTGTGTGAAATGATATGGACAAAAACAAACAAATTTTTTTTTTCGTTTTTTCGTAATTAAAGAAATATAAAAAAATATAACAAATAATAAAATAAAAAAAACTCAAAAATAATACTTAACAATCTGTCGTTCTCATTAAGAAATTCCCGAAAAGAGGCTGGATATACATTTTATTTCGATCCATTGTCCCATGCTTCTAAAACAAACTTCCGGCATTATTAACATAAATTGTCATAATCATTTGAAAACATGCCTTTTTTTTTATGGTCAGTTTTTATTCTTTTCTCTCTTGAAACAAATTATAATCATAGTACAAATTACAATCATCATATGTAACTCTCACTGCAAATGTGATGACATTATAAATCAGTATAAATTTTTGTCTTACAAACGGCTTCAAAAGAAACTTACATAGTTAGTTCCTATACATCATATTTGAAACAAAAATTCATATTTTCAAAGAAAACATATGCAGTTGTATAATCCAATTTTTTGTTTGTTTTAACAATGTAGCAACTTATACTTCTTTTTATACTGTTGTCCTGAGAGAAAAGTTTTCTCTTTTTGTTAACCCTACCCTACCCGACCTCTCCCTTATCCCCATCCCCCCCCCCCCCCTCTTAACCGGTGGACGACTGGCTCTGGGTTCCAATTGTTTGTCTAATACTCAGGTTTTCCCATTTAGAAAAATGAATAGTGAGAGTTCCCCTCATTGCTGCCAATTTCCTTTCTTCTACTTTATCCCCTATTATACTATTCTTTATTTCATTAAAAGAGGGTGGTTTTTTAAGTTCTCTATTTCTATAAATCAGATATTTAACAAGAATTAAAACATGATTCATTAATTAATTACCGTTTTCCATCGATTGTTTTTAAGACGACGTGATCGACAGCGCCTTCAATAATTGTATCGAATAGGAAAAGCACTTTGTACATGTTATTTCCGCTTGTCATTATCATCACATATCATCATCACATGCAGCAGGAATAATCCAAAGCATCTATCTCTCTCTTGTTTCCGTGATTGTCATTCTGTCTCCCATCTTGGATTTGTAGAGAGAATGTTTGTCTAACACGATTCAGTACGACAGAAAATTGCATTAAAAAAAGATTAAGTTGACTTTAGAGCTGCAATCAGGTTGTGATTTCTTAGATAGGTAGTGAGAGCTTACATATTTACACTTACCCTGTGGTCTATTGGATATTAACATAAATGTGTCTTTTTCATCATAATTCTTAGTTTTCTTTTTGCTTGGCACCATTTTTTTAACTTTGATATTTACGTTGAAAATTACATTAACTCGTTTCTTAATTTTTACACAACAAAATAAAGCAGTGACATGAGTTTCAACGGTTTAGATTCACAATGTAAAGAGAGAAAGAGAGAGAGAGAGAGAGAAGAGAGAGAGAAAGAGAGAGAGAGAGAGAGAGAGAGAGATAGCCGTCAAGACATTTTAAAAGTGTCAAGTGTTTGTGCATCCTCTTACAGAATTTTGATTGACTGATCTAGGATTCTTCCTTTCCAGCTCAATAACAAAACACAACGAAAACATTACCGCGAAACAGAAACAAAATACACACTGCGTCCTCTTTTTTTTCAAACCCTGTAAGTTTTGACTAATCGAGCCATTTTCTTGATTTTCTTTGCATGTGTTTCAATGTTTTTCTTACCCACGTCACCACTTCCGCTGCTTCTCCGATTGTTCCTAACAAATCGAGAGGATAAAGGAATTTAAAACTCCAATATGGTGTCGTTTTAAAAGATAGATGTACATGCTTATTCGTGTTTATTATTTATGCTTATCAGTATTGAGGTTAATCACCACGCTAGGTTTTAGTATGACTAGAAAGCGTTAATCAAAGGATAGGTACACGAAATAATTGACGGAAATTATTGATGAGAAGGTTTCAGAAAGAAAGAGAACTACATGTAGGATGATCGATGGAAATAAAAGCAGGAATGGAAATAGAAAAATGATAGATGAATATTAATTTTCTACTGGGATTTACGAAGCGATTTGACAGACCTTTTTTAAAAGTCTAATTTCCCTCAATTTGTAAGTGCATTTTAATTAATATGAATTTTCTTCTTCAATCTGTTCAAAACGAAAAATAGGTATCCGATCGAGGATAAAAGAAGAAATGCATTTTCATGAACCTCATCTCTCTCTCTCTCTCTCTCTCTCTCTCTGTTTCTCTCTCTCGCTAATGCTCCGTCTCTCTCTCTCTCTCTCTCTCTCTCTCTCTCTCTCTCGATGATTATTAATCACTATAAGAAGAAAGCTACCATGGATTGATTTTTGTAATGACATTTCAAATCTTGTAATTGCGGTTTATAGTGTTTTCTCTCAATGGCTGCATATTCTGAATATACGGATTGGGCATTTTCCTCCATCGTTTTCGCTTTTGAAATACCACACAATCCTTTCAGTTCTTCTGATTCGCCCCCGTAAACATTCTAAAATGACAAGACGTAACGTTTTACCTTTCTTAATTGTAACAACATGATAGAAACTATCTACAAAGTGCTCCTTGGGAGACGTTTTTGCTTGATTGACACCATTTTACATCTCTTTAACACGCCCAATTTCGCAATTTGATTTGGGTTGTGCAGTAATCGTTTTACTGTCGCAAGCTGTAGGACGTTTTCATATAATCAAATCGATTTGTTAAATCACTTGGACGTTCCCTCCCCCAAGAATCAATACCAGTATATCCATTCACGTCAAGTTTGATGACGGTGAATAAGAGAGAATTTATTCTAAATTGAGTGAGTGCGGGTCTTTGAAAATGTTGGAAAAGTGCTGACGTGAAATGTGATTAATGGGATTGAAGGTAAGGGTATATAAAAAGGAAACTGAAGGTGCATGCTTGTCAAACTCTCGTAGAACGGCCTAATGTATACGTCGAAGCACATGACAAGCTTGGCAAACGTTTAAAAACAACTAAAGACAGCTAACATTGTACCACTGCTGTACTATTTCAACTTATGATGCTAATAGGCCTAGCTGTTCTCCTGCAATATAACCTTCTTGGCGTGACCCACGAGGCCCTTTCTGGGTGAAGAAAAGGATTTGCAAATGCTCCTCGAGACATCGCGACTATCGATGATATGATCAAGATTCATGCCCTCTCCGGCTCTTCCATCGGCTTCCAAGCTCCTAAAAGGGACCCGCGATTAAACCTTAATGCACATAAATAAAACCAGTGAATAAATCACCCGCATAGTCCCTATGGTAATGCTAATTAATCCGCAATCCTGGTCAGTGCATTTTGCCTTAAATTATTTCGCATCCGCAAGAAGTTGGGACAAGACAGATTGAAAGATTCGCCGCTATGACAGAAACTTGTTGATACGAACACGCACACACACTCACACGCGCACGCACAGACCCTCCCTCGCGCACACTGGGGCCTCCGTATAGCGAGTGCTCGTACTGAGTCAGTTCACGGTGTACTCTCGGATCGCACAAAGCACATCATGATCATCTCTCTCTCTCTTTCTCTCTCTTGGTGGACTGTAATTAAAGCTATCTTTGGAATGCATTGGATTCGTTAACGTTCCTCATATTTGTTTATGTCCTGTTTAATTTTCTGCTCAGATATTCGAAACTTACCTGCACGAGCAGTAATTAACTCTGTGATTGCATCCCTCGGATTCTTGCCCAGGAGCACAGCCTCGTCGGAGAACGGTAAGTGAAGCATTTTTAACCCTTTAATGAGTGTCTGATATTGTTATTTAATGTACATACTTCAAATCACATTTTTATATAATACTAATTCGGGTTGTGTGCTTCCTGAAATTAATGAAGACCACACGTCTTATCAAAACAGGATTGTGGTGATCGTATTTTCAACATACGTTGGCATTTTCGGTCATTTAGATTCCCCTTCTCACAGCGGGACAGCTTATTTCAACCATAATGCCTTCTATATACTTCGCAATATCTTTTCAATAAAAACATGATTATTTCCTTCCTGAGTGTCTTCATTTGCTTCCCCGTACGAATCTCAAAAGTGATTTTCGAGAAGACGGGTGATATTTTCAATTTAGATTTAATACCAAAGAAGGTTATCCATCCAATTTTCAAGTTCGTTATCAATCTGAGTATCCAGGGAAATTGTCGCAAAATTAATGCATTTATTCATAGTTTTTCAGATGCAGGGACGCCGATATAACTCTTTTCTCCCCATGAAATGCTTTTTTGATAAAAAAAAACTCTCTTGCAGCTTACTGAAATAATTTGTTATGGTATGATACTAAGCTGTTCAAAATTGTATTTATCTCGTGTAACTCACGTCTCGGTTGGAATTCACAAGTTGATTGAATTGTCCCTTATCAAGTTTCTCTCTTCATTTTTGTTTGATAACAACAATCATATTTATTTCCCCTAAACGAACTAGTCATTACAAAAAGGCAATTATTTGCGTTCACGTGTAGGAGATAAGTGGAAATAGTGAAGTAAGTCTTTATTAAACTTCGTGTTCTCAGTAGAGTCTTACTTAAATATCCGAGTCGATCCATCCAATCCACTAAGACAGCAAACAATTTGTGTAGAAAGGTAGAGCAAATATATCTGGAAATTAACTCAAGCATAAAGAATTGCATTCCTTTCTGCATCTGAGTATGAACATCATGAAAGTATACATGTGTTCGGTGTGATAATTATCATGATATTCACCTCTTCCTTTAACTATAAAATAAAACTGAATAAATCTGAAGAAAATGTATTAAGAATAGTATATCAAAAACGAAACATAATAAGAATTTAGGAAATGCGCTCACTTTAGGACCAAATTGAATAGGAGAAAGTAATAAGAGGGAAAACAAGAAGCAAATACACAAAGTAAACATAACCGACGGTTTTGAAGTGTAAATTGTATTGATAATATAAAACGTTTAATTCATCCTGACAGAAAATAAAAACATTATGTGGACTTAATAGCTCACAAGGTTCTCAAGTTGGTTTGCAATATTGGGTATTGGAATTGTTAAAATTTTCAATCAAAAAGTGAATGCAAAACGATCGCCACATGGCCGAGGGGGAAGACTTTTTCTGTGCCAGAATCTAGACAATATCATGGTATTTGTAACGTTTTTATCATCCTCAATTTAATTGATAGCAGTACATGATTTTGTAAAGGTCTAAATGAATCAGTTTTCCTACTCCAATTGGAAATTTTAAAATAAGTAATGTATCTTATAAAATGAAACAGTAAGTATGAAAATTCTATACAATACTATTGATAATAAATTTCATTCTGCATTGCTAATTCGGAGACCTCAAATATATTATTTCGATTAACTCGCTCTTTCCATGAACGGCGCAATCCAATGTACTGCATCAGAAATGAACTCAAAGTATGCACTTTCTGCTGGATAAACTTGAAATTCTGATTATCCTAGATTAAAAGATATAATAAATGTCCATCAAAGGTGTCACTATACTGCTACGAGCTAAAAATCAGATCGTTTACTGTCGATATTACTAGAATAGGCTCATGTCGTTTTCGAATTACCAGAAAGACGTTGATTCCAATCTTTCAACACATGCTTAACACAGTAATTCCCGACAGAGAACATGGAATGAATAGTGATGATGTACATGTATCCAACATACTGATATATTGATTAGTTAATCACTATCACTTGATAACGAACACAAGAATCAAACCCATCCTTAGCAAGAACCTCTCAAAAGTGTGCCCACTCGATCTCGAGTTTCCCATAAATACTCTCATCGTCCCGACAAGTATCTCTCGGCCAAGCCCTATATCTGTATAATTTTGGATAATCCCGAGAGTGCGAACTTAAGCTGTCCTAGACACTTTGCAAACGCAGTGGCCGGTGGCAAACTTTAACGCCTTCAGATAGCGTTGATGGCCAGCCTCACTCTCTCTATCACCTCCGTTTTTTCTTCATTTTTTTAACGGTCGCATACAGTGTACGTCTACAAAAGCAAGACAAGATATAATGCCACGAAAAATGCCTTGTTGCACCCAACTTGAATTTGACAGAAAGAGAAACATTTTATTTCAGATGCAGATAGTATCTGCCAATCTTATAGTTCAGCTTTTATACTAAAATATAAGGATTCTTGCCACAGGCCATGAATACCAATTAATAAGTACAATTAAAGGTAAACATTTAATAATGTATAAGTGAATAAATTTTAAACAAAATAAATGAAATTGATTATACATGTACAATAAATATATATTCCAAAGCAGAGATGTAATAATTTTCACCTTGAGAGTACGATTTAAGTATTTCAACTGACCACGTGACAAGTTTAGAGTGTGATATAAAACATTAGATTGTAGGTAATAAGGCCACATGATTGTAGGCTTGGAGTGGGAGATAAGAACACTTGTAATAGACGAGGGGGCATACTTGACTCTAGCCGCCTGGCAGGCCTACCCTTTGATGCGTGAATGTCAAAACTTTATTTCTATAGCTTAACCGGCCAAGTGCGCGACACAACTCTAAATTTAGTACAGCTGAAATGGTTTTAGATTCTGGAATTACCTGACGGTTCATTTAAAATCGGGGACCAACATATTGACCTCATTTAAACACTTTAGAAAATGGACATGATAGGGCTTAAAATATTCTATATCATTATTTGGCGAACTAAAATGTTTATAAATTTCTACTTTGTTTACATCTTCTTTACATCGCACTATTATAGAAAAGGGAAAACATGTAGGGAAAACGATTATTGATTATGGAAGGAAAAAATATCGTGACAAACAACGATATAACGACTTCTTTTTTTCTAGATTTTGAAAGTTATGTCACAAACCCTACTGACTCCTTACCTTTTTTATATTAGTGATTTATAAATTATACTTACCAAAACGCGCCAGATTGACATGAACAGAAAACCCTAGATATTTTCATTAATTTGGTGTGGAAAATAAAAATTAGGTCAAGAACTGATTATTAACAGCCTTCAATCTTCTGCTCGTAAATATCAATGGGTAGATTCATTGAATAATTAATCTATTAAACGGGTGCTCTTGCCCTAAATAATCATGTAATTAGCCGAGTTAATCAGCATTTTCAGAGTGATTTTGTGTCTGACCTATCTGTATTGACTTCTATGACGTGTTATCTCTCAATAGCTGATGTACTGCACTGATTTATGTCTGAGATTCTTGATATATATTGCATTTTGATAAGCTTTATCGTGACGGGTACATCTATAGTAAGGAATAGGGATAAACCCTCAGTCACACTGCCGCACCGACTTCACACCGACCCCAAACCGATCGATTCTTCGTCATACCTGGTAATGTTTTTTTAATCAACCTGTTGAAAGTAAGGATAATAATTTTACCACTATTAAACTGACTAAGGCTCGAGAAATCAGTCTTCATTAAAAAAAATTAAACTTTCCTGGCTTGTAATTCATGGAAAAAATATCATTTTTTGACAGCTTTAATAACTTAACATCTTTTACTGTAATAGCATTACAAAATATTTCAACGTATTGCTATAATTTGTTCATTTCTTATATATTTCTTATTTTAATATGGAGTAAAATTTAGCGCTACTTCAACTGTTAATTATAAACCTAGAAAGTATTCCTTTATTGTCTTCCGTATGATGTCTCTTTAAGCAGACAAATTTCATTTAGGCTTTCTTGATAAGATTTCCGTATCATATAATTCTTTGAGTTCAATTGTTCAAGATCTATGGGAAGACATACCTGTAGATAAAATAGAGGGGAGGAGAGGAATTTAGAAAGAGAGAATGAGAGCGAGAGAGAGAGAGATAGAGAGAGGGAGAGAGAGGGTGTGAATGGGTGGTTAATTAGTGCAGGCTTTGGACACCTGTATATTTGGGCACTCCCTGTTCCCTGTTCAAGGTTTTATTGCGAAAACATAGAGTATAATGATGCATAATGCTGCAGCTAAAAAGCTGAAATGTATGTGTTTACAATGATCGAGGATCCATAGAAAAGAATATACATTCACAAAACATATCTACATTATCGTACAATGAAACCATGACAGATAAAATACTGGTCTGGTTAAAAAGACAACTGTTCAAATATATATATACAAATAAAAAAGATTTGGTTTGAAAAGAAAAAACTTAAAACAATCAGCGATTATTAAGAAGATCAATAAAATATGGTATTGCACTTTGTTTAAAACGAGAGGTTCTGCATTGTTTATTTCGTAATGACATGCCTACAATTTTTCGTTCAGGAATCCAACCTTTCCATTGTGGGTTATTAATATGTAAATATGATATAAATATTAAATGGAATAAACAAACAGAAAATCGTGTGGTAAAAATCAGGGCAATCGTGTCAAAACTAGACGTAATTTGTCATGAGAGCCATCATTCATGTATTGTTTCGTGTGTCACGTCTCAAAATCTCATCTTTCAAATATTCTCCTTGACGAACAAGGATTACGATATTCGTTTTCATATCTGAAAAAGGAGAGATCATACTTTTTTCTTTTTATTCTTGAAAGTCTATCTCCAAGAATAGCCTAATAAGATAATTACAGCCAGGAGCAAGGTTATTTGAATTGGAGAGGAAAAAAAATGATGTTTTGTAAATTGCGCACAACCTTCGAGTCTTGCAAGACAAGTAGACAATGGTATTACCTTTGAAGGAAAGGCGGCAAGAATATTCAACCGAAAGGAAATTTAGCAGATATACAAATATGATGAGAATAATGACCTTTAAAATGGGGAGGTCACATTGACTGGGAGAGAGAAAGAGAGAGATAAAAGGGAGAATGAGGGAGGGAGAGAGAGAGAGAGAGAGAGAGAGAGTGAGAGGGAGGAGAGGAGAGGAAGGGGGCAGCATGCAAAGACAAATATAGATACGTGATTTTAAATATGAAAAAGAGTACTGAGGGAAAGAGACAGAGACAGAGACAAATAGAGAGAGAGGGAGAGAAAGAGAGGGATACAGAGATACAGAGAGAGAGAGAGAGAGAGAAAGAGAGAGAGAGAGAGAGTGCGCCTCATTTAAAGATTGATATAACCATGGCGATATGAAGAAAGATGGACAAAGAATGGAGGCGGAGGAAGAAACAGAATTAATATGATTGGTCGAATAGAGACTGACTTTATTACAGACAGTTTATGTGAAAGAGAGAGCGTATAATACGAGAAGAAAAGAGATTGCAGATCGATTTGTCATACACAATCATAACAAAATAAAGAATATGTTTCTTTACTCAGCGTATGGTTTTGTTCATATTTCAGCAAGGACAAATATATTATATCATGATTATGCAAACAGACCCTGGTTTTGGCAAGACAAACGATACATTTTAGTTATGACATGCTACGAGGTGAACTGAGACCAAAATAAATACTAAAATGCAGTTTTTCTTGCTTTTGGGGGGTACCATGATGCTTTATTTCAATATTTCAACTTTTATTGTATTTTATCCAAATTATATCAACAAAATGCAGCTTGGTTAAGTTTTCACAAAATGATATAAATCGTACTTTAACGTACAAATCAGGTTTTGTTTATTGCAGTGACAGAAAGAAAACAACCAAACATTATTGTGTATTGAATAAGGATAAATGGGATCAAAAAATTATATCATTCTTATTTCGAGGAGAATTATTAGAAACTAAAACAAAAATTGGAACAGGAGGATAAAAAGAGGTCGTGAGATCGACTTCCTTTCATTATGATATATTGCCGACACCAATCATAAACATATTCAGAGGATATAGGTGATTTAAGAAAATATATGATTTGCATCACTTTACGAATGTCGATAGGGAGAGGGGACTATATCATATATTTGTGCAAGCCTGTCTCGATATTTAAGATTATTTGATTTGAAACATAGGACGTAAATTTATAAGAACGTTGTGATGGCAGATTTTGGAGGAAATAGCAATAATTCTGTATTTGGAGGGCATGATTAATGGAATTACGAATCTCAAATATGTTACTTGGTCATATAGTGATTTTTATCATTCATGGAATGAACGAATTTTGAGTACAACATGTGAATTTGCTAAATGTTGATAATGTTTATCAGGCGTTAATGGCGAAATACTAAAGCAATACATTTTTAGCTCAGTCCCGACCGAGTCGTTGCTTTCTATGTATGAGAAGATTTGAACCTATTGACATTTTAATTTGTTATTGTTGTTGTTATGAAGGCCAGGTGACATCTCAATATTTTATTCAACATGCTTTCTTATAGGAGATGGGCCAAGGAACCTTTTTTTCGCAGGGGGGGGGGGGGGAGCAGTCGGGTCGTACAAGCATACACATGGACGATTTGGCAGTTTACAAATCTCTTACCAGCCCTTTCCTCAGCTGCATTATCAAAGCACTCTAATTATGCTCACAAGAGATATTTTAATGATGATCAAAAATGTTATACTATACCCATGTGACCATACAAATTTCAAGGGCTTGTTTCGTCTAAGCCCATGAATTATTCATGCTTTATTTAATTCAATTTCATAAAGACGTACACAGTTCTAACGATTTCATTCTAATTCATTTGGCCTGCCAAGAAAAATGAAAGGTAATAAATAATGGTCGGCGTATAAGCTTCTGTTCTTCATAATTTTCGCGAACTTTCTCTTTTAAATTGGGTAGATTTGAAATGTCTTCTTTCAAATAAAAAATCACTTACATTGTCAAGCTGTATGTCGTTATTGTGCAGGCAATTATTGGTGCTCAATCATACATTTGCAGGAGATTCACCCTCTCTGGGGCCACAGCAAAAATGTGTTTTGGAACCTCAAGATACAAATTAGAAGAAAAGAACGTTTATTATGCTCCACTATGGTTGAATGTGTAGATAATTTGGGGAATTTTCCCTGAAGAGCGTTAGCAAAACACACTCAAAGGACTTTCAAGGAAATAAACGAGAATAGAAATTGCCGCGGAGGCCCGTATAATGGTTTACAAAGACATCAAACGATTTTCCGTCCTTGAAACTTCCAATATGCTCCTTAAAAAACAATGTTAGATAGACATGTCTGCGATTCAGATTTTTCGTTTTTCCTTATTCTACTAACAAAATCTCACCAGTCTCTCTATTTGCATTGACATTCATAATACATTGCTACATCTTTCATTGTAACTCGCAAAGTTCCTATAAATTCTCTGTATTGTAAATTTAATTTATCATAAATTTGTGGAAAGTGACCAACATGTTTCTTCCGAGTAAGATATCACTTTGATTCTTCCTCTTAAGCGTTTCCTCGTGTTTGAAAGACCCGGCAACACTTTACCGAGCCCTCTTAATGTATTTATAAACTATATCATCACGGTTTAATGTGAGAAGTGTAATAATATCGGGCGATGTTCAAGTGATCTTTAATAATATGCCCCGATCGCTTGTCAACACAATTAAACGGGTCCACACGAATACCACTCACAGTAAAACGTTCTTGTCATGAATAGAAATGTCATCCTCGCACGATTTCTTAAGACATCATGATCGTTGAAGTATTAAAAGAACTAATCACATTGGCTCCTCAGTTGTCGCAGCTAGCCGATTCCCATGTCCGATCGTGTTTCCATAATTTGCTGCAAAAATTAGGTCATCCATTTTTACCGATGATTTAGCTGTCTTCTTCCTTCATCTCTATCCCCCATCTCTCGCTGTTTCTCTGATGTTTAGTTACCATCTCTCTCCCTCTCTCTCTATTTTTTTTCTGTGCTCACCATCTATCTCTTTTTATCCTTCCCCATCTCTTTCTACACATTCTTTTCTTTATCTGTAACTTCTTGTGTCTCCCTATTATGTCTTTTACTCTCTCTCTTCCTCTCTCTCTCCATCTCTCTCTCTCTCTCTCTCTCTTTCTCTCCTACAACCCCTCTCATTTCCTGTCGAGTTCTTCCTCTTTTACCTGTATAATTCCCCCTTCCCTCCTCCCCTCCACGCTCTTCCTCTTTTGTACCTCCTCTCTCCTACAGGTATGGTTTCGGGCCCTTCGGTTCTTATATTTAGAAATCACTTTATGATCATGGGCGTGATATTTTCGAGAATATCAACAGTCGCCTGAAGCGATACCTTCCACCGGCTGTATTCCCTTTGTTCGGTCCCAAACTGTTTTTCATGTAAAGATTTCAGAGGTAAAATGAAAAACGATCGTTAGATGTCTCCTGTTTAGTCAAGGTATTCGATTTGTTTTGAAGTTGTTGTTAAGCATCTGTTTTGTCAGGAGAATATACTTGAGGAAAGAAGAGTAATTAACTGGGATGGTAATTTCGTGCAGCAGTGCAATTATGATAAAGCATTTCAACAAAGAAAATCCGGCAACGTATCCTTCTATGTGCCACATTGTCCAATTGTCACATTCGGTGTTGCGTCACTGGTGGTGATTGGCACAAATAGTTAAGAATAACAAATTGAGTATCCAGTTTTCTGTGAATGCGCTATGACTATGTATTAACCCATTTCCTATATTCATTTGACCACTCTATTGCATGATATGAATTTGTACAAAGACTTTACTCAAAGCTTCTCAAATCCGAAGGAAGAATATCTTTAAACTGCCTTTGTTTAAAAAAAATAAGACTAGAAGAATCAATTTTTCTATGGCATATAGATTTAACAAATCATTAGTAGAAACATTTCGTACCATCTTGATTAACGGAGATTAGACGCTAAATAGAGTTTTAATCCATGACTTTTAGACGATGCTTTTAATTAAATCCTCCTTCGTGATCTAGGGCTATAAGGCATGTTCGTCGGCGACAAATCATCCAGGGATTCTTTCGTCAAACACAAAGACATCAGGGTAGGACAGCAATTGTGTTTTTAAGGTTCGATTTAGGGTTAATGTTAAGATTAGAGTAAATGTGTAGCATCCTCGATCTAGGGATGAAGGTTAACATTTGGTTAGTGCAGGATGATTGACCACTGAGCAATTTTCGTCGAAGTATATGTGCTACAACCGTCGGCAAAGAAGTAAAGCTGCATATACAATCTCAGAGCCTAGGATGAGATACGGCATAAGATTTCTGTATAGACACCGACTCTGATCGGTAAGCACAATCAAATTGTCATCAATTGGCGCTTTCTCCCCTTCCTGCACCCACTGCACTTTTTGCCGCCTCAAAAGAACAACATCACCTCGCTCTCCATCTTCATCCATCTCCATTGTGCCCCCTCGGTTTACACAAAGATCTTTTATCCGGACTTGGTGGAAAGTGAGATGGGTAGGAGCAGTGGCGTAGTGTGAGACCACTCATTGAGGGGGCATTGTCGGAACGATGGGAGGGGGTGACCAGTTGGAATCTTTATAGAAATAATAGTTATTTTCTTTAGAAAGGGAAGCCTAGTCGACACCAGCGCTGTTCTCTCAATGCGCCTTGCAATTATTACTACCACCAGCAATTACCTGGTACCCATTTACACCTGTGTGGAGAGTGGGAAATGTGGATTAATGTCTTGCCAAAAGACGTTAGTGCCGGGCTGGGATTCGAACCCTTAAACTCGTGGATTGAGAGTCAGATCTGCATTGACATGCTTTCCCTTCTACTTTTTCCCCTTCTCTGTATATATATATATATATTTTTAAATCACCATTCCTAGAAGGGGGCGTCCCCTGTGCCTTCCCGTGGCTACACCAGCAGTGGGGAATGAATCAATAGCACACGGGAGCTTTGTGATGTTATGGGGGATTAGTCTGTTGATTGTCCCGTGTCTTCTTCAATATGAAGACGGAGGTAATAATCGCCGTAATACCCCCGGATCCCTCGCAGCTTACCGTATTTCAATTTTAATCTCAAGTCAACGATACTCCCCGATTGGCTTGGCCAATCCTCCCTTGTTATCCTGATTTCTTGGTTCTCCATCCACTGATTTATTTCTTTGTCCGCCCTTCATCTCTTCTTCTCCTCTTTTCCTTTTCTCTCTTCTTTTTCTCTCTTCTCTTTCCTCTATATCTTGAACCATATATACAATGCATCATTGTCCCCTCCCTATCTCTCTCTGTTTCTCTCTCTGTATCCCGTCTCTTTCTCACTCTCTCTCTCTCTCTCCCTCCCTCTCTCTCTGTCTGTCTCGGTCTGTCTGTCTCTTTTGCTATGTAATTACAGTTATATGTTTTTTTTCTTCAATGTAAAGGTATTGCTTTATTCCTTTTAAATCTTGATCATCCCTTGTATATTATCTGTTCCTCTTTCTTTTCTTTTCTCTCGTTTCTCAATTGACAACTCGTTCTGCTTTTCTTTATCTTTACATATCTCTCACTTTCTCTTGATAGCGCTATTACTCTTTCAAAAAGTTATCCTTCTTATACCTCTCTCTCTCTCTCTCTCTCTCTCTCTCTCATCCTTCTCTCTTTCTCGCTATACATGTACATTTCTCTTTTATCTCTCCCTGACTCTCTACCCCATCTCTGTAAGTCTGTCTATCTCTGTTTCCCTTGATATCTTTCAATTATCTCTCTCCCTTACTCCCTATCTCTCCCTGTCTGTCTGTCGGTGTGTCTGTCTGTCTGTCTGTCTTCTTTCTTTCACCGCGACTTCTTATTCTCTCTCTATACCTGGACAGACAAAGGTGACCCTGCCCTTTTCATCCAAACAATCCCAGAAAAGTAGTGGCGCCACTAATAGACGATTTAGCCGGTCGAACTACACATTACCGGTGCTAGTAGTTGTGATAGCCATGGTCATTTGTTTTTACAGTTTTAGATTTGGCTGAAAGTGCATGTACGGTTAGAACCAAGATTCCCCTCATCATGTTGCCAATTTGAGGGTATGGAGCAGAATAGGGATTGACTGTCATGGTAGCCCAAGGATTAATGTATTGTTTGGGTGAGCCAATGCGAATGGAATATAAACATGTATGATCAAAAGTACTTTCGTTCTCTAACACTCACTGACACCAAAGTGCGCAAATAATCATAATTTTCCAAGAACTGATGTGTCTACTCAGGGCAGAAGCCCATAAATAATGAGTCGGAATAATTTCTTTTATACCTCTTTTCAGGAAGTTACTGTGACGATGTTTTTTTTTATTCTTGATATATCAAGTTGGCATCTTCTCTGGACTTTATGAATAAACTTCAGGTATGAACTTTATTGATCAATCCCTAATACTCTTTGAATTGATCAATTAAGCTCTGAGAAAAATATTAACTTTATCTATCAGGAATAAATCACATTGCTACAACCATTTCAGGGAAAGAGTTAGGAAAAATAATTCCCCAATTTCATGGACAACAGTACCATACCTCATCATATGCTTCATAATTTTGCAAACACAAAATACACATTCTATCATCATTTCATTTGATATCGTTAATCAGGATGTAATGTGTTTTGGTATTGCTGTTTTCCTTCCACTTTAGCAGTGTGTACATAAACAGACCACTTTATGGAAAGTAACTTTAAATAATTTTGAGTCTTATTGTCTTCGTCTTGCCTTGGAATTCTGGTAACCAATTGTTAACGCTTTTAGCATAATTACATATCTAAACCTCTATTTCCTATGTTCAGTCAGGCTTGCTAGCATTCCCAAATCCCGGAATAGTTTTCTCCGCGTTAATAACATTCTTTAGGATCACTACATGGAGCTCTCATAATTTCTTCAATGATGGTTCAATATTTATGTCATACATACATACATGTACATACATGCTAGAACCTCGACATGACAGTCCTTCCGAAAGTTAGAGCAGGATTGCAAGAAATATTTCCTTCGTTTTGTGTACGTACCTGCTCCTACTCTTGACATTAGCAGGTAGAATGTTGTTGTTCTTTGTGGGGCGCCGACGTCAGATTTATGTTGGCGACGTCCACGTCTGTTACCACCCTAATAACGAGGCATTATCTTTGTCATCATCCCCGTCAACACCGAGCTTGTCATCGGCGTCATCTGCCTGCGCGATCGAAAAGTCAATGATTATCAGACATTGCATGAAGGCGATGCTGAGTTATGACAACTATGTATGTCATGCTGGAAGATCTCTGTACATCCACAAAATAAACAAAACATTTCAGCTTGTGTACGGAAGGCGATGATGAACTTGTCTTGCCCTCTATTACCGTGTTTGGAATTCTAATATTATCATATTTTATCAAATGATCTCCCTTAAAATCTTGTCATAATGGATTTTCACTATATCGAGATAGATATAGCTCCCTAAGCGTTCGGCCCTTCCTGTTTTCTTTTTGAAGTCTGCCTTTTTTGGTGTGTAAGGGAGGGGGGGGGGGTGACAAAATAATCTAAATTGTGCAAGGTACATTATGAAGGTGAGTCTGAGAATTGTAGCCCGTAAAGTCACAATATATCATTAGTTTCATGCAATTTCAAATTATGTAAGCATCTGTTGTACAAATACAAATATAAATTCATTAAAAATCAAACATTTTTGAAATTAATCATGTTAACGTGAAAAATATCAAGAATGAAATACAATTGGACTCCCTCGTCATAAGTTTAGAAATGTCAAGACGACATTTCGGATTTATTTTGTAACCCTGGCCTTATTATAAAAAAAAACTAATTAGCCTGTTTCCTCTCTTGACTACACCTGTCAAATTAATGATGATAAACCCCAGTAAAACAGGCCGAAGGACCTAGATGTAACTTGAGCCGGTACTTCGGCCATAAATAATAAAAGGTGCATTTGCACAGAGTCCGTTTGTTGATATGATATGTATATGGCAACACCGGAAACTACCAGGTCCACAACAAGTAAACATTACTAGTTGCCTGTTGATTTTGACTCCTCCTCACGTGATCACACCGAGTGTTTTCTCGCGCTCAACCAGGTAGTCATGATCCTTGATTAGAGTTGGGTTTAATCAGGGATTCGCCTTCGACATCCCCTAGGGGTTCACGGTCGATCTCGTTTCAAAAGATGATCATGAATTTCAGATGCTTCGTCGTAACCCTACCATCCAGAGTTGGGATCGCATGTCGGTGAGTTGTCCGTGGGATTCACGATGAATTGACCCTTGCGCTTTTAACCTCTTTCACGACATGAGATCCTTCATTAACGTCATAAAATAAGTATCATATATTATTAATATTATATTTAAAAATCTTACAATTAGTATACTTTCATCATAATATTGAACAAAACTCACCGTAAATCAAACTTATTGTGTGTTTAATTGAATTCATAATTCCATCTCCAGTTTATAGTTTACCTTCATACACACACACACAAGAAATAAACAATAAATAAATACCGTTTTATAACTAACTAATACTTCTATGCTCTACTATCATATAACACATCAGGCTTCTAGGCATCTGATTGGTCACCATGAAGGCATATGAACGTATAAACGTCACAGTTAACGGGCATTTAATAGAGATAATATTGCCTTAATTTAAAGGGATTGGGTTACTTTGTCTCAGATTCTGAAACAAAATCTTAGATTTAGATCATGCTGCAATCATAATTATAAACCTTTGGATCAGTCAGGAACCCCAAGACTTTTACAAGCCATTCGCATGTCTGATTATCAGGTAATCTATGATTGGAAATCGAAATTTAAAAATTCTTTTCCCAACGGTTTTTATAACACTACAGTCTATTGGGGTAAATGAGTATGGTAAAACTATTCACTCAAAGATTTTTACTTTTTTGAGGCACTTCTTGATTATTTTGAAGCGTAATTTTGTTACGACTTCAATATTACACCATATCACAGACACTGATAACACGTAGGGCCAGATGTCTCAAATTTAACATTATTATACGATGGCTTTAACAACCGGTGGTTACAACTCAATGAAACATTAAATACAGATCGTCATAAACTGATTTACCCACTGAGCATTGCACGATCAATGAAGCGATTGTACATGTAATACCTGAAACAAGTCATTTTCACAATAATTGTTCCCTATATGCATCTTTTGCTGAACTGACATTTAAGAAAATGATGCTGGGTTGATCGCTCCGTGATTTTTTCTGTCAAAAATAGACATGTTTATACGCGGGTTCGCGGAAAAGGGGTGCTTCATCTACAACAGTGGTAAAGCATTTATGATGTGCATATATGTGACATACATTTGCTACTATCTATTCTTTTAGACCAAATGAATGAAGATGATGTTTTGATACATTGTGCATCACGACCTTCCGCTTTATTTCAAACAATACGAACATTTCTGAAGGTCGTTCTTGAATATCACAGTAATGAATGAAAATGACCCTCATCGGACCTCTTTTCTGCTCTCTCATTGGCTGTGCTTGGTTTTCCTTTCTCTTTCATCATTCGGATAGAAGTCATATCGTTTTGTAAATTACCGCCTTTCCCGGGAGGCAGCCAATGTTTTTTTGTGTGAAAGCTATTCATCGTGTTTGTTGTAATCTAAAGACCCTGGGTATTTTTAATAATAACTCTATGATACTGCATGGCCATATTTGTAGGAAGGCTGAAGGCAAGGTAAAATGACATTGTATTCTGTTTTCAAGATCATACAACCCCTGCGTGGAGATCTACCCACACCGCTTAATTGTCTTCTATTATTCCTCCTTTTTGTGTGTGTGTATGTGTGTGTGGGTGTGGGGGGGGGTGGGGGTGGCGCAAAAATCTAAATTGTAATAATGATGATAATAAGAAGGACAGTCACATTAGTATAGTGCTGTATACTCCGTACTTAAGCGCTTCACCTTGTAAACAGTATTATCCCGGTCAATGGATTCAATTAGATTCCGCACATTACGATGCACACACTCCGCTCCACGGGGAGTATTCTGGCCAGGCGCCATTTTACAAGGGCAAACATGCCGATGTAAGTACATTAACGTTCGCATCCTACCGGGATCCCGCTTTGCACCTGGGTGCCGTGTCGGCCGGAGATCGAAGCAACGACTCTTAAAATCAATAGAAAGGACAAGGAAACAACAGAGAGGCAAATGCTGTTTGAAATCTTTCTTAAAGGTAAAGACCAGTATTGGAAACGCCCCAATTTCAAAAAATGAAATGGAAGCTCTCATTACCAATCATGTGAAAGAATATGTTTTGACTAATACATGATGATAAAAAATTTGCCGGGAAACCGCCTACTAATTCATATATTTGGTAAATTTATTTCTCTCATGGTCTGTGAGAGATATAGGGTAGTCCCATATACATCTTTCTGTGTATAGTGCTTGTAACTTTACGAAGAATGGGCCAAATTTCTTATCATTTTGATGATTCCAGAACCTTGCAGATGCTAGATGCTAGATGATCAACCTTTTCTGATCGATTCCACAACGTTTCTTTCACAATGCAATCGCATGACCATAACTGGTCTTTACCTTTAAACAACGCAACATGCCTACTCCTGTATAATCGACAACCGTGTTCCGAATTTACAATTTAAGATGTTGAAGGCAAAGATAAATCTAATTAGGCACTGTTCTATTTTAATCTCTCAAAAGAATATTCCCGTTTTGGTAGAATACTTCAGACGAAATTTTAATGATACAAACAGAGTCCTTAATCATTATTAGAGATACAACTACACTTTAAAATTCATGGCATTGGAAGACAGAAAAAAAAGAGAATATTCATATTGGCAATAGATATGGCACCATGCATGTTCAAAATTATGTTGCTGTTCTCCATGTTCTTAGTGAAGATATAATACTTGAGAATATTGAATGCATTGTATGATGTGTATTGCATCCAAATGAGGAAAAGGCGCATTTTTTGTTTTTGTTTTGAGTGCGGTTTCATTTTGGTCACGTAATAACGCGTTGAAAATTACCTGTTTTGAATGAAATTATGATCACTAATAGTGCGAAGTTTGGCAATGCATAATTTTCTGTTCTCTTTTTCTCCCAGTGCATCTGGGACTCATTTGTCAATATAAACTCGTTCTGTATTTGGACAGATGGCCTCACATTGAGAATTCCTTGGCCTGTTTTAGATATGGAGGCGGTGATAATTATTTGACAGTTATCATATTTTGCCATGCATAATAATCCTCCTCATGAACATACAGTTCAAATGGAGTTCGATTATTATTGGGGTCATCATTTCCCATGCGACCGCTTTGCAATAACGGGTTTTCTATTTTTACGTTACTAACGATCATGAGTAACTCATGTTTAATGTTATGGAATGACTTAATGCACGGATGCATCGCCACGGACATTTGTTAAAGTTGATGATCCGTCATGCCGGACGCGCAAGAGGCGTCATTTTTATTGCGTTTTGACGTCCTCCAAAAAAATGCAAATGACCGTTGATGCCTGTTGCTTACGAAGCGTCATTTGCTGACGTAGGTACAGTCCTTGGCGAGCCATGTTGGAGTGTCATCGCACAAAAAGTATAACAACAAAAAGCATATGTGACACCATTGCCTTTAATTACCCGTGTATGGGCTAATTGTATTCACTAGCTTAATTAACGCACTCAATAACGCAAGAGAATTGACGCTTCATAACGCGCCAAGTTAGAGTAGCATCATGCATAAAGTCAATACAAATATGCAAACATTGCCTCTAACTACTCGTATACGGGTTAATTGTCTTAGCGTTAATAATTAGCGTACCTAATAGCGCAACTTAATTGACGCTTCATGCCTTTGACGCAACTTGTTAGAATAAAGTCGTACACAAAGTGAAAGCGGAAATGCAAACATTGCTTTCAATCACTCCTGTATGGGGTAATTGTGTCCACAAGCTTTATTAGGGAACGTATTAGTGCAAGTGGATTGACGCTTCATGTCGAGCAGTAGTTATCAGACAGTAGAGGGACGGTGCGGATAGAGGGACATGAAATCGTATATTATTATAGACCGACATACACCATGTACATGTACGCGATATGAATCGTAGAGCCATTCATGCGTTCCTCTCTGTCCCAGCGGACTGACACCACAAGCCACCACAAGTCGCCCTCAAAATATCGAATGCACTTCTAAATGTGACTTGTATTGATGTCTTGTTTACCATTCATAACGTGTAGAAAATCAGGACAATTCATCGGAAAACTTCGCCTTCTGCTCCGGACTCTTGGGGGAACAACTAGGTTGAAATTCGTGATTTTTAGCGACGGACCTATAGGTTGAGGTAAATGTTAACATGCTCAGGTTTTGTGTATTATTAGATTGCTCGAATACATGATTTCGCCTCTTTTTAAATATATTCATTTTGGTAGAAAATAAAATATTGCTTGCAACATGACGGCACCGCTATTTATGTTACGAATTCGAATTGATTCTCTCCTTCTCCCTCTCTCTCTCTCTCTCTCGCTGTCTCTTTGATAGGTTTGTAAGAACAATACTTTTGAGACTTTGTGAGTAAATTACTTATTGGAGCTTTATGGGACATTTACCAGCTCATTTCATTTTTGTCTCACAATTTGTAGCTTTGCCACAAGCAGACCCCATTCTGTATTTTAATTTAACAGTTATATTGAGATCAGAAAACATACGACTCTGATCAATAAGGCGAAATGGAAAACGATAAATTGTTGCTATTTACGAGTACTTTTTGTTGTTGTATACTTCACCGTAAAAATGGGAGAAAATATCCGATCTGAATTAGGCCTTCACAACCATAACCATTGGAGAAGGATTTTTGTGAAGAAAAAAAATCACCCATTACAGCTTATTAAGACTGAGCCAGCTTAGGGATACGATACAATTTCACACTGTGGATCAGTGGAATATATATGCATAATGTTCGAGTACTTTCGCATGAAAAAAGAACATTACATGTATGTTTGAGGTTACCATGGTTACGCTTATCTTAATGGTACTAACGTTCTTCTTCTAAACACAAAAGAGCGCATCCGTGATCAGCCGAACGCAATAATGTGTTTCTTCCAGCCACACAGCGATTAAGGTAACATTCTATTTCATAGCACCTGTGATTTGTTTTTTGAAGCGGTTAACCGCACCAAATGTGAACAGGTCTGAGGTGGTAACGCTAACCCACTGACCTGTCAGGCTTACATCCATCTATCAACGATGTCACTAAAGTGTAATACGCATCTAGTGATCCGTAGACAGCGGTGTCAAAGCTGCAGATGGGTGGCTTCGGTAGAGAACCGTATCCTTCGCGGACATACGGACGGGGGCAGGACCAGGATCTTCTGATTTGGGAACGGGAGGGGGGAGGGGGTGTATGTCGCGTCTGTTTCGAGTACACTTTTGTCCCCTGATTCAAACATACTAATTACCACTCGGGAATTATGCAGCACACACGGATGGATCACTAGCAATTCAGGAACATTTTTGACAACATAATAAATTAAACACAATAGGTAATATCACACAGTCACATTTCCCGGTGATTTTTTGTTTTGTTTTGTTTTTGTAAAAAAGGAAATGAAATCTACTTAGAAAGAAAAAACAATTATCACATTTTGGGGTGTTATTGTCGTTTAGGTGTTGAGATAGGCATGATCTATATGGGTCTCCTAAATTTATTAACGCATTATGAGGAGTACTAATGTGGCATAAGCAACAGAATGAAGATTGCTCGTATTTTGGGTAATAACATAAATAAAGAATGGCATTTGTCTTTCATAACACCCTTTTAATTTTACTGTTGCCTTCGATTCCATACTGGCAACATCAATATCAGGTTAGTCACGCACCACTTGTTATAACAATAGAAAATGAAAGTCATGTGGAATAAAAATAGCCTGAATCAACTATCATTTCTACTCTGACATTTGCCTACTTTGTTAAAAACTGACGAAATTTGTCTTCTTGCTCATTTTGTTGGCTTGCGTGTGTAAACAGTTTTGAATAGAAGTTACCTTATCCTCCTGAATGCCGCTCAAACACCTTTTTTGTAAGATAACCAGAGAAGGGTAGAAAACTCGTTATCTTCCTCACAGCTGAGGTTCTCTTTCCCATCTATAATGAGTGTTGGGTACTGGATAAAGCGAAAAGATAATATTACAAAATAAATATTTCATGAGCGGAAACGATACCGGATCCATCGACTACTTGTTCTTTATTTCTTTTCAGGGAAAGTCTCCATGATAAGAATACTTTGGACAAAGATTTGGAATTAGGGAGTTGCTAAAACTAGCATCGTTGGGGATTTGGGACAATGCCATGTTTTTGTTATCGTTTTCTTCTTAAAGGGATTGGCTATCTTTTTCTAGGATTCTGAAACAAAATCCTGGATTTAGCTCATGCTGCAATGATAATTATAAACCTTTATGTCAGTCAGAAACCCCATGCCTTTTACAAGCCGATCGCCGGTCTGATTATCAAAATATTTATGATTTGAAAATCGAAATGTCAAAAACCGTTTTCTTAACGGTTTTTATAACATTAAGGTCTATTGAGGAAAATGAGTATGGTAAAACCGGTCTCTTCAATATTTTTAATTTTTGAGGCACTTCATGATCCTTTAAGCGCAATTTGTTTAGGGCTTCAATATAACATCATATTACAGACACTAATAACACGTAGGGCCATGCATCACAGATGTAACATTGGTAAACGATGCCTTTAACCATAATCTCGGTCAACGCACGTGTAATTATGTCATTATTTTTAAAAAAGGACACATTGAGAATGATGTACCAGCCAGATTTAGGAAGACATGGTATATTTGACCTTATTCATGTTCAGCGCATAATGTCTTTGATCCAAGTTAACTATAGCTACTTGAGGTGTTCTTCAAGATTGACATATCTTGTTTTTTTTATTAATTATTTCATTCATGTCGAATACACACTATAAGTGACTTGCTCTAGGTGTTATCATGGTGTCATTTATATTTGAAAAAAGGTGTATATTGTGGTTTAAATCATAATGTTTGTTTATCACAAATTTAATTTTGCCATTATTTGTATATAAAAAAAACGTTCTAGATATGTTTTCATCACATTTTTTAGGGTGTGAAAGATACATGATATTATGTCCATTATATTTAGTAAGATATTTATCACTGTCGAATTATACAGTTAAAAAATACTGCAGGAACATGTCACTTATTATAAGATTTGTGCAGTTCCACAAAAAACACCTACATTCCAAAATAAACTTGTTTGCGGAGGTTTTTACCATCCCAAGGGATGTTGTTTGTCAAAGCGCCATATGTGTCTGACATTCCGATCCGTATGTCATCCTCCTTGTCGTCTGATCAGAGCCAATAGGGCGTTAAGTCTTTGTAAAAATGATGGGAGTTCACGCCCTTCTGGCTCTCAATAGACGTTGTATTCAATTTATGTCTACTGTTCCTTTCTTTAGGACGAAGTATTGAGTATAATCGGTTTAAACAAAAATTGGAAAACAGTTAGAGAACTTTCCCATTCTTTACCTGTTAGTTTGGAAGAATATCATAGTTAGAATGTTCCGGAAGAGAATTACACTTCAAATGCCCTCGTATTTGAAATTAAACATTAAACAACAGAGGTTTTGGACCAGACAGTCATGCTACCTGTGTGCAGGAAAGATGGTGTATTCCCATTTGCACCTTTCTGTGTGCAGTATATGCGATCTTCCGGGAAGATCGAGTGAATGATCATTGCAAAACGTCACAGTACGAATGGAATTGTATTTACTACAAATGCAACCATCTCATGTGCTATCACAGTGTGAGTACTGAGAAAAGGAGTGAGAAAGCAAATAGCATCCTTAATTTTACGAAAGAAGTCAACTTCATCTTTAAAAAGAAATAAAGTCACAATCGGTGAATGGTCGACCCCGTCTGCAACCTGTCATCTTTTCACATTGTCGATGTTTCCATGCGGTTATGTATGTCAGCTATAAATCAGAAAACATTCCGTCCGGCATGAATGACAATGAATAACAATTAAATGAGGGACATGAGATCAACAAAGAGGACCTACACGACGGATATTAAGTTGAATAAACCTCCAAGATTAACAAATACTAAAATGTGCCTTGTCTGGTTCATGTTCTAATCAGGTCAATGAACTGCTTTTATTCTTCTTTCTTCCCTTTACTTTGGACAGAAAATAACTTGGGTACGACAAAAGTCATCATAAGCCAGTTGGCGTGGAGGAAATATAAAATAATTGATGTTTATGCCTTGAAGTTCCGAACATTACCTGCGCCGTAGCATTTACCTACGAAACATTTCCCATGGAGAAACAAGACTGGCATTCACGTCTTATATATTTTAAAATACAAGAAGAAATAATAATAATAATAATAATAATATGGATATTTATATAGCGCCGTTATCCGCCAGGCTCTGACGCTCATGGCGCTGTACATACATGTATTACTATCACAAAAATACAATTTTCTTAACTAAAATAAAGTAAACTAAAACAACACAAATTATTACGCTACATTGACATGATTAAATAGCACTGTTTAGAAAGAGATGGGTTTTTAGAGCAACTTTGAAGGCATGAAGGGTAGTTAAATTACGAATACTAAGTGGCAGCTTATTCTAAAGGGACGGAACAGAATGAGAAAATGCTCTATCCCCCAGGAACTGCGCGTCTTGGGGACAACTAATAAGGAGGATTGAGATGAACGAAGATGTCTTGCAGGCTTATACTTAACATTCAACTTGATATTGTAGGAAGGAGCAGAGTCATACAATGAATGGAAAACTAGCAACAACAACTTAAAAATAATTCGGTCACATACCGGGAGCCAGTGAAGAGTTTTGAGACTAAATTGATATAAATTGATAGGTCTAAGATTTTAATATCGGCGGTGCAATAATGGAAAATACTCCTAAAAAAAATCATTTCTCATCCGTTTCTTCTCTCTCATATCATTTTTCAGACAATGGAGTAGAGACGTAAACAGAAAAAACTACACTGTTTGATTTTTCAACTGAAACTGTATTTTAGTTTTTTTTTATAATTGATCTACTTAATAAGCAGATAAATTATTGAATTTAGTTTGCGGAATTTTGTGTCATATCATAATTCAAATATTATGATGAAAAATTATTTTTAAATTAAATGCAAACGATTTATTTGACTTATACCGTTTCGTGATATAACATCTAGAACTTTGTACAACGATCGACGTTGAACCGCCCCAAGTTCAGACCAAGGGGGTGTTTTCAAAGGTGTGGGATAGGGGCTGCGTGTTTGCTAATTAATTTCATAATATTCATGGGCAAGCCACTGATTGTTGTCCAACCATATGCAGTTTGATTAGCATGAGGGCTAAATTAAAAAATTTGGCCCCTTTTCTGCTTGTAAAATTTCTATACGTTTTAATTTCAAACTGAAATTGTTCCGCCCCCCCCCCCCCTTTCAAATGGTCGGGTCACGTAGCTGGAATCGAATACATTTGGATACATGTTTCAGATGTCCAGACATGACATTGGATTCAATGTTGTGTTTACATAAACATATCCGATAAGATGGAAAACGACCGTGAGTGTAATGGGCTTCGTCAGATAGAAATAAAGCATCCGGGGACTCAGTTAGACAGGATTGCTTTCCCGCAACAGTCTGTCTGCGATCGAGCAATTCGTAATCGATATCGAGAGATTAAAAGCTTCTGCTTTCAAAGATTCCGATCGGATTAAAGTCCCCCCTCCCCTGAGTTTTGGTGATACCGACAAATAAAATGCTTACACTAAAGATTGACATTCAATGTCATCATGTTCTATTTTCCCAATATCTCGCTGTCTAAGAACATGGATTATGTGGCCTATAGGTATTAAAACACAAATGAAATGGGAAACGATAATGGTACTTGGTCCCGATCGGTAGATATCGTAGTCCCCAAAGGTAGCCCTTAGGATATCTGCTTTCATTTTTCCTTTCCACCTTGACTGAGAGCAGCGAGTATTTCCGATGTTGTTTGTGTATGTTTTCCTATAATCAAAACAGTATTACTATTTCGCGATACACAATGCAACTCAGATTGAATTTCCCTTTTTTCTGTTCAAAATTCATGTTTAATTCCAAATCAAGATGACCATGCATGATCACCTTTAATTTCCCGCCATTTTTCGTCTGCTATCAGGCAATCCGAGACGATATATCTTCAGATTAAAAGCATCTCATTTTCCGGGTGGGTTTTGTTAAGGTTTAAATGGTAAGGATAGAATGTCAAACTACACGTATTTGTATTGATCGTGAATGAATACGGGAGGAGCCGAGAGTTCTTTGCCCGCCGATTAGGCTTTCATTCGGCCATGTTTGAGCATAATATCGTGATTACTTCGCATAATACAGATACCGATATAGCCTCATGAAGGTCGATCGTCTGCAAAGTTAGAGGCAAAGACAATCTCAAAACACCAACCTTTGTAACACTAGCGTATCTGTTACCTATCCTGCTTGCTGACACAAACTGGACATTTGCTCTGCTGTGTTCGAGACTACGGGTTCCGATAACAAACTTATTTCAGTAGTTAAACGTTTTTTCTCAAAATAAAATTTTAAAAAATGGGTGACAGCCTCCTCCCTCCCGTGGTATATACCGAGGCGCTGTAACAACAGCGATTCTTTCCTGAACCATACGAATACAAAAATGTCTGATGTTTTCCGCTCCTTACTCAAGTGTTTGCATACACCTTTCTGCAGCAATATAATAAACATTGAAGAAAAGTTGCTTTCGCCTCGCTAAAAATACTAATTGCCTATTTAATAGTCTGAACAAAAAAAAGGAAAAATCAAAGTCATGCATTAACACTCTTGTAGGTATATACCTGTTGATAATACTTTTAAAGTCTCCTTGTATTATCTCATAAATCTTAACTAGCTGGCTATGAGGTGTCCAATATTATTGATAACAATTCAAACATTTCTTTGCCAAATTTGTCGAATATACTGGGTTTTTATTTTGGGTCGAAATGTATTTAAGAATTGCTGTTAGCAGATTTTAGAACTTCACAATCTTTTTGTTTACAAGATGGAGAATTTTTTAGATGAAATCCGCATGTTGGACCGATATCCCCCAATTCAAAATGGTCTTAGAACAACTCTGTTATAAAGTAATAACGTAAACGCGAGTATAAAAGTTAATTGATAACTACAGGTCGAGGCACTGTTTATGTTGCAAAAGGACACAGATTGTTCGCCCATCATTAACCGATCTTTCAATCCCCGGATTTCATATTAACACGGAGTATCAAACCGGATATCTGAATACCCCTCTTTATATCTATTTTGATGAAGGGATGCCATTTTCTGGAGCGATTTCATCGGACAGGCAATGCATACAAATGAGGGCGGCTAACCAGCAAAATTGCCGAAATGCAATCGCGTTCAAATCCTCTGATTTCGTCGCTGGATGAAATAATAGAAATTTATGAACGTGGTAATTTCATGAATATTCCATTTGGTTTATATGATTCCCAAATTCATTAAATTTGTGTTGGATTGAAAATGAGAAATTTCTCTTAGTAATACGAATTTCCGTATGGAAGATATAAAGTGGTTTTGCTTCGTTTCCATGGCATCATAATAATACCGGCTCAGTCACACTTCATACAAACCGACCGATTATTGACCTTAAGGGGGACTGTACATTTTGTGTGCGAGAAGGAAATTTATTTGGTTCTTGCAGTTCAATTCAAAATTCGAATGAGTGTTAATGTAATTTGACGTTTACATGGATCAAATTTCGAATATTGTAGGTTTTTTTCCATTCGGGTTTAGATTGGAGATTGCTATTAGATGTCTTCGATTTATCTACGTGCGCTCTATACACTATGAATATGACGGACAAAGAAAGAGGACACAATATACAGTTCCTCATTCTACCCTCAACAATTGCTGTGGTAGACAAAGGAACATCCCTTCACTGCTATGATGTAAAAATGTGTAGAACAGGTGTCACATGCATATTCACCTGTTCTACACATGTTTACATGATAGCAGTGAAGGGATGTTCCTTTTTCTACCACAGCAATTGTTGAGGGTAGAATGAGGAACTGTATATTTTGCCTTCTTTCTTTGTCCGTCATGTTCATAGTGATGGTAGAGTGAGGTATGTCCATGGTAGAGTCATGATGCAGCATTTGAAATCCACACCACCTCCAAAATCAGCTTCTTAACTCTATTTTTCCAAACTCCAATACCTCAAGCTCATTTCATCTCTTCCTGAATATGTGATGCACTCCAACATAGTTGATGTGTTCGTAGCATGATTCCATAATATTACCCTCTGGGGGGATGATATATTTTGGAATCTAGGTCAATCATGACATTGCATTGTTTACCTACCGGGGCTGAGTTGATTTGTGCCATCAGGCTTTCGTACCCGGTCACACCGAGTAGACCGAAACCTGGGTGGTGTTTTACAAAGATTAAGATCATTGGACTTATCTATGGCAGGTCATTCATGCCATTGATTGCTCTCACCATTATGATCTTGAGAGAATATTTTTTCCTTCAATAATGAATTATCACAAAATGTAAATTCTGTAGATTAGTGTCCATGATTTGTACGTCCCTTGAGAGACCAAGGCCAGTAAACGGTGAGAGCAAACAGTGGCATGAACAGCCTGCCATAGTTAAGTCCAACTTAAAGTTGATCTTAGTCTTTATGAAACACCCCCCAGAACCGACAACAGGCAGAACTTAGCATTACATTATTATATACCGAATTATATACCGAATTTCCGCTATCCTGTTAACGGTCAGTTCAGAAACAGATGGACGGTGTGACCAATCTTCGAGTACTACCCAAGATGTCTCAGGCATATTTTCATCAGCTCGAGTTGCCAAATAGCCCGCTATTTCTGATTCTGGAAATTAGCCCGATCATAAACAAAATAGCGGGCTATTTGTTATAACCTGTGCTAGTTATCAAAGTAGCCCGCTATTTGTTCGGTCCGTCTTCACCAACCCGAAAACTCGAACTATGTATGCACGAACACTGAGCAAAATATCTTGAGTCTCGAGCTGATAAAAACGCGATTTGTACCTTCGGGCTAATTTCCCGAATCAGATATAGCGGGCTATTCAAACTCGAGCTGGTGAGGACAAGCATTCAACCGCATTCATAACGACGAGATCGAAAGCCGAAGCTACAAGAGACAGATTACCTTGTTCCGAACGTCCATTATTTTATCGGTAGGGTTAGAAAAGGTTGACATGCAGGAGCAATGTGACCAATGTATTCCCGAGTTTTCTTGATTTGTCACGCTTTCGTTCTCTTAACTTTCAGACGAAGGGTTTTGGGTTCCTGAACATCGCATGAAGTACATGTACATGTATATTCTAACGAGATGTTCTTTGTAGGTTTTCATGTTGAGTGAGCTTTCGCAACTTGAGGCTTTCGGTCACGTGGTATGTTATACACAGATGAATATTTAAAAAGGTTCCAGGGTATTTCTCGAATGTCTTTTCGACCATGTTCACAATGTAATCGCATGACCTTAATCGACTTTATCTTTAATCGCCTGTCGCCTGATGTATGAGTGGAAGGAGGAAGCCACTTTTCACGGCGGAGCGTGTTGATCCGGAGAAGCACGTAAGACCCTTCATCGAAGCACAGTTCTCGAGGAAAGGTCGAGAGACACGGAAGCTAGATATGCCTCAAGATCCAACATAATCAAATATTTCCAATTAGGCGTCGCCCATAATGAAATCGATTCCTGGAAAATGAAATCCTTGACGTTATAAGGAAATACACCGACTAGCAGGTTAACGTATTTCACTCTTCAAAAATAAGATTATATTTATAACTTTTTTTTTACGCCAGCTAAACTCAAATGCCATATCCGAAGTGACACCTGATAACGAGCTTTGGTTTACATCCTCCTAGCTATTAAATTATCAAAGAAATTGTTGAAATGACTAGCCTTACTTTCTTCTAGAACAAGTAGAATGTCTGCTTCATATTTTCTAAAATTATGATAATCCTTATGGAAATTGTACGTTATTTTGTCCTAAATGTATTATTCATGTGATCACGATCAATGCGGGATTGGAGCAAAGTGTATTATCCAGGGACCTGGTTCATAAAACTTGATATCACTAACAAGTTACAATAGCTGTTAAAAGCTACTGAAATCGTGGCATCTGATTGGCTGAGAGCAAAATTTGTCATAAAAAGATATCATTTGTTTTTGAGAACCAGTTTTACGAAAAGGGGCCCTTGTATTCCTTCAGTATGGGTCAATAAGGTTCTACATGTTTATACCACTCGCACCTTCGAACTGACGTCAGTACAAACTCTAGAAAACTGTAAAAATTACAAAGCATAGACAATGTTTGATGAGTCTTTGCTCGAACATGCCGACTGTGCGCGCACAAACTTGTTTTTCTTCATTGTATTTAATTTCATTATTTTCACCACTTATGTGTGATTTTTTAATTTTTTTTTTATAGATCTATCAAATATAATTGTTTTCTCAATAAATTCATTATATTTTTTTTACTTCTACGACCATCCTTATTTCTACAATGTCATCAATCACACTTGATCATCCTAGCTCCAACACTCAAAGGACCCCTCTCTCTGGGGGAGATAGGGGGGGGGCGTAACTAGTCTGTTTTTTGTTTTAAGGGGCGGGCTACCTGACAAAAATTCCGCCACAACAACAACACCAACGTCAATGATAGCAGCGGCTGCAACAAAACATGTTCTCAAATTTTGTAATTTGCTGCCCCCTTTTGCAATTTGCCGACATTATAGAAAAAGAATCATTATCATGCCAGCAGAAAATGTGAACGGGGAACATCATACACAACACCGCCTTTGGCGACCCCTCGCCTTTTTGTTGCTTGCCTCTTTAACTTTCAACCTTCCCCTTCCCAAGCACTATCCCATACCACTGGTGGATGTGTATAAAGGGGCATAGCTAACCCGTGCCCCCTCTAAAACCAGTATTATGTTTTGTTCTTTTAAAGGTTTTAGTTTTGTATTTCTTGCTTTTGTTCTGTCCTTTCCCCGTTGTTTTCTTTCCTTCCCTTTGTTTTGTTCTGTGTTCTTTTGCTAGTGATGGATTGTCAGAGATTACGCACCCCTCCCCCTTTCTTAATCCTTGATCCACCCCTCCTTGATCCTCCCCTTCTTCATTCTCCGGCATTGAATATTATCGACGTTCTCTCTTTCGGGGGAAACAGCGCTTGATAATCGAGGGAGAACGTGACATTTTTCAACAACTCCAATGTTATTCCGACGCTAAACGTTTAGGGGACCGGTGGGAAAATTGAACGCAAAACATAAATAGATATAGAATGGATCTGTTCCCCGTTGACTCGTCGCCCGCGGCAACGTTGAAATATCATAGGGACATTTATCTTCTACGGGATGCATAATTTCTCAGCGGTATGAATTCCCAATACGATAAGGGAGAGATATCGTTTGTAAGTGACATTTACGCTGAGGTGATTTGTCTTGTTTCGTGCAATCCTACTTTTATAATAACATCAGTGAGTTTGTCTTTTGTTCCCACTTCCCAATAGGGCCTATATCCCATAAAACATAACATTTTTGCACGGTACGACTATTTGTTTCCTTTCGCTTGCCTCCTGTAAAGGTAAGCACTGTGTACTGCTCGTATTATCATACGAGTGGTAGCGAAAAGTAATTATCATTACAAAAGCATAACTCCCTTTGAAAGTGGCTCGTTAGTTTGCAGCTAGGCAGAAGTCGTTTGTCTATCTGTCAGGAAGATCCAGTTGAGCACATGACGACACATTTTCTCCTGGCGGCATCGAGGATGGTACAAAGGAAATGAGCTAGATTTGACTCCATCTCTTAAAACTTCTTGCCATCATTAATCTTGCTTCTTATTACCGTATTTTGGCCAGTTCTTCAGGACGTCTTAAGGCCTATCTCACTGAGCGGCGAATGCTTGCGAACGCTGCGAATTTGGATTCGCCAGCTTTTCTGACGAATGTTAACAAAAATCAGCGACTTTTAGTGACGTTTAGCGACAATTAGCAACATATTTTGATCGAATGTTTTCAAAGATAAGTAACTTTTTGCCAATCATTTGCCACTATTTGTGCACATTTGAGACCTTTTGCCAGCTCCTCGCACTCAATGGGTCGATTTTTATGAAGGAAGCATTTGGTAACGTGGTCGCTAGTATTGGCGAAACAAAGAGAACCTGCGATAACAAAGAGCAACACCGTCTTACGACCGTTTGCAAATTCTTACGACTGTTTTGCAAACGCTTACGACTGTTTTGCAAACGCTTGCAACTGTTTGCGACAATGAAAACTGTTTGCGAACTTTCTTGCAACCCTTTGCAACCTTTTACGAACCCTGGCGAAACCCCAAATTCACTACGTTCGCAAGCATTCGCCGCTCAGTGAGATAGGGCTTTTATTTATCAAGTCATTTTGATGTATTATCATTAAATAAGTACTAACTAATCGTCGATCCTGTGGTTTAAAACATTGATCACGGATGACGGCGTTCGCTAATCACGTGATCAAGGAGTCATTGTTGCATCATTATACGATGTCCCTTGGCGTACAAAGAACTGCTACAGCAATGCGAAAGCACTTCCTTCAAGGAATTTTCTTTGAAGGATGGCCATTATCCATGCTAATCAGATACAGTCTGGGCTGAAGTGGGTTTCCTGGCCTCCGGAAAAAAAAACGTTTTCTTGAGATTATGCTTGCCCATGAAGCTGTCTATATACATGTACATCGCTGAAAGTTTGATGGGCAGTTGCATACGGTAATCAAAGACGTTTGAAAATAGTTCAGGGGTATCTCACTGAGCTGTGAATGCTTGCGAACGTATAACGAATTTGGTGTTTCGCCAGGGTTCGTAAAAGCAGGGTATTTAAAACACCTCCCTGGTAAAAGGTTGCTAAAGGTTCTTAAAAGGTTGCAAGAAAGTTCACGAACAGTTTGCATTGTCGCAAACAGTTGTTCTCGTCGCAAAGAATTTTTGAACATGATCAAAAGTTTTTTTGCGAATTTATTTTTCCGCAAACAGTTGCAAGCGTTTGCAAAACAGTCGTAAGCGTTTGTAAAACAGTCGTAAGCGTTTGTAGACGGTTGCAAGACGGTGATTTTGATTCGCCAATGCTAGCGACCACGTCACATTTTGCTTACAGTCACTAATAGTCGCAAACTGACATTCGCAAACACTTTCGCAAATCCATTTCGTCATATCTGAACACGTCTGTCAATTTATGACGGTTATGATGGCTCTGTAGTAGCCAGCTCGTACAAACATACTTTGCCTATACTCAGTACGACACGAGACAGAGACAGAGAGAGAAAATGAATATGAAGGAGAGGTGTGGCCGAAGGAAGGCTTCAGCTGCCCAGATCCCCCTCCTTCAACCCGTCAACGAGTTTCATTGATAGAACTGTGTTGTATTCGAGTACTATCGCCGCTTACTACTCGATTATCATTTACCCTCGGACCTGAGAAGAAACAAATTGACTTTCGGGACATAATGCAATAGTGCACCCGCCCCTCCCCGGCACCATTTAACCCTTCACTCCTTGCAGCGTGCTGGGAGGAGTTGCATGAATATATATACCCACTACATAATAATAATAATAATAATAATAATAATAATAGTACATTTATAAAGCGCAGAAACTATCCAACATTAGGTATATATTCTACTGCGCTACAAGAGCTCCTGATATGCTTAGATTTACGGTACAGTTAATTAAAAAGAAGTGTTTTCAGTTTTGACTTAAAGACGTTTACAGATGGTGATTTCCTGACTTCAAATGGCAAGTTATTCCAGAGTTTTGGGGCTGCACAAGCAAATGCTCGATCACCTAGCATCCTACCCCATATAACCAACCCCATATAACGTAGTCAAGAGAAAAACGAAATAATGTGCTATGTGAATAGAGATCAAGTGAGAGAGAGAGAGAGAGAGGGAGAGAGATAGAAAAATCTGGAAAAAGGCCACCCCCCCCCCCGTAATGATGCCAGGCGGTCATTGTCGGGGTCTTCATGAAAGATGCACAATACCT
This sequence comes from Strongylocentrotus purpuratus, assembly GCF_000002235.5. Taxonomy (NCBI): domain Eukaryota; kingdom Metazoa; phylum Echinodermata; class Echinoidea; order Camarodonta; family Strongylocentrotidae; genus Strongylocentrotus; species Strongylocentrotus purpuratus. Next base: position 5,018,530 of record NW_022145604.1, on the reverse strand, counting down.
GTATTTTTTTCCGGACTGTATTTATTATCGCGTTTGAAAATTTACCTTTGAAATATGTCGGATGGTGCACAATCACCCTTTCTTCTTTTTTATTTGTTCATTGTTGTTCGGTTTGTTTCGATAGTATACACCCTATTTGAACACGCATCACTATTCTCACCTTACATGTACATTAGGGCAAATCAGGTTAGTTGTATTGTGTTAATTTCTGTGGTAATACAAACAAAATACCTGTACTGGTTTTATCTTAGGAACTGTTCGACAACGTACTCCATTATGCATTGTTCATCTATGTAACATAATGCCGAGGTACATAAGTACATTTGGAAACCAATTTACGGCTCAAATTCCAGACTCCTAATGGTGTCGTCCCGAAGAGTGAATGGGGACAGCAACATCCTTCACTGTCAAAGTGAACGAAATACGATTCTTGTTTTCTTCTTACAAGGTTCGGTTCTGATATACATGTAGGCGAACTAATTTGTTATCCTTTTTCTTTCATGTTGTGTCATTTTGGACGAATGTCATTCTAGAAACATATACCCTGACAAGGATATACCTTCAAATGGTTTTATAAATTTCGAAATAATTCGAAACGGATGACAAGTTACGACCAAACCTTCGTGACGCATTGCGTAGTCTCATATATCGATTTATGTGTGATGTGCACGTAATATTCATCAAGGTTGAGCTCATTTATTGTCATTTCGATGATTCCAAAACCTCATAGTATTTATCAATCCCATTGTACCTTATAATCAACTTTCCCAACACGTAACGTCGTCTAGTCAGTATATTTCGAAGACGTGATCGCATGACTATTACCAAATTATCGCTTCAATGCTGATCTTGTACGTGTCATTGTAATTATGTTCAAAATAACTTCGCTGCAGAACTAATCGGCTCGGGTGAAACTTAACAAAGTAGTGGTATCGACCTGTATATATGAACTCATGAAGTGTAAAAGACACGCGATGGGACTGGTTCAGGGGTATTATGTATACAGTTTGCAATCCCATAATGACGAATGCATACAATAGTTCAGAACTCTTCGCATTAGAAACTGGGAATTGACTTTCGAATAACCCTCCCTTGCCATTCAAAAAGAAAAAAGAAAATTAAATTTCTCTGTAGAGAGGAATCTCTGAGCGAAAGGAATCGGGGACACGGCTATGAAAAAATATTACTTTTTAACACTTATAACATATACGACTAGATACTGTTACGAGATAATGTTCATGGGCGGTGCCCGGATGATACTTGCTGAAAACCAGAATGTCCCATATTAATATGACCTCGATGGGACAATGGCGACGCTGGTGTTATTGATCACTTCGCAAACAAATGATAAGAAATCAAGTGAAATAAAACCCAGAGAAAAACAACAAATAAAACAAAATCTGAAAAAAAGTAAAAATAGAAATACAAGACGATGGAGGAGAAGAAGAAGAAGAAGAAGAAGAAGAAGAAGAAGAAGAAGGAGGAGGAGGAGGAGAAGGATAAGGGGAAGGACAAAGAGAAGGAGAAGAAGAAGAAGAAGATGAATGATTCGGAGAAGGAGAAGAATTTATATAAAGTAGAAGGAAAAGAAATAAAACAAATAAAATCAGGAATGATATAAAGCACGACAGACATCAATTTCGGCTTACATACTATAACGATCGTCATAAAAAACATTCCCATATATTTTAGTTATTCAAATTACAAATCCGAATCCTCCATAATATTCTTCTTACCTTTCTCTCCGTCTGTCTGCTTCTGTCTCTATCTGTTTCTCTGCATCTCTCTCTCTCTCTCCCTCTCTCTCTCTCTCTCCGCCCCCTGTTTCTCTCTTTACCCTCCCTTCCTCCTCCTCCTCTTTTTTCCTCTTTTTATTTTTCTGTCGTTGTCTTCCACCTGACTTATATTGACATTCTTCTAAAATGTCGTAATCAATTCTATATACAAAATCTTCCAAATTGCTTTATGCAGGTCAAACCTTTTTACTTAAACCTCCTTTTGGTGTTTTATCACCTCACTGTCGTTTCCATCCCGTCAATGCAATCTCTCAATCTCTCTTCGAGACTTTATTTTGAGACGCCTGTTGATTTATTGAAGATGAGGTAAATTAAGTCGAACAGGATTGATAAATGTAATCATTTCCCCCAAAAAGATTCCTTGAAGTATTTAATTTCCACAAAAGGTCGAAACTTGAAATGGATTTACTGAATCAACTGAATTTTCTACAAAATTTGAAATAAAGCATTGTTCAGTTATGTACTACAGAACGCCAATGATAGGGTTTGGTCCAATTTAACATGGTCCTCCCTCATCAATATCATATTAGAGAGAACATGGAAATTCCAAGAATTTGAAGCCATTGATTGGGTTATATCCTTCAAAGTATAAATTTACAATTATCATGATCTCCATACATGTTGAAAGACAAAAATTGATGACGCCATTTATGTCATATTCATAGTTTACTTTTCTAAGGATACATCATCATCATCACATTTTCCAGCAATGCTACAAAATATAAAAATGAGGCCGATCATATCGCATTTACGGCCTGGTTTTAGTGCTTTCTTCAAGCTGACGTGCTCTAGCTCGCAAGCGCGTTATGACGCCATTTTTCAAATCATAAAAACCAAGATGAGAAATGCCTTCAGACCAAATCGTCTTATGTCAAAATAATCTCGGACGATGCTTGAGAACACATGTCCTGGATTTACAATTTCATTTCATAAGGATTTGATGGAGAGCCGGTCATTTGTCTTGATCAATCTGAACAATATTTCGACCCTGCCCTTCTTGTCCTTTGGTCGTGAGTTCGCGAATCCAGGCCACGTATAGTCACGGTGATACGATACATGCACCGGTTATAATTGCTTATGCGACATTTACTTCTCTTATACTGAATGAGTTTTTAACTTCAACCTTGGGCCAAATACTGTTATGAATTATGACTATAACTAAAGGTAACCATAAATCTACCCCTAACTCTAATCGTAACCTAACAACCAATTAGAACTCTAACCATATTGGCCTTTACTTATCTTTAACGAAATGTAGCCCAGATAAATTGTAACCGGATCAAATATTGAAACTCCAAATTGTCCAACAATATTTGGGCCCCGTTGATATTGTCGTTGATCCGAGAATTAAAGTTCGATACCTTATTTTGTTTCTCAAAATTAATTTGGGTCTCATTTATATCTTTGTAATAGTGACTCCTATATCAATTCTGCCATATTCAACGTTAATCAATTGTTTTAAACCTACATAAATTGTTTTTGTTTTCTTTCTTTCTTTGTTTATTTCTTTTGTCATATTTGTACATTCTCGGACGCAATAAAATCCACCTCGGTTTTCAATATGTAAGGATCAACTGTAAAACTTCAACAAGTCCCACATCCGTTTAATTGTCAGATGATATGAATCATTCAATAGGAAAAATAGATAGCTACAAAACAGTTAGATAGAGATATATTTGCAAATTGGACAAAAAAAAACATTCTAGCATTTAATTTGCTTTGCGGCATTGCCTTAAAGCCATATTTTAACGCCTTCGTCAACCCCAGACAGTCACTGATAACGAGTCGAAATGGATGAAAACAAACTCATTAAACCACCATTTTCATGCTGTTTCTTACAAAACCCTCGTGCAAAAACGCCCATTTCAACATGTTTAAAGGCGTCTTCAATTATTTTCCAATCCACTTTCAGTTACTGTTGCCAGTCTACTAATGCGTGGATTTTCGTGAACATGCATTTTAATTTTCTTTCTTTTTGATCAAGCGCCTTTCATTCATCGAGTGAGCCTCGTCTGTAAGGTATATTTACTTGTGTCTAGCCCAAATATTTACACCCCCTCTCTCAAGCCTTAAATAAAGAAGTAGCGTCTCCATGGTGTGCGTGAAGGGAGAAGATGTACCTGATGAGATGTATGCTATATTTACTTGTTCCTTTGTTTATATTGTCGTTTGATCTGTTATCAAGATTTGTTTTTACCCTCTTTACACACGTCTCTCTCTCCCACCTCTTCTCTCTCTATCTCTCTCTCCCTCTCTCTATCTCTCTCTCCCTCTCTCTATCTCTCTCTCCCCCTCTCTCTCTCTCTCTCTCTCCCTCTCTCTATCTCTCTCTCCCTCTCTCTATCTCTCTCTCCCTCTCTCTCTCTCTCTCTCTCTCTCTCTCTCTCTCTCTCTCTCTCTCTCAATGTCTGTTTCCTTCATATCCCTCCTCATATCTTCCATATATTTCTTTTTCCATCTCTCTCTCTCTCTCTCTCTCTCTCTCTCTCTCTCTCTCTCTCTCTCTCTCTCTCTGTCATGTATTCCATCCCCTACCTCTCTCTCTTCCCCTCTTATCACTCTCTACCTCATCTCTTTTTCCGTCTTATATTTCTACCCCATTAGTCTTTCTCTCTCCCTCCCTCCCTCTCTCTCTATCTCAATATCTGTCTCCTGCATAGCCCTCCTCATATCTTCCATCTATTTTCTTCTTCATCCTCTTTCTCTCTCTCTCTCTCTCTCTCTCTCTCTCTCTCTCTCTCTCTCTCTCTCCGGCATTTCTCTAATACTCACTCTCTCTCCAAATTATCTCAACTTTTCAAAGTGCAAAATGACTGTTGTGTTCGTGTTTGTGCGGGGTATTATGGGGAATGAATAACATTGACAAGTAATAGGATTATTTCTTGTTGTCATGGAAACCTGATAGTGTAAAGCGTGGTTTTCAGTATAAGTTACATCATAATTCGCCTTTATATCCCTTGCTGACAAAAAGGATCCTGTCAACAAATATCTTTAACAAAAACTTAACGAGATCTCGGTAAATTTACACCAAGAAGAAGAAGAAAAAAAAGAAGGAAAACAAAAACGCGTTTTCTTTTTTCCCCGCATGAAATCTGCTCGTATACTTTTATATCATAACAAAGATACATAGAAAATATTTCTTTCAGTATATGGTATATATCTTGTTACTTAACCCATTCTAATACAATAGCGAAACGTGAGTGTTTAAACCGATCGTAAAAGAGTTGAAGTAATTTATAAATCAGGCTTCATTTTTTAACATATATCACTACTCATTTCATGTTATACGTCACTGCTGTATCACTTTTCGGCGTGTAATTTCAAACGCAATTGTCTTAGATAGAGCGTAAACAAGATGCGCAAATGTCATAAATTACATGATTTATTTGGCTGACTTTGACATTTTTTGCCCCCATTTATGCCTCCCTTTCATGAGACCGAATGCTTTCGCAAAATGTCACCGGGTCAACTTGGAGACTGAGTAGAACATAGGGCATATTGGACAAGAAGTTTCATTATGAATCGCGATTTTGTATTGATTTTGTTTCCAAAATAATGTCAGAATCAATTGCATTCATAAATCAGCATACCAGTAAATTGTACGTGACATGGGACTGTATTTGTCTTCTCGGGTACATGTGGTAGGACTGTATGATGTATTCAGAAAGTAGAGATGTATTTAAAAGGATGAAACATAAAATTAATTTGATACGAAACTTTAATTACACATCTTATGAGTGAGACGATAAGATTTCAATGATTAAAATATTGAAGGGGAAGATATAATGTCGTTGATACAACTTAAGCCCTTTTTTCGTTTTCTTAATTTATTGTCATTTTTGCTTCACCATTTTCATTTTTACTGATTACATTCTTAAAATAATTTGCTGATACAGTGTAAACGTACATGCGTTTAGTACATGCAGTATGACATGGACTCAATAAGCTGAAACATAAAGCAATAAAAACACAAACAGGAAAGCCACCCCACCCCCTCGAAACAACAATAAAAACAACAATAGCAAAACATGCATTTATGTGTGATATGAGAGTAAATCAATTCGCTCCCTTTGTTTTGGTTTACATTTACTTCTTAAACACGGAGCAATGCTAGAAACATTAGGTTGTTCGTGTGACCTACTCTTTAATCATTATATGGTTGTATACTTTGACATTTTGTTTAAATCTTAGCTGCAATTTGTGATGGAATATCTCATAAACAGAAGTGTTGGTATCAGTAAATCAAATTACAAACCACATCCAATCGATTACACTATACATTAATAGTTTGTTGCTTCAAAGCCAGGAAGGCGTTATTAATAATAATAATAGCTCACACTTATAATGCGCCTAATACTTTGTTTCTAGGCGCGGAACATATTATTACCCCGGTCATCGGATTCAGGCTTACCCGCAGCACAATATTTATGTATTACACCGTGTTATTCATTATATGAATTACACCCCTTCTGACTCTAAATATGCAGCTTATTTAATTGCACCCATGTTGTTTGCCATGCCTATTTATTGTTTTAAAAAATTAGTTTTTCGTACTGATACATATGTTGTGTTACTCCTTTCTGTGTGAACCTTTTAATGATATTGCATTTCATGTCATGTGCTGATAGCGTGTTTAATATAGCTGTTAACACTGGTAAAATTTATAAGGAGAAAATGCCAAGGTTTTACGGCATGAATCACTGATATTTACTATTGTCTTGACCAGAAAATATAACACGTAGCTGTGCTTGAAATCGTATCCACCGATGAGCAAAACGCAAGTATTAAGACCTGAAATAAGGTATTGTTTCCCATCATACCTATGGAAATCGTACTTAATTAAAGGAAAAGTCCACCCCAAAAATAAGTTTGTTTCGATAGAGGCAGAATAATAAGAAAATCAGGTGAGTGAAAGTTTGAGCAAATTCTGAATGAAAATAAGAAAGTTATGAATTATTGAAGTTGTGATCAATCAAACACAAATTGGCAACTCTATGACGTATCATGCGAGCTCAACTTCCATTTGCTCAGTACTAAAAAAATCTAAAATTTTCATTTTCCCTCAAGAAAAATTTCAACCATACATGCACCCTAAATATAATAATTGCAAATATGTTTCTATACTCCCCCTGCAAGGAACAAATATTTATTCCGTCATCAATAACGAAGAAAACATGATTTTATGGAATATTATGCACAAAGCAAATGAAGGAGAGCTCGTATAATAAGTCAGAGAATTGCCAATTTGTATTTGACTGATCACAACTTCAATAATTCATAACTTTCTTATTTTCATTCAGAATTTGCTCAAACTTTCACTCACCTGATTTTCTTATTATTCTGCCTCTATCGAAACAAACTTATTTTGGGGGTGGACTTTCCCTTTAAACATAAAAACAAAAACTAATAAGACCACATGTGAAGTAATACGTTTGATTGTTAAGTGGTTAATGTCTACAGGAATGGACGGCGGCTTCCTTGGAAAAAGAAACAATTAGTCGAAGTTAAATGTAATCATTTCGATTGCATGAGATATGTCAAAAGAATATCCATTCAATTTTATGGTATTTACATATTTGTCATTCATTTAGAGGCACGTTTGAAGTACTGAGCAATGATCACATTTCTCTTTAACAATAATCCATTAGTGCACTACAGTCTAAGATTTAGCAACATTGTTTTTAAATCAACTGTCTTTGTGTTATTTTCATCTTCCCCCTCTCTCACTCTTTCTCCCTCTCTCTTGCTCTTTCTTCATCTTAATACATATCAAACATCTCAACATTTTAAACGATCTCACCGCTAATGGAAAACAATACTAATCCAAAAATGTAATATAATTATATCTATGATACTTTTGCAATTGAAACCGCTTCTGGCTTTGAAAAGCCTACTTGAGACTGCGGTTCTTCGCTTAGAGGAAACCTCAAAGAACCACATTGGCGGCTTCATTTAATTACTTCTTATCATGTTACCGATTTATCGACGCTTACATGAGTTCATGGTGTCAGTCTACTATCAGATAATCAGATCCCTTATTGCGGGGACGTTGATAGGAGGATGGGAAGAGGTGAGGGAGGGGTTACTTCGACCCGCGCTCAAGCGACAATGCTATGCGGTCTGAATCCTAATGATTTGACAGTAGAAATACAAACAGAAACTACAAAATCTGGGTGATTTGTCTTTTAGCCAACCATATTCTATCGCATGATGGGAAAAGGGTCGATATCTTAACAGCTACAGTACGTAGTACAAGTACATCAGAGTATAATATCTAAGCTGGGTGTTGGAATGAAAGGCTGACAAAAAGTAGGTATGTATGCGAGGGAAGAAGGATACCAAGCGAGGAGAAAGATGGAGAGAGAGATACAAGGAGTAGATGCAGAGAGACCGAAATGAGAATATATAGAGGGGTGAAAGGGACACAGAGAGAGAGAGAGAGAGAGAGAGAGAGTGTGTGTGTGTGTGTGTGTGCGTGTGTGTGTATGTGTATGTGTGTGTGATTGAGAGAGAGAGAGATATAGAAAGAAATGGATAGGGAGAGAGGGGTCATATTATTAAAGAAATGTATCAATATGCGAGTGATGCAGCATGGGTTCTGCTACTATGGGGGCATTGGTTTGGGGCGGAGTACCGGTAGGGGTCTAGAGGGGTTCTGAATGACCCCCAGAGGAAGGCGTGTCTCTAATTAGGCCGTGTGCTCCCACCATCGATCTAATGTAGCTATTCAAAGAGAGAGAGAGAGAGAGAGAGAGAACCAAAAAGAGAGAGAGAGAGAGAGAGAGAGAGAACCAAAGAGAGAGAGAGAGAGAGAGAGAGAGAACCAAAGAGAGAGAGAGAGAGAGAGAGAACCAAAAAGAGAGAGAGAGGAATGGAGAATTGGAGGGAGGGAGTGAGGGAAGGAGAGGGAGAAGGAGAACAACGGAGGGAAGGAGGGGGAGGGAGAGAAAGAGAGATATATATATATATATATATAGAGAGAGAGAGAGAGAGAGAGAGAGAGAGAGAGAGAGAGAGAGAGAGAGAGAGAAATGAATCGAGATAGAAAAAGAGAGAGATAGAAAGAGAAAATTTAATATCCTTCCCGCAATATGAAGTTTCTGGGAAACATTTTCCGGTGTGATATTTCCGCCTGTGGGACGGTAACCATTAATCAAAAACCGTTACTCCTTTTGTCCCATTTTACCAAGAGTGCATGGAATGAGGTGAAGAGCTTTTCCGTTTTACAACTACAAAACAGGAAAGCTCGAGTTCCTCCAGATTTTAGATTCCTCACATGCAGGTCTCCTGCATCTTATGTTCATGCCATTGCGTAGCCTGGGTCCAGCCTTTGAGAGTCGTATTATTTTTTGTTAACGTCGCATCAACTTTTTCTCTCTTTTACCCCCTCTTTGCCATTAAATGTGGCACGTGCACCTCCTTCGCCCTTCCTGTGCCCCCCCCCCCCCCCCCAGTGTCGACACAATTCACAACTGTACGTATTTGCATTTATCTGGACCAGTGACTTACCCTTAAATTCACACGCATTACTGAATGGAGGCAATGTAGCTCGGGATATAAAAGCAGTGACATTTAAATACAAAAATACTTAAAAACCAGTATGAATTAAAATCTAACGCTGCAGAAGTTTTGCTCATTATGACAACAATTTTAGGAAGATTGTGTTTAACCTTTAATCAAAATCAGATTCTTTACAGGAAATCAGAGCTCTCTATAATATGGTAGAGTTGCAAAGATCGGCTCACTTCGTGATGTGTGATAACACCTGCCAGTAACATAATCATTTTGATATTTTTGGACGTGTAAATGTGAAACTATTATGTTGACACTATCAGCATGATCAGGGGATAATGTATTTCATTCTTGGTTTCATAAGATCTCTTATTTAACACTGTTGTCACCTGACTGCCGCAGGCTGAGAAAGCAGCACAAATATTTCACCTTTTCACCCTTTATCTCTCTGATCATCTTCTCAAACACTTTTCCATATTCTACATGTTATATCATGTCGATGGAATATGTACTACTCCAATATACTATTTAACTACATTATATCTCCCCCCCCATCCAATCTCTCTCCCCCTCTCTTTCTCTCTCTCTCCCTGTGTCTCTCTTTCTCTATCCATCTCTCTCTCTCTCTCTCTGGCTTTCTCTCTCCCTCTCTATATCCCCTCTTACTCTTTTAAATCTGCCACACACCAACCCCGTTCCCTCTATTTTTCTCTCTATTTACATCTTATATAAACCTTACCTCATCACCATTATACATAATTCATAATAATTTTGTTGCTCGATGTTATTAGAGAACTCCTTTAAGATATTGCTTCAACCCCGTCAACTGGGTCTCTTCAAGAATACCATAAGTATTTGGACGCCATGGGGTGAGAAATACCAAACACGCGCACACACACACACGCACACACACACGTTCACCAACATACACAATACAAACAATATGGATGACACGATAAATTAGCCTGGTATATGGTCTGTTGATATTATCTATATTACACCGTCGCTGGAACATTACACCCCGGGGCTGCCTGGGCGTATATTTAGGAATATGTTTTGATAGAATGTGATTATAGCCTCATTAGCCGAATTATCTTGTCTTTGGCTGTTTATGTACATAGTATGATCACGGGCACGTGCGTGCTTGGGAAAGTTGATGAGATGAGAATTGAGGGGATGTTTACGTCACGTATGTATTTATTTATCTATCTATTTATTAATCGATTTATTCATTTATTCATGTTTAACTACAACCTGAAAACAAAAGAAAACATATATTTTCTTTTTATCTATCCATTTATTTTATGTAGTTATTTATTTATCTGTTTATTAATAAATTAATTTGTTTATTCATTCATTGTTAATTTTACTTTTATCTTCCTTTCTTTCTTTCTTTTTTTCCCTATTAGATATGTAAAAAATGACCTTAATTTTGATATCGGATATGACCCTTGTCCAATATTTGAGCATAACGATCCAGAGAAATAGACTCATGATACTGGAAATATTCTTCATATTAATCACACAAAATGAATATTTTTTCTTTGTCGACACTTCTCCCCTAGCCCCCCCCCCCAATCGTCATCTATTACAAATATATGTATTTGAGCAGGTAGACATTGATAATTGGCTTTAAATTTGAGGAATCTTTAAATGCATGTACACACTGTACATGTATACATATTAATATAAACATAATATTTGCTTTGTTGAGCTTTGCAATAATATAGCGCTTGCAACAACTATGACGACAAAAGCTGTAGGTGGACGTAAACGGCGTCGTTCAACAGGCGGTCACACGTCACACTGAAGCGAGATCACGTGACCATGGGGCATTAACCAATCGGGTTCAAGACGGCGAAACGTTCACAGATAAGAGATCGCTCGTGGGATAAGAGTTTCGTAGTATTCATACATTTCTTTCCTTTCATCTAGGCTTTCATGTCACAAAAGTTGTAAGGAATATCACTATTAAAATTTCGGAACAAATGTACGTATCAATATCTATATTTACTAGATTCCCGATGTTAGCACCGGTGTTACTCTTTTTCGCTTCTATTTTTCTCACCACGTTGTTCTACCAGATTCCAATTCTCGCTACCCTAAATAGGTACGAAAATCTCGAAATTCGCGGGACGAGGTAAGTTTCACTCTCTCGGGTCGTCACTACAACTTCCGGTATAGAGTCCCATCCCGCTGGCGCTAGCGCCTGTGTTCGCTGTGCAGAGTTTTCACGCACGCTAAAATCAGGGTTCTTACGCTTGGAATCATGAGCCCAGCACTGTGCAGCCTCACAAAAGAAAACCATTGTCACTGATGTCAAAAGACGCAAAAAACAACGAATGAAATGTTCAAATAAACGTTGAAATATTTGCGAAAAAACCCCCAGACCGAGCAGACGACATATTCGGTGCATACACGTTGTGTGGCGACGGCGTTTTACGTTTGCGCTATCGCGCCTAGTAATATAGCGCCTGCACAGGAAGCTGTAATGTCGAAAAGCTATCCCATAATGCAATGCGCGTTTTCAGGATTTTCCCCGGATCTCGGCATAATCGCTATTTGGGGTAGCGAGAATTGTCGTCATCGATGTTATCTATTTTTCGTTTGCCAAATGAGATTATTTACTGAAAGTATTTTTCTCTCTCTTTCTTTTCTTTTTCTAGATTAATCACGAGATCATCGTGACCTCCTAATGACCCGAGGTTGACTGATGCTACCCGACTTCGCGATGGTCTCTACAGAAGAAGAGTGCATTGCGTTGGCAAGCCCGTATCAAGAATCGAGCGAAGGTGAGTTTTAGTGTCTGTGCGTGTGTGCTGAAACCGTGAACAAAGAAAGAAAACGAAGAGAGAGAGAGAGAGAGAGAGAGAGACATAGAGGGACAAAGAAAGAGAGAGAGAGACACATACACACAAGCAGACGCGACCTTATTTAAACATTATTTCGAGATAAGGAGATAGAGAAGGAGAGAGAGAGAGAGAGAGATAGAGAAGCAGAGAGAGAGGGAGAGAGAGAGAGAAGGGGAGAGAGACAGACTGACAGAGACACACACACAAACATACAAGACCTCAATTTTAAACATTATTTCAAGAAAGGCGTACAGGCGCGAACAACGTCGCATCTTCGACATTTAGATGCGCCTCGGACAGATCTTTAAATTGTCTAAGATTCCAGCACCTCTGACTAATGTTATGGCAATCGGATCTACCGATGCTGAGCATTTTATTCCAAAGTTTTACGCGGGAAAAGGCAATGGTCACTTGCTAAACCTCAGGCTCATGCTACCTGGACTGTGAGTTTATTAAGAAGCCTTTAATCCAAATCAGTTTGAGTCTGAGCTGAGAATAGCCAGACAAATGTCCTGAAGACGGAGGGGCTGCCGGGATTAAAGGGTTTTATAGTTCAGATGGCCCCCTGCAAAAGTTATACATTTTCGCCGCCCTTCTTTGCAACGTTTACCTGTTTATTTATGTTGGCAAATGCATTGTGTTCTTTTAAGAAGGAAGTAAACATTAATTTCAACTCGGAATTCCAATAAAATATGCACTTTTATGTTCCTTTTAATACTCACTTTTAAAAATGGCAAACCAAAGACAAATAGATAAACTATTCCAACGTTGTGAAAAACATGTATATATTGTTGTACGAACAATGGCGTAGAATGAATCCAGTCATTTAAAGGACTCTGTCTTGTGGGGGAACAATGGTCGTAATAAGTGATAGCATTTAAATTGTCAAAGTCACTGATCAGGATGGAGGTGCAGGAGGGCGCCCTGGGTTCTATAACAGTTGTTTCTTTTCCTCCCGTATCGATCTCTCTCTTCCTCTTCAGAGTTCAGTAGGGGTGGGGGCGGTGCAGTGTGCCCCGTACCCCTCGTAACTTATTAACTGTGTAAGAGCATGGACCAACTACGAAGGTCCATGGTATAACGTTACGCTCTACTTTACATAGAAGGTCAATCCATGTTATTACAGGGTGCTTTTCTACAGGACGCCCCTTACCGCTAGTCAAAGAAGAAGGCAAATTGGAGAAACCCCCCTTCCCTGAGCTACATGTATTTACCTTCTTGCACAAGGATGGCGATCGTTTGGACGAAGACAGAAATGACACCTCCTTCTCTTGATATAAAATCGCCGGGAATGGGGCATAGGAAATCGATTGACAAAGCCTGCCTTCGTAGCACGTCGCCCAAAACTGAATACGCCTGTCAAAATTCGCCCTTCGGTGACGGAAATTCGAATTCAGTGTCCACTTGTGAAAACATTCACGCTATGGATTATGGAATATTTCTTGTCGTATACGTATTCTATTTTCTACCCATATTGACCCATGACCGTGACACACATATCCAGGGTAATGCTTGTATATATGAATTCTAGCCCTAAAGAGAATGTTGAGTTCAGTCTGGTAAAGCAAAAGGGTTAAATATATTTCGAATGCTTTTCTCTTTCTTCCTACTTGTGAAATAATGTTATGGTAACAATGTGATGTAAACAAATTTGAGCTTTTGCTATTTATCGCCACTATTATCATCATAAACATCGTGATCACCACCACCACTACCATCACCATTATCAGCACTATCATCCTTGTTTTCATCACCATCCCGATCACCACCATCATCACCATCATCAACATCACCATCACCACCATCACCACAACCATCATTACCACCACGATCATCACCATCACCATCACCATCATCACCATCATTATGACCATCACCACCATCACCACCATCATCATCACCAACTCCATCATCCCTATCAGCACCTTTATCATCCCAATCATTGATCTTTACTGTCTTCACTATCATCATCATCCCCAACGCCCAAATCGCCACCATAATACGCAATAATGTATTGTGTCAACATATACTGCAGTAATCATCATCTCGTGTTACATGTCTCATTAGATTAAAAACCACTTGTGCTCCATCGAAGCAAACTTCATCAAAAGAAAACTTGATCGTCTCCTTATGCCGATGAGTAATTCGTTAAGGAGGATCTATGACATTCTACCAGAGTATCATTAAAGACAATTTTGATGCACATTTTCAATTCGCAAGTGGTATGGAATATTTCTTGCGTAATCAAGTGTATCCTTGTGACCTGGTCTAATTTGACGAGAGTATATATCTAATATTGGTTTATAACCATTGGTGGCGCCTATATGTATGTGTAGAGAGCATTGGAAAAGCTCGTGTTGCCGCCGAAAATATGAAAAACAAAATCGGAGGAATAAAGAATAAACTCTGTAACACTTATCGCGTTTGATGATGGCGATACATATATTGAAAGAAGCATTCATTTTGTTTGCATGACTGGGGATGAATTTTGCTTATTGCCACGCGATGAAAGAAACTTTTTACATAAGAGAACAAAACTGAATTATTACAAAAAAGCGTTGTACTTATTTGCCTTGCATGTAACAGCCTCCTTTCAGCACCTAACACAGCCAGTGTACCAATCTCACCCGTAATTTGGAACCCATCAGCTTATTATGGAAGCTGCATCATCTAGCTCTAAGCAATAACCCAGTCTCCATGCCACCTTCCCAATTTCCCCGCTTCCTGCACTCCACATCCATCGCCCCCATCCCTCCATTTTCACTGCACTCGAATCACTTTAATAATCGTTATTAGGGACCACACTCTTTACCCCCTTCCATGCCTTTAGTTAGTTTTTCGGCGCCCCCGTTATCCTTGATGTGTGCCCCCAAACCCATCATCATTAACTTACGTCATCATAATCGCCATCGTCGTTATCAGCATCATCAACAACCATTCAGATACGAATCTCTCTCAGTGCCCCCTCCCTTCCACTATTTCTCCACATCAACCAGAAACCTCACATCCAGTCATCCCTTTATTAATATTGCATCATTTTCTTAATACCAAATATCCTTTTCCATCCCCGTTGCCATGGTTGCACCGACCAAGTTGTTATGTGAAACGCATCACCATCCTTCCAGGCCCATTCTCCTCGCCCCCGCCCACTTCACCTCCCTGCCCACCCGCATACCCCTTTTCATTCCCGCAGTATATACCCACATACTCATACCAAGACGCATCACTCATCATTCCCCCTAAGGATAATTAAGAAAGTAGGAAAGATGGTAAGCTTTTTGGGAAGGCTGAGACACATTTTAAATGAATCTTTTCTTAATCTAATTTATCAATCAATAGTCATTCCTCATTTTGATTATGCTGACATTATATGGCAATCCTCCCAAAAAAACTATCTGGACCAACTTCAAAAACTTCAAAATAGGGCTGGTAGGATAATCCTTAAGATAAACCCTCATAATCATACTTCAACATATCAAATTCACGACCTCTTAAAATGGGAATCCCTAAAAACCAGACGTAAAAAGCACACGTACATAATGCTGTATAAGATTTTCCATAATTTAACTCCAGACTATATGCAGAATAATCTCTTTTACAAAGAAACCAATTATGCCCTAAGAAATATCGATAACTTAGTCTTGCCCAAACCTAAAACTAATTATTGTAAACGAACATTTTTTTATCGCGGATCTAAATTATATAATGAATTACCGATTAACTTACGTAGACCGAACACACTCAATTTATTTCGACAGGGCCTAAATGAATGGATGCTAGATTTTGATGTATAAACTTTTGGTGTAAACGGGGAGGGGGGAGGGATGGTAACAATCGTATTCATAATGTGTTATAGAGGGTTTGGGAGGGGGTTGTAGATAGTACGTTTGTAATATTATATTTTTGTAATATTTTGTGTTTTATTTCTATGTTTGATTATTTCTGGACCTCTAGGAAGAACAGAGCCATTTTAATAATGGCTCTGAATAGAGCTTTCCAGCCGTTTTTTAATTCTTGATTTGTATTATTTGTAAATTGTATTCTTGTATGTATTGAATTTTTATACGGAAAATAAAACCAAACCAAACCAATACCTCCCCTTCCCCTTCCCGACAACCCACATCTGGAGCACGTCGCGGTCAGTGAAATCATCAGCTCATAACCTCAATCTCATCGACCTAAGCAAATACATGAATGAATTCTATCTTTCTCATCCTGCGACCCTCCATCCCTGTTGCATCCATACGTTCAGGATGAAGACCGCATCATTCTTCACCTCCACACATCCTCTTTACAACGACCCCCTCCCCCTTCCCCATCTAGCGAAAATCACCCCCGTTCCAAGCCTCTGCCCTATTGTTAAAACCGCAGCTCCCATGTTCCCCTTTTCCTCTTTCAACTGGCTACTTCTACATGTACTTGATGAGCCGCACCGTTGATACAATCAACTCGTTATCGACATCGTATCAAACGCCCCACCCTATTTTCGTCTTGAGCCCCGCCATCCCCGTTCCACTCATCAAATCATTATCGAGACCAACTTACGTAGTTAGCATAGGGGACGGGGGTAAAAATCTCATAATGAACGTTCCCTTCGGATGCGTATGTAGCATCGTATCTACACGTGTAATTAACGAGGAGTCTTTGGTTAACGTTTGATAAACCGTGTTTTTGCAGCTGCCTCGCCTGGGAACAATATTGAAGTGCAACATGATCTGTTACTTCCATCCATTTTATTGACGAATTTCAGGTTATGAACTACCTGTGAGATGTACCTGTAGGTGTAAAGGTGAATAATTTAACCGCGAGATCCTAACTCCTTGATTCAACTAAGCATTTCTGACTGTACCCATCGAATAATAGATCCTAGCGAAAGATAAGGGTGTAATTAGGGACTTTTAGATTTGCACGTCGACATATAGGACCGCTACGTGTGACGTCATGCAGTGCCTTATAAGGACGTCACACGTAGCAGTCCACTATGTCGACGTGCAAACTTAAAAGTCCCAATTATCAGCACGGTGGACATTACTGGCCATCATCACGTAGTCGTTGAATTTTATATCATCTTTTTTGACATGTTTTTTGACAAAGTTCTGTGCCCTTTCATCTCTTGCTCTAGCTATTTTTCGTTATGGACACACCCATATCCTGTTTAGTTGGTATGTCGGTCTACCTGTCTCTCTTTCTTTATTTCTTTCTTTATTTCCTTCTTTCTTTCTTTCTCTCTCTCTCTCTCTCTCTCTCTCTTTCTCTTTCTCTCTCTTTCTCTCTCTCTCTCTTTCTCTCTCTCTCTCTCTCTCTCTCTCTCTTTCTTTTTCTCTTTCTCTCTCTCTCTCTTTCTCTCTCTCTCTCTCTCTCTCTATGCACTGTCATCTCTTGCTCTAGCTATTTTTCGTTATGGACACACCCATATCCTGTTTAGTTGGTATGTCGGTCTACCTGTCTCTCTTTCTTTATTTCTTTCTTTATTTCCTTCTTTCTTTTTCTTCTCTCTCTCTCTCTCTCTCTCTCTCTCTCTCTTTCTCTTTCTCTCTCTTTCTCTCTCTCTCTCTTTCTCTCTCTCTCTCTCTCTCTCTTTCTTTTTCTCTCTCTTCTCTCTTCTCTCTCTCTCTCTCTCTCTCTCTATGCCCTGTCATCTCTTGCTCTAGCTATTTTTCGTTATGGACACACCCATATCCTGTTTAGTTGGTATGTCGGTCTACCTGTCTCTCTTTCTTTATTTCTTTCTTTATTTCCTTCTTTCTTTCTTTCTTTCTCTCTCTCTCTCTCTCTCTCTCTCTTTCTCTTTCTCTTTCTCTCTCTTTCTCTCTCTCTCTCTCTCTCTCTCTCTCTCTCTATGCCCTGTCATCTCTTGCTCTAGCTATTTTTCGTTATGGACACACCCATATCCTGTTTAGTTGGTATGTCGGTCTACCTGTCTCTCTTTCTTTATTTCTTTCTTTATTTCCTTCTTTCTTTCTTTCTTTCTTTCTCTCTCTCTCTCTCTCTCTCTCTCTCTCTCTTCTCTTTCTCTCTCTTTCTCTCTCTCTCTCTCTCTCTCTCTCTCTCTATGCCCTGTCATCTCTTGCTCTAGCTATTTTTCGTTATGGACACACCCATATCCTGTTTAGTTGGTATGTCGGTCTACCTGTCTCTCTTTCTTTATTTCTTTCTTTATTTCCTTCTTTCTTTCTTTCTTTCTTTCTCTCTCTCTCTCTCTCTCTCTCTTCTCTCTTTCTCTTTCTCTCTCTCTCTTTCTCTCTCTCTCTCTCTTCTCTCTCTCTCTCTCTCTCTCTCTCTTTCTTTTTCTCTTTCTCTCTCTCTCTCTCTCTCTCTCTCTCTCTCTCTCTCTCTATGCCCTGTCATCTCTTGCTCTAGCTATTTTTCGTTATGGACACACCCATATCCTGTTTAGTTGGTATGTCGGTCTACCTGTCTCTCTTTCTTTATTTCTTTCTTTATTTTCCTTCTTTCTTTCTTTCTTTCTCTCTCTCTCTCTCTCTCTCTCTCTTTCTCTTTCTCTTTCTCTCTCTTTCTCTCTCTCTCTCTCTCTCTCTCTCTATGCCCTGTCATCTCTTGCTCTAGCTATTTTTCGTTATGGACACACCCATATCCTGTTTAGTTGGTATGTCGGTCTACTGTCTCTCTTTCTTTATTTCTTTCTTTATTTCTCTCTCTCTCCTCCCACTCACTCTAGCATACTCCCATTACATTCACTTCCAAGTTCTCAATCCTTCTGACCCTCCCTCCCCCATCCCTCTCTCTCCGTCTTGTTCTATTCTTCTCTCAAATGAATTATTGTGTCTCCAGTAACATTCCGAAAAGTTCAAACTAGCAAAAACTGCTTTCTCCCATTCCTTACTTTATACAACTTCTGAATTCAACTTCTTAGTTATGCCCTCATATGTTCGCCATTGTGAATTTTTAAATGTTAATTAATTATTGCATAATGATTATCTCAAGCATTAGTATTAATGTGATCTCCCAAAGCTGTTTTAATTTGTTTTTAATTTGAATTCCAAGTCCTTTCACTATAGCAATGATCATATTATATATAATTATTTATGGTAATTGTATGATCTCCCAAAGCTGTTTTAATTTGTTTTTAATTTGAATTCCAAGTCCTTTCACTATAGCAATGATCATATTATATATAATTATTCATGGTAATTGTATGATCTCCCAAAGCTGTTTTAATTTGTTTTTAATTTTCCAAGTCCTTTCACTATAGCAATGATCGTATTATATATAATTACTTATGGTAATTGTATGATCTCCCAAAGCTGTTTTAATTTGTTTCTAATTTGAATTCCAAGTCCTTTCACTGTAGCAATGATCGTATTATATATAATTATTTATGGTAATTTTATATACTTATTTATTTACTTATTATTATGTACTTATATACTTATTATATATTTTTTTTTTTTACTTATTAATGATTTAATTCATCCATGTGTTTTTTTACCTTGTTATATTTTTTTGTTATGCATTTTATATTGTTAACTGACTTGTTTAGTCTTCGGACTTTTTAATCAGTACTTGAATAAAACCAAATATCTATCTATCTATCTAAACTGCATTTAAATAGGACCTTGCAAGCATTTCGCATGAAGACATGCGTATCTCCAGCAATTACCATTTTCACAGCTAGGCATTCGGCCCACAATGCCCCCCATTCTGCTTCATGTTTCTCTTGTTGCTTTACAAACTACTACCCGATGCTGGTGTTTATAATTATGTTACCTGTCCTTTATCAACCCCTCTTTTCCTTTCTTTTCTCTTCCTTTCTCCTCTCTTCCTTTCTCCTCTCTCCATCCCTCATTCCGTGTATTCTTCCTTCATTCCAACTCCATCCGTCATACCTTTTTTCAGGGACCTCGTTCGCCATATTCCAAGCACGATCTACGTCTCGTGTAGTTCATCTCCTTGGAGAGGCTTTCAGGAAATCATGGATGCTAACAACCGTATCTTCTGCAGTCTAGTCTCATTAAGGGGCTATATAGAGAGTATACATTCGATGATGGGAAAGAGGGGATGACCACCCCCTTCCCACCGCCCATCTCTACTTCGTCCTGGGGCAAGCCATATTCTAATTTTCAAAATCCTAGTTGGTTGTCGCCAAAGTTGACATTGTAATACAAATTGTCGTAATTGATATTGGCAAATTAAATTTTGTTTCAGGTGAACGGATACTTCTCGTATGTTGTGGGCAAATTTGGAAAAATAATTTAAACTGATTAAAGTTTTTTTCTTTCTTCTTTTCTTTTGTGTTACTATTTTCCCCTCGTCTACACATTCGGGAAGCTGGGACTTTTTAATTTATACCTTTTGTTATCGTTCTATTCTCTGTTGCGTTTTATTTCGTTTGTTTGTTTTTGCATTCATATGGAATTTGAATTACGACCTCTTCATGCTTAATCCCTCCCAGTTTTTGTATTTAGATCTAGGGATGCCATAACTTAATATCCTTCGGTTGGGATATAGCGTCCCGTTGCTTCGTGCATTTCCCGTACTTCAGATTTCAGAGGTACCTTTGGGTGTTGGTTTTTCTCTGCCTTGATTTCTCCTGTAATCGAAAGTTGTTTGCCTCCTCCAACTTTCACTAACTGAAATTACCTCTCACGTAGCTGTATCCATTATACATACATGTAAAGTCAGCCGGGAAACAAGTTGCATTTATCGGTTGCTACATGTTACATGTAAGTCGGTTATGCCTCTAGCAATACCCGTAAAGCGAGCAAGGCTGAATGAAGGCATGCCATAGAATACATTGAAAACGGGATCTCGTTTAAAGTGCTTGTCTTTAAAATAGATCAAGCATTTTTTTAAACTTTGTAAAACAAATGATGTACTTGCATTTAAAAAGTTTGTTCTAAATGTGGGACGCTCCCAATTACTTCATCTATATATAGCAACATTCAAGATTGTTTTCCAAGGAAGAGCGTGTTTTGTTATTTTAACCATATTCATTACCGATGGCACTGTAAAATTAAATGTTATTGTGTTGGTAGTGAAGGTTTTACTAAACGCTTCCCCCCCTTTTTTTTTTACCTAACCGACGCTGTTTCTATGTTTTTAAGATATTGTTTTGTTATTCGTTTCACAAAATTTCCCGATAACAGAACATTCATTTTGCAGTGCTAAAACAGTTCAATACAGTAAACCAGACGATTTTTACCATTAATATTGGATCTGGGGAGGGAGGAACGTGCCCCTACCCTATCCCCTTCTCTGGAAATATCGGAATGCAAAAAAATAAAGATTAAAGCAATATGAATGAAACACAATATCAGAGTGATACCATAAGTAGAAGGTACTGGGGCTGGGAGAGAACAAATGTGAGTTGCCAGACAGTTGATAGAGTGTTTAAAACAGTACAAATGAACGAAACATATATAGCGCAACTGGGTATTATCATTGTGTGATGGAATTTATGTACATGATATCAGCGAATTTTAAACGTTATTCTGAACTTTGACACTGGAAGATTGTGAAACAAAACTTTATTGTGTTTTATAGGAGGTAAGAAAAACCCTCAGCTCATGAAAATGTAAGTGATATGGGCGGAATAATTCGTGAACTTATGTTGAGAATGAGATCTGGTGATGACCTTTGACCCTTGATAGTGTTCAAAATCTGCGCAGACACCTGCTATGGCATAGAAAAAGATTTGATACCACATGTTGCTATAGATCACGTTGATGGCGAAACACATTAGTATGAAAGTTTCTTTTATTTGTTTTTATTTAACTAAGATAGTTTCTTGACATTTTCTTCGCCTCTCCGTCACCCCTCTTTCGATCGCCGTATGTCTCTCCTTCTCCCCCTCCTCCCTCTCCTATATCTCGCCCCCTCCCTCCCTCTTTCTCTTTAAAACCCCCTCATTTCATCTCTACCTCCCTCCCACTCTCCCTGTCTCTGTCTTACACTATCTCCCGAGCTCTTCCTCCCGCCCTCCCTTCCCTCGCCCTCCCTTTTCTATACCTCCCTTTTCTCTCTCACCTTTCCCTCCTTTCTCTCTCTCTCTCTCTCTGTTTCATGTTCTTTCCAAGTACCCCTTTCCTTTACTCTCCCTTCCCGTAAGATGTCCTTATACCTCTCTACTCTATGTCTCACTTCTTTCGTTTCATTTATGTCTTTCAGTTGGACCTACGTTTTCCCTCGTTCTCTCTTCCCTGTTCCTCCTCCTTCCACGTGTCCGTTACCCTTTTGTTTAACTGTGTCACAATCGAAGTTGGAGAAAAGTCTTTTTATGTGTTACATTATGGTTTGTCAGAGGAGATAAGAGTCCGATATGGATTCGCTAGCAGCAGCTTGCAATTTAAGCGATAAACAAATCTATCAAATCTTTATTTGATTGCAATGTCACATCTGTGCCTGAAAAATGAGTAATTGCAGCTTTGAGAAATCAATTAAGGACTACCAGAGCAATCCCTCGGCTCAGGAACGAGAGGGACATTTTGGAGAAAATCCGCGCAGAAATCCATTCCGGACACTTTGGTTAAAACATGACGTTATTATTTTACCGAGTTTGTTACTTAGAAGTGTTCTACCAATATTTTGTATATGCCGTGATGTTGTCTAAATTGCACCTGGCACTTGTAAACCGCATCCGATATTGTACGTCATTGATTTTATAAAAACGATGATGGATATGTAAACATTTAGCATGGAGTACAAATAAGCACGGATTTTGCTATTCATTCTGGTACGGATTTATAGAGATGAATGTCAAATAAGATAAGACTGACATTTAACTAATGAAGCAAAATTTGATAGGAATACGAAATCATATTTTTTAAATCTACGAAAGGTTAGACTAGAATTATTCATTCTTGATCCTTTGCTTTATTTCGCTTTTTTGTAATATTTCTTCCCAACCTTCTTCTGTTACCTTTTCTTCTCGCTCTTCTCCTTCTTTTCCCCCTCTCTTTTTCTTCATCATCTTCTTTTTTCTTCTTCTATGTCTTCTTCCCCTTCTATTAGTTTAGATAATTACTTCAGATGCAGAATATTATTAGAGTTGACATCCTTGCTATGTGCTTGTGTGCGTGTGTGTGTAGGGGGGGGGGGGGCTCCGATGTACAAAATGTAGATGCACCAACTACCTTCGACCAAATATCTCTCACGGATAAAGTTGCACTTTTGTCAGTGTGCTACCCTCCAATGGGTCATCATTATTCGTGTTAAGAAGAACATAACTGAATAAGAGTCTGTCCTTTTTCAACCAGTTTAATGCCATTTTCAATGTCATTTTAAATGCTGGAGTGGAGATAGTTGTCACATTATTTTGATTAAACCAGATCGATTCCACCTCCCGCAGGTTTAATCTCGAGTACTTTATTTCATCTTCTCGACAGAGATCGCGAGAAAGAAAGAAAAAACCAAAGAAAAGACATATCATAAGTCACCTTACTGCACTTTCGTCCACGGGCGGCACCGGATTATTTTGTTAAGATGCAGTTGTATCCAGGTCTCCCACAAGAACACAAACAAACTGGAGGCGTTACATGTGGCCAAATTATTTGACAAGAAAGGAAAAGGGAATGTTCATTATTGATTTGAATGTAATAATTATTTTTCCTTTGGGAGGGCTTAGGGGGGTGGGCTTGGTACATTATAGGGGGTAATTGCTTCGTGCCCCCGTCCCCGTAACGCTGTCCCCGTTTCGACGTTAGTATTTCAATGTATAATTCTTCATCTGTGTGGGGTGAAGCGAGTTATGTTGTAATGTTACTGAGATATCGTAAACATTATCATAAATCATACGTCACTGTCGAACGACCTCTTGTAGAATTATGATGAACGACGCAAAGTCATTTCTTACTTTTTCTTTCTCCGTTTCTGGGGCGGGATTACCATTTTTCAAACATTTTTTACGGTGCTGCATGCCTTCGCGTAAAACGACTGCGGGAGGGAGGGAGGGGGCGTCTCACATCCTCAGTAGCCATATTTCATTGCTAATGGTTTTGGTGTGTGATTATGATGGATAAACCTGCCCGTGTTTCTTTAGGCATTCCAGAGAATCTCAAAGTTTACAATGGCGCAAGATTTGTCAGAAATCTGGAGCCTTTATTGAACATGAATCAGGGAAGTCTAGTTCATGTTCACGTACATAATATCTGACATTATACCATAAACATTCCGTGTTGTGTTTTACCCTCCATCGTGTAAACACCCAGAGATTCTTGCAAACATCATGAACATGTTTGAAACAACAAGCAGTTGATATGTTTCGGATGTTTGGTTGCGATGATGGAGAATGCATTTATAGATAAAGCCGGGTACTCAGGTACTTGTCAGGTAATCAAACTATGACATACATGTTCATGTATACTGTCTAGCATTTTAGTAGGATATGTTGATTGTTTAGAGCATAAGAATTAAAGTATACTGTGATATTTTGGAATCATAAAAAATGATGAAAAATTGACGTTATGTTGCTGAAAAATCAGTGAACAGTGAAAAACACTGGACTCAGACATTGGTTTATGGGCCTGTACACTTGTGGCATAAACAGCTGGTCTAAACTTTAACTAATGATAATTATACATCATATTTAAACGCGCCTAATACTTTGTTTAAAGGCGCAGTAAATATTTATTCCCTGGTCATCGGTTCCAGGCTTACCCGCACACAATATACGCACATTCTCCACTCCCTTGTCATTTTCCGAATATGGAACCATTCCGAATGAAACCCTTTTCAAAGGAAATTGTTATTGTAACAATATTCTTCCTTACTTCCATACAAACTACAAACTAACCTCACGTGAACACAACTTTCTCTTTAATCGTGTGTATAAGAATTCTTGCGGATGTGAAGACCTACTAGGAAAACAATCAAGCTACCACACTCATTAGTTTAGAGAAGGAAGACACCGTAGATGCATAAATCATATTTACCAATCATAACATTCATTGCAGACATTAAACTTGGCAGGAGGAAGTCATAACATATAGATCATGTGTATGTTAGCTGTATCACAGGCACCCATTACATTCTTATTTAACATTAGTTATAGTCCACTGAAATGATCTGAATGCTAGAGTCGGAACATACTACATGGACTTGTATGCTAGAATGTTTATTCGCATTTGCGTGAAAGACTTAAAAAGTATGAAGGTAATTGTATACCTACTGACAATAACCATACAAGTGGGGATGGGGCACAATGGGGGCTGTAGATGGCTTCCTCCTTTGATACTTTGGACCTCAAATTTCAAATTTTGCTACCCGTTTGTGAATGTTGCTATTGTACCTCATGGGGTGCAAGCTGAATATTTATTTCTTAGTAATTACGGTAAACAATTATTGTTTGGTCTCGACTAGTGGACAAGGTGGCGACGTCGCCAGACCGTGGATCAAATGGTTCACGGTTCGAGTCCTATTACAGCACTAAATGTATTATGCCCCTCTCAACAGAAGGGTACCCGGTTTGCAGTAATATCTGCGGAGCCAGAGTAATATATGCACTTTTTAGGCGCCTTTAACGTCCTCTGGCAAGCCTGTGTTCAAATGTAATTTATTTGATTTGTATTATTATTATTATCGTTATTCTATGTTTATTATAACATGTATTCTCTTTAAATACGATTTTTTTTTTTAAATAAAGAAAAGCACTTGAATTTAGGGTTAAAGGAGTTCTTTCCTGAATTAAAAGTGAGAACATTTTCCTTGGTGTATACGTCTGCATGTTAGATGTAAAGAAACCCTCTGTTCCGTGGTGAACCAGGCGATCGGGGTGCCGTTTCAATTACCTCTAAACTCCAGACGACTTTTCCTTGATTACACATAATGTAAGAATATTGAAGCCGTTGCGTTCAATTGCAAAGTGCTGGGTGACATCACCAAGCAAGCATATGATCCTTCAGTGCCCATTTTGGGTTTTCTAATAGAGTTTTTATATCTTCCTCTTCTATTAAGTCCACTCCTGGCATTGCGTTTTATTGGGTCGAGTGGACAATAAAACCCACACTGATTTGGCTGTGTCCATTGGCATCATATCAACCTGTATGTGGATGTGACGCCAGTTCTGGAGGGGAATGGGTAGCTGTGAGGGTCAGTGGAAGTGGGAGGGAGAGGGAAAAGAGGGGGGGGGGTTACGAGGAGGGACAGGTGGACACGGGGAAAGGTTGAGGGAGAGGTGAGAAAGAGGTGAAGAGGGTAAGAGAGAGTGAGATGGGTAGGGGAGAGGAGTGAGAGGCAGAGAGAGAGAGGGAAGTGGGGGGGGGGGGGAGGAGGAGGAAGAATGGGAGAGGGTGACGGTGAGAGGGGGAGGGAGATGGGGAGTTGTAAAGGGAGGGACGGGTGGACATGGGAAAGAGTGAGGGAGAGGGGATAGCGGGAGGGATAGGGGAAGTGGTACAGAGAGAGAAACAGGTGGACCGAGTGAGAGAGAAGGGAAAAATAGAGGGATATGGGGTGAGGTGGGAGACAGGAGGGGGATGGAGAGGAAAGGGTTTGGAGAAAGGATCGAGAAGAGACGGAGAGAGGACGAAGAGGGGGTGGGTAGACACTGGGAAGGGGTGGATTTTGTAAAGGAGGCACGCACAAGTTTTTCCGTAGCAACTCGATCTACATGATCTATGAAAGTTCGTGACACGAGAGCAGTAACGCCTGGCCTCATTGCGACGTCACTTATGGCAAATGCAACCATCTTTCTGTAATACTGTAAATGAATCAGAAAAATTGATGGAGCATTTTCTTTGAGAGATGTGGAAGAAGGACAAGGATGAATGTATAATTCAAAGAACAATTTCTCTTCATAGCATAGTAATCCTTTAAATACTTGGAGGGGTAACGGACCACCAGAACAATAAGTTTGAAGTAATAAACAAGTAATTTTTAAGTATTCTGCTATCGGTATCCTTTTGTTTGTTTCGATTTGTCTTCATCTCGTGTTCCATATTACTCAATCATTGTCTTTTTCTTTTTTAGACAAACTGATTGGATATTTTCTTTGAGAGATATGGATCCCTTTTCCGGAAGGCGGGGACGGATGGATGTATTGTTCAAATAATGAAATCTCTTGTCTGTGTTGTTCACGATCAATCATTAAAATACTCGGAGTGGTAACGCACCACCGGAACAATATCTTAATCGGTTGTTTAGCAACAACTGAAGTAATAAATGAAACAATTTTCCGTTATCGATAACCTTTAGTTTTTAATTTCATTTTTTATTCCTCTCGGGTTCCATACCATTCAATCATCGTCTTCTTCTTCTTCTCCACTATTTAAAACAGAAATCCAGAAATGTTGCAGATTAAATTTTGGGGGCTTAGCAATTAGTTTTTCCATCACATTCGTGCTTTGTGGGGACATTCCCAAGGCCATTAAAAATGTTGCCCATTCTTTCTCGCCAATATAAACAATTCGAATGTGATTCCCCTGAGATCATATTCAGTTCCATTTCTAAATCACTTTAAGTTCATCTCACCTCCTCCTCTTTCTCCCACTCTCAATCTCTTCCTCTCCACCCCCCTCTCTCTCTCTCTCTCTCTCTCTCTTTATATTCTATGTGTCTTTCTCGCTCTCGCTCTAACTGCACCCCATTTCTCTTTCCTAATCAGTCTTGTTTTTAAACATATTGCTGGTGTAATAATCATGTTTTATTGCATTTTTGAACTCATGAAAAATAAGGACACATTGCTTACGTCTTTACTCTGAATCGAGCTCGTCTCATCTCATTGTTTGGTGTCATCCTAGGGATATTTTTAAACATGAATAACAAATCTATTGGCGATTTGATCGAAAACCGTTTCGAAACATTCTTCATAATCGAGATGAAGTTTCATTCATTTGAAATAAACCACTCATCAAACAAGATACATTAATGGATCGTCTTAAACTGTATTCAAAGATTGATGGAGACTTTCAATAACTGCAAACAAAAAATGGTATATAAATGAAACAGAAATTGAAGTATCGAATGATGAAAATTTACTAAGATAGATATAGGGAAAGAGAGAGAGAGAGAGAGACAGAGACAGAGAGAGAGAGAGAAAGAGAGAGAGAGAGAAAACCAGATTTTTCAACGAGCAAGATACATGTAAGGATATAGAGGGTTGGTCTAGGGTAAGAAAGAACATAAATGAAAGAAAAAACGGGGGGAAAAGTTCAGTAATGGCTGGTGAGATTAATGAGCACTGAGTGAAACAGAGCCATCATTGGAAGGATGTGGGACTCATATAAGATTTTAGATTCTTTAAGGGGTTGGGATAGAGAAAGAAAGAGAATGAGAGAGACAAACAGACAGACAGAGAGAGACAGAGAGAGAGAGGGAAGAGGGTGCACATGATTTGTCCGTCTACATATTATGCAACATTAAACAGGCGTGCGTTATTGCTTACATGTACGTGAGACAAAAACACATTCTACTGATACAGTGTACTCATATTGCCTAAATATTAAACTTTGATGTACATGTATTCATATTTTTCTTTGTTTTTGCTTTTTATACTATCTTTTCCTTTGACACATCTTCTTTTCCGCCTATCACATGTTTACCATCCTGTCTACCTGACTGGTATGGTGAGATGTGTTGGCCAATAACGTCGTCATGATCGTCTTTGTTCTATAATACCATACACAACTTCACCAACAACAATGACTATTAAAAGTACAATGTAATCTATTGGCATATTCATGATATAAATTCCTCTTCTCTCTATCACAGGTTCACCATCATGCCTCTCTTACTGGGATGTTGAGATATGTTTTGCACTTCAAAATCTACAACGTCACCAACAAAACATGATTATTAAAAATACAAGCGTGTAATTGGGTTTTTATAGACGTGTATCAATCCGATATGATTGTTTACGTCTGCATATGCATTTACATATTCATTTACATATTCATGATATGATTTTCTTTCCTCTCTCGATCACAGGTTCACTGTCATGCCTGCCTGACTGGGATGGTGAGATATGCTGGCCCTTGACGGTGGCCAGTCAGGAGGTGGAAATGGACTGCCCTGACAAACCATGGATAGATGCATCGAGTAAGTAGCATTCTTATCATGTGTATTACTGGCGGATCGGGAAGGGGGTGAGGGGGGACAAGGGGTACATGGGTGACAGCTTTTCCTCTCTTATAGCCATAATTTGCCGGGCTCACGATCAATTGGGCAAAAAGAATTTCCATTTTCGTTGTAACTTATTACAATTTGGAGTGGACTTTAATAGATTATTATTATTATAACAAATATATATATATTTCATAAACGGAGGACAACAATTTAACGACCGGGGGGGGGGGGGTGAGAACTGATGGCGAATCTTATTGAAACATTAAGTTGTTGACAGCATGATTGTCGAATTTTAATTGTTTACAATTAAGTATTTGGGTTCCAACAAAATGCGATATTTTTTGTTAAAGTCTAGTTGTGTATAATCACGCCATTTTTATTTTGTATAAATGAGCAAAAGGAAAAAGGAAATATCTGATCTGAATATCTGATTGATACACGTCTTTAACAACCCAATACACACATAGGAAAGAAGAAAAAAAAGAGCTACGATCTTTAGATGTTATTTGTAGAAGAAATTACGAAAATTAAGTATCATGTACTGCATACGTTAAACAAATTAAAAATTGAAACTAAAACAAACTTGTTAGTAATCATGATTATATGGTTCTCTCTCTAACTCCTCTCCCCCTTCCACTTTCTCTCTCCCTGTTGCTCAGAATCATTTTACAGGGCGTGTAACTCGAACGGAACATGGGCGGGGCCTGGTCATTATTCAGATTGCTTTCTTGATAGTCTCGTCACCAATCCCACATCATACCTTGCAAACGTCTCAGACGCACAACTAAAGGTAAAGTACATGTATGATTACGTAGTTACTATTAACTAACTAAACCAATATCCCATTGTTATGAGTGATATAATAGAACTGTTGTATACGATGAAGTATGCATGTGATTATATTAAAGAGGCGTTGAATGAATCGATGTAAGAGGTTGATTTAAAGAGGAAGCGTGATTTGAATGATATATCTAATGCTGGCCAATCAAATACCTAGATTATTTACATGTGCTTAAACAAAGCAAATGATAAAGTTAATCCATGACTGTGTTAGAAAAGGCAGCCCCTCCCCTGATAGACACCCCTACTTAGTTATGCACTTCCCTACCATCAGTCGCGAATTTGAAGGGGGGGGGGGGCAAAAAAGGCCCGTGAACCACTCCTCCTTTTCGGCCGAAAAGCCACATGAAAATGTTTAATTTTATTTTGATACGTATTATACGCGGTATGTTACTATACGGCGGCGTCTAGACGCGACAACTAATTACGAATCCCTATGGTATACCAGACAACCAGTCATTTGTAAAATCGCCCTTTAAAGATTTCTTTACACCATGCAATATTGTAAAGGTTTATCCAGCCAGGCGCGATATGAATCCTCTCACCCCTCACTGCCCGTACGGCATTGATGCATCATACCAAAGGCCGCAGATATATGTGTCTATTTTTATCCATATCTATGCTTCCCACCCGTGACTCACATCTTTATGGCTTAAATAGATCTTTTAAATGAGGAAGTAGGTCACGCGTTGCATTATTGGATACCTTGAAAGTGATCAATATAAATATGACAAAAGCGTATGTGTTAAAAGGAAGTAAAGCATGTGAGGTGTAATAAACCTTCTTGATAATGATTGCTTTTGTAGGGATACCACACAAAGTATGATTGATGGAAAGTTTCACCGGTGGAAACCAGAAAATGCAACATCACCTTTACAATGTTTGCTGCCTTTAAGCTTTTAAGTCTTAGCTATGATTCAAATCTAGTTCGTTCTTCAGACAAACGGACTAAACGCCTTTTAAAATAAACTAGATAAAGGGCAGATACAAGACTCAAACATCGATGCCTTGGATAACGGAATGACGCCGGACGTATTACTTTCAATAAAAGCAGATGTCTTGGGATTTTAGTTCCTGATCATACCAATCGTGTTAATACGCATTTGCATTATGTGGGCATAGGCCTACATGACGAATATTCTTTTAAATTTGTGCAAAACGTGTTTTACTTTGCACATGAATAGTGCAATCTATAAACGATGTTGAACACTCCTCTGATATTTCCATTGTTCAGAATGATTAATGCCGAAGCCGTTCTTTGTATTTACGAAAGCCTCAAGAAAAGATTATTAATAAATATTATTACATTTCAAAATTATATTACCATGCATTCGTGAGAGGCATTTGAGGTGAAGGGCTATCGCGTTAATTGCAAAGCGAAAAGTATCAGAATTTAAAAAGTTTACAATTCCCTCTTAATTCTCTCTCTCTCTCTCTATCTCTCTCTCTCTGTCCCTATGTCCCCTCTCTCTCTCTCTCTTTCCCTTTCTCCCTCTCTATCCATATATGAAGAGTTTCATTCCAAAAGGAGCTAAATCCACTTTGGGTACTTCTGAGTAAATCGCCTCATTTTATTTCTCCACTTTCCCTTCAGCCATGTACCTTCATGCTGTTATATATGTTAAAGGTGTCAACCTGGACCAATAATATTTGATTTAAAAAAATCTAGAAGTTTTTTCTGATTTTTTATTAATTTTTAGATTTTTATTTTTCGTGGATTTAGCTCCTTTTGGAATGAAACATGATGTTGTACCTTAAAATTTGTAAAATTTTAGAATATTTTCTCAATAAAGTCACTGAAATGTATTTGAATTCAGTAGAAAACCTTTCCTTTTAAATAATAACAGTGAAATCACATCTAAAAACACCTTTGGAAAAGAAAGTAAACAACGTATCACTGTTTCATTCCAAAAGGAGCTAAATCCGTTTCATTCCAAAAGGAGCTAAATCCATGTTTCATTCCAAAAGGAGCTAAATCCATAAATTTTAATAATTTAGTAAAAATCAGAAATAACTGGTATATTTTTTTCTTATCACATAGTATTGGTCCAGGGCGACACCTTTAACATAAATAACAACATGAAGGTACATGGCTGAAAGAAAAATGGAGAAACAAATAAGTTGATTTATCCAAAGTGGATTTAGCTCCTTTTGGAATGAAACCAATTTGGATTTAGCTCCTTTTGGAATGAAACATGATATTGTAACTTAAAAATTTCATACTTCCTGGTGAAATTTTAGAATGTGATATAGTGCATTTTGTTCCCATGTAGGAAACCATTATTTTAAGAAAAAAAACTCAGTTTTGGTAAAATATGGATTTAGCTCCTTTTGGAATCAAGCTCTTCATATCTCGATCCATCTCTCTCCTCCCCAGCACTATACGAGCACCTAATCCTATCCTTCTCATTATATTTTAAATTCCACTCCCTTTAATAATAATAATAATAATAGGCATTTCTATAGCGTCGTCTATCTAGAAATTCTATTCAGAGGCGCATTAGTTATTACCCTGGCTTTAGCCTAGCTGCCATTAAAGCGCTCCAGCATTTCAAGGAATTAATTCCTGCAAGGTAACCATTTACCTCACCTTGGTCTAGTGTGGCAAATGAAGATTAATGCCTTGTCAAAGGACATTAGTGCCGTATCGGGGATCGAACCACGACCTCTAAATTTAAGTCAAGAGCTTAAACCACTCGACTACGACACTTCTAAACACGCACACACACGCACACACACACGTACTCTCTCTCCCTCTCTCTCTCTCTCTCTCTCTCTTTCTCTCTATTATATATATTTCACTCTCCAATCCCCTCTTCTTCCTTTTGTCTATCATCTCTGCTTCTCATCCGCTCTTTCCCTCTTACTGTCTTCACATCTTCCGTAGATCACCCTTTGTGACCGTTTTAGAAACAAACCTATTTTTATTAATCCATACTTCCTACCGAACTCATATCTATATCCCCACCCTATAATATGTTGTTACGTCTAAAGTCGTCAAGATGTAACATTTGATTGAGGGAAAAACCCTTAATGGGATATATCATACATCTTTTGCAAACAATTCCCAATGAAAGAGTGATGGTCGAAGTCTATGCTCGGATTCCCTTGTAAACAAGGCAAAACAAAACATCGAAGTAGGCGGGAAAACCCATTCGCAAGTTCTCAATGGTTATTCACCTCTTGGAAAACAGGGCATTTAAAACAAAACAAATTCGTAATCCATACATCCTTCCCTACTCATATCTATATCCATACTCGATGCCGTGTTGTGTAACGTCTAAAGACGTAAAGACGTTACATTTGATCGAGGGAAAACACACAATGGGATATATCATACATCTCTGTCAAACAATTCCCAATGAAAGAGTGATTTCCAAAGTTTACGCTCGGATTTCCTCGTTAACGAAGCGAAAACAAATCATTGAAGTAGGCAGGAAAACCCATCGTCAATACCTCTATGGTTATTCACCTCTGGGAAAACAGGGCCGTTTTTAATAATCAAAAATGTTTTAGACAGTTCAATACAACTCTGTTTTCGACACTTGAGATTTCGATTGATAGCTTTGGGTCTTTTTGTTGATTGCTTGATATGGAGAACAAACGCCAGCTCAAGTTCTTTGAAGTGCAAGGTGTTTTTAAATAATTATAATTTTCAAATCACTGAGGATATGCTTGGTTTGCTTTTCTGTGGAATATCAAGATGAGTTGTTTTTTAGGTCATTTGGGAGTCCAAATTAAAGAGGAGGTTGATTTGTGGGAGAGACGTCAGTTACTTAACACTATATTTTGATGAATGTCCACTAAGAATTGCACTTCATATACCCCATATTCGAAATATTACAACAAATAAGCCCGGAGGCAAGTTGGGACTAAACTTTTATGTCGCGTTTATGTTTCGACCAGTGATTTCTGTGTGCAGTGCATGGGGTTTTCACAAGGACCGAATGTTCGTATCATGATGGTGGGCCCCTCCCAGGACCTTACTATAATATAAACGTAATGTATAACCAGCCTTTCTCAATTGTTTTCGATTGGTCTCTTACACAAGTCAAATGTTGACCGTACCAGAATTCAATTTCTCTTCAAGTACGAGGTGTCTTTGAATGATTACAATTGCCAATTCGCTGTAAGAGTGCTTTGTGTGTGTTGAATTGTACCTGTAGAATATCACATTGGCCTTGAAGGTGGTTGGGGACCGAATTCTCGGGAATTTCATGCATCGTTTATGACCGCTGTGGGAGTCGCGTAGCGTTCTAGGTGTCAAATACCTCTCAGAGCGGCGCCGCTGACGAAAAAGAAAATGCGTTAAAGATAAAGCTGAGGTCTGTTCACCCCTGTTCACCTCTGTGGAGGACTTCGTGGTCTATTCACTTGACTCTCAATCCCAGGGTTCAGGGTTTGAATCCCAGCCCGGTACTAATGTCCTTCGGCAAGCCATTTATGCACAGTTGCCACTCGCTACCCATGTGTGAATAGCAATTGCTGGGGTAGTAACATTTGCAGGGCCTTCAGGAAGACCTTCATTGATGGTTGATGTTTGGTGGTTGATGATCAGAAGGGCTTATGTTGTTAATAACAATACGAACAATAACAATGACCAAACAAATACTGATAATAATAATAATAAAAATAACAATAATCATAATAATCCTAATAATGAGATAACCAGGGAAAAAAATTAATATTTATTTTTCGGGGGCTACTTTTCAGTTTTCAAAGTTGCCCGAATGAAAATAACATTCTAAAATTTGTTTTGCATTGAACTCTATGCAAATTTAAGGGGGCTCTTTTCTGATTTTTGGGGGATCTTTTGGGCATTTCGGGGGCTATTTCGCCCTGAGCCCCCGTGTATTTTTTTCACTGGAGATAACATTCTTGAAGAAACTGTCTAGTCGAGGCAATTTGGAGAGTTCGATTATGAAGTCCACATTAATTGGTGTAAACCGTAAGGTTTTTGGAATATTCGAACTGATAAGAAATCGACTTATAATCTCGCTAGAAGTAAGATGCACTGCACACATAATTGGATTTATGGAACCACACCTACATGTAGCATTACAGTTTGGCATAACCTTTTAACCTGTTTCTAGGTATGTTCTGTATATAAAGGCGTTTGAAGAGCTGTCCTCTCCAGGGACCATTACTCCAATAATATTCTTTGAAAACTGAAATATGGCAAACAAAGAATGAAAACAGCTCACGCAATATTCTTGACCTTTAACAACTTGAGCAACACTAAACCTTCTCTTTAAATAAAGGAGTGCGCCATTCACGAGTCACAAATGCCTTCAACCCTGCGGCAACAACCCTATTCCTATCGCAATCGGCACCTGATTTTCACTCTCATGACTCTTGAGTTGGGAACTTGATTAGGGCTCCGTGTTTAAGGACATGGATTCCCATCTCTTGTCATTTATCAGTCTTACTTTATAGATTATCGGTATGCTTTTCAACGCACCTGCGAAGATGATAATGTCAATTGGTTATATAACGGAAGAGAGAGCCCTTGAATCGCGGGGATGAGAATATCTGTAACTTGAATGAAAATGTTTTTGAAGATGTTGTGATATGATTCCTTTAATTTCGTTTGCTTTGGGTCGCTTGAGAGTCAAGTCGTCTATGTTCCAGGAAATTTCTCTTCACTCTCTCTCTCTCTCTCTCTCTCTTTCTTTCCTTCTCTATAGTTATGCCACTGTCTCTATCGATGTGTATGTGTTCAACTCCATCTTCCCTCTTTCTTCTCTCTCTCTCTCTCTCTCTCTCTCTCTCTTTCTCTCTTTCTCCCCCACCCTTTTCATCTCACTCTCCCGCTATCCCATCATTCCCTAGTTTTCATATTATCTACAATTCCGTTGTCCCTTCCTTAAACTATTGAAAAATATATAAAAAATAAACCGCAATAACAACTGGGTATGCCCATTCAAATGAACCCCTTCCCTATTGCTAGAGAGCCAAAATCTAACGTTATTCTGAAGTATCTTTATAAGCATCTCATGGTATTAATACTCCTTTTCGTCAAAACCTGCAATCGGATCGCTAATAAAAACCGTAATAAAACATTCGAGCAATGTTTAATTATGCGCGATGCGGGTGTTTAAATTCGTATTTGCATTCCGAAATTCTCGTGGGGAGAAAATGACAAGCATCGGGGAAAGCTGATAGCATCGCCGCGACGTCCACGACGCCCAAGGCTACCCGGTGTGAGAAGGTCAGAATGGCGCCACACTCTCCATGGGCTTGGCTGATATACACAGCGTGTTTCGTGGATGTGTGGAGGTGTCCCAGAGAGTTTTGTTTTTATTTGTTTTATTGTTGACGATTTGGACATGTCGTTGTGCTGTGTACGTATTAGTTGATTATCTGCTGACTTACACGTATGAAATTGCATGCAAACGGATGCACCCTAAGGTATAATTAAGCTGAATTATATGATTAAAGGTAATACAAAGGTTTGGTATGGGGTCATGAATTTGGTTCAAATGAACATATGGAAGCATATGCGATCCTACAATATTCGATATGATATGATATGAAATTTTAAATAATAAAAACTCTTTATGTTGTATAGCTCCCTCTCAAGGTCAAGATATTAATTAAGCTATAAAACAATCATATGTTTCTTGACTAAAATCGACCGATTAGCTAGCTATTCCCGCTTGGAAATATCACAACTACATATTCTGAGATTTTCATGGTCGCAGCTACCATTGTACGACCGTAGGCGCTATTTGAAATTTATCAAAATTTACTGGCATCCAAATATATCAACATTGTAAAAAATCACTTTCCATTCAATTTTCAAAATTTCCCAAAACTTTGTATTACCTTTAAA
Organism: Strongylocentrotus purpuratus; assembly: GCF_000002235.5. Classification (NCBI taxonomy): domain Eukaryota; kingdom Metazoa; phylum Echinodermata; class Echinoidea; order Camarodonta; family Strongylocentrotidae; genus Strongylocentrotus; species Strongylocentrotus purpuratus. The sequence continues at coordinate 4,981,676 of NW_022145604.1, read as the reverse complement.
GGAGAGGTTAGGGTCTGGTGAAGATAAACAATGAATTACATTATCAGAGTGCTTTCAATTATACTAGAAATTAGTTCTTGACTATGATATTTTTGTTATGTGCGTTTCATTGAATATTGCAGTCACGCCGCACCCAAAAGGCGTGATGAACAATTTAAGCTTATTTTACTTGTCAGCTATTTGTGTTCAGGACATACAAAATCTTGGATCAGCTTGCGGCTGTTCCACTTCTTGCATTACCGACACGGTTTCACAAAGTGGCCATGACCTTGCACATTAATGCGTCTTCGTTACATGAACATTCGAGCACTTATTGGACCCAGACAATGTTTAGAGGCTAATGGAGTGTAATCTAGCCCAAATGCCTTAGCGTAATGATGTCAGGAGCCCAGGTGCATTAGGGGGGGGGGGGCTATATAGATGGATAAAATGCATTCTCTACAGACACTAGGGTGCTGACAACATAATTACTTGATCTAAATCTTATAAAGATTTCTTTTTTAAATGCCTGGTTTGTTGAGTAGCATTGTATGGCTCTAAAATTTGGACAATCAGGAGAGCGGAGGAAATGTTGATTGACAGATTTGAAATATGGCTGTGGAGAAGAATGGAGGGAATTAGTAGGAGGGATAGAGTCACCAATGAAGAAGTGCTGGATAGAGTGGATGAACACAGGAGCCTGAGAAAAATAATCTGGACACGGAAGAAAAATTGTATTACATGCTCAGGGACATCTTGAAAAGGAAAATAGACGGTAAACGGGGGTCCGAAGGGGAAGACCAAGAATTTGGATTGTGCCGGACTAGATAAGTGACAGATCATACTTATGACATAATTAAGAAGAAGGCTAAAGATAGATGAGAAAGATAAGGAAAGAACCGACTAAGACTCTGGTGTATGGACCTGCTTTAGGCAGACCGCCTGGGAGAAAATTCATATGAACACGGCCATTGGGTGAGCTGAGGATGTGGGAAAGGAAAGGAAAATATATATTATTTTTTTCAGGTATCGTCTCCTTTAATATCTCCATTAATCTCTCTCTGTCTCTTTGTCACTGTCTCTGTCTCTGTCTGTCTGTCTCTCTCTCTCTCTCGCTCTCTTCTGTCATTTTTCATATATTTTTCTGGCCGTTTGCTGGAGGGGTTGTGTCCCAGATGAGAGAGATAGTTACGTCACCGGACATTTGGTCAGTTACTTCATAGAGCTCGAAATAGTTCCCTCAAATAGAGATTGCACATGGGAGGGAACTATTTTGAAAAACCATGATTTAACCTATGTCACAACTATCTCTCTCAATACGCTATGCCTCTACCTCTTCCCTTATAGCCATGACACTGATTAAGTGAATGATGTAGAGTGCCGACCTGATTAGATAAGTGATGTGATGGTTAGGTACTTTACGATCTTTGCCGCGTAGGAAATCATTCATTTACATAGATAAAGTATTCAGGTCGAATCTTTATCTCTTACTTTGCTGTTCTAATTTACATCTGACCCCCGCCCCCTCCATGAACTATTTCCTGCGTTCCTTATCCTTACGGAATGGGTTTTCACTAGTTCTTTTTAATTATTTTCTACATTGTCTACTTCGTGTCCATTGCCCCGTTCTACCAAGATTAGTTGTATAAATCACCTGTCTGTCTGTATGTCATGTGTTCGTCTGGCCTTCTCTGTCTCTCTCGCTCGCTCTCCTTTTCTCTCGATCTCCCTCTCTTTTTGTATCTGTCTCTCTATCTTTGACTCCTCTCTCTCTCTCTCTCTCTCTCTCTCTCTCTCTTTCTCTTGGTCTCCCTCTCTATGTCTGTCTCTCTGTCTCTCTCCTTTTCTCTCTCTTTTTCTTTCCCTGTTCACTCCGTTCACGATGTCTTTATTCAGAGTTGTCGGTAATCACAATTGCCAACAGGAACTGATGACGATACAGTCATGTGATGTGACAACAGGTATTAGTGCTTTTCTTTTCTATTCACCGCTTCCATGTTATATGGCTACCCTTCCTTCAAATGTCATGTTCATCCTCATTACCAGAACAACGAAACAATCACCGCTGCATCCATCTGGTCGGAAACTTCTCAGCAAGGTGTTTGCAAACATCGTTACAATCGTTACATCGATGGCGAAGACGACGACCAGACGAAATTAGCCACCTCAATGAAATCTTAGAAGTCTGACCGTTCGTTTATCAATATTGCACACTGCTTGTGTTACTACATTTGGCTAGGGGGCAGGAAGGGACTATTGACTTATTGATTTCAACTCCCACCTTTAATTAGGACGCAGACCTAATTTGAGAACAGCGAGCTACAACATGTAGATCAATAGACTGTGAGGTAAAGATGACGACGATTTTGCTGAAGCATTGACTTAGCTCTTCACCTTCTTCTGTCAACTAATGTAACATTAAGTTAAGCTCCACTGTCGTCTTTTATCACAATGTACTTTTTTGTGTGTGAAATGTACTCCAAATGATGTGGCTATGATTTCTCTCTGTGGCGGACAAAGAGACTTTGCACATGCGCAGTCATTGTTAATGAAAGCCTCTCACATTGGTAATCCCGTTGCATGTTTTTGCTTAGACATAATGGCCCGAATTCACAAAGCAAGGTTTGAGCTCAAACCTCCTTTTGTTTCGCCAAACCTCCTTTTGTTCTTTAAAAAACGCGTAAAACGCGTCATATGACGTACGAAAACCAAGGTTTGTCGACAAACCTCCTTTGTGAATTCGGGCCCTTGGGTAAAGAGGTGGATGGGAGAAAATGATATATGCGTAAGACTAATTACTGGTCAGAGGTTAACGTATAGATAAAAAGAAATTGACATCCACTACAATGAAATAATGAGTCATTCCTCAGTTCAATAATTGAAGTCAATGTGAGATGGTTTATTGAATTGGGAAGTGACACATTGATATACAAACATTGGCATATCGTTGATATCTAACACATTTTTTAGAGGAGAACAAACACGCCACACGATAAGAACAAAGACGTTATTGAAATAAAAAGCGGGAAAATGATTTTGTTGTTGATATATTACGTAAATACCGCTAAAAATAAAGCATTCGTCATACTTACATCGTAGCTATTTTGTTAACAATTATCTTATTACCCTATGCTCCTGATATTGAAACAAAAACAAATTAAAGAACAAACATTGATAGTATTGTACTTATTCTCTTTACAAATGAAAACGATATTGTCTGTAATCTTTGTAGTTACATTGAGCTAGAGTAGATGAAATCCCCAGCGTTACAATTTTTTAACGGTTTTTGACATATCGTCAAACGAAATAAATGCATAAATTGTCTTGCATTGACTTCCCACGCAAGCGTTTGTTGTGTATGCATGTTATTAATTATCGATCCCACTATTGATCGTTACCCTTAACTCGTTACAATTTTCAGCATTGCGGAGACGTGTCAAACATAATTATGCGTGAAAAGCGATGCACTTCTTTTTTACCGCTTAAATTATTTCTCCAGCTGACTCGGCGGTTTAACGGTTATTATTACAGTTGAACAATTATACAATTTGGAAGGTGAATGACATCTCTTTGGGGGTATTCACTCGAGAAAAAAAAATGAATGACTGTGGGATGGGGTAGAAAAAGGCTCTGTTGACATGTTTGCCCCCCAAAAAAATCTTTCCAGCAAAAGTGTGTGTTATAAATTCCGCTTACATTAGTAATAATAAGGACTATAGATAAACTCTTCAAAATAGCAACGCATTATTAATATAATTAGGCCTTTTATTATTATTTTCATCATTACTACGATTGTCATTCTTTATTGTTATTATATTTATTAATATTCTTATTATCATTATTATTATTATTAATATTACTTTTAGTAGTAGTACTATTAATTTGTCTCATTCATTTTAACCAAAAAACGCTAACCAAAACAAAAGTTCGTACATGTAAATCGTCAGTTGTCACCAAAAAGGCTGATTGCACTTGACGGAGAAAAAAGGTAAAAGGTGAGGGGGCGGGGGGTATCTGACATGTATCGTACTTAGATGTGTATTGGGCTTCATTAAATTCCTTCTACTTATTCTAACCGTCGATATTAAGAGTCAAATGTTTGGTGTGTGTTTTCAAGTTGATCTGTTTTCACTGTTGGTCATCATCATCGAGGATTGAAGCTGAGATATTTTCTGCATTATTTTCATTATTAAATACTAACTGATTTAGATGCGTTTCCGTCAGCCTGGACTATCAAAAATGCACTTCAAGCTACACTGCTAGAGCATGTCCCCGCATGTAGGATAATTTGAGAGCATTGAGATATTAAGGGGGAGCCAAAGAAATGTTGTCTGGATTTTGTTCCTTTTGGAGCTCCCTGTTCAAGGTCTTAAACATCCTCTGATATTTCGACGTACATTAAGGTGAGATAGTGGTTTGTATCATGCAATAATCATTAATCATAAGAATGAAAATAATAAATAACAGACTTTTAACGGATGCAATATTGCCAATACTTCAAGAATGATTGTGCAGTTACTGATTCGTAAGAAATGCCATTTACTGCAATGTATATCCATTATTCCACTTCAAGTGCTTATCTACGAACGCTTCTCTCCATAAATCATTTTTTACTGTTGCGTTAGCTTAATACCATCCATTTGATATCGAAATAAATAGCGAAAAAGGGCCCATCAAAGGTTAATTTTGCTTTTCGCTTTAACCCTCGATCAATCGTGAACCCAACCTAGTTGTCTGCGCTATCATGTTATCACAGGAGCATACACTGTTGTGCATTGGCTTATATCCATTTTGACATGATAGCTCTCCCTTGACAATACCCCAATTTTTAATCCTCCTTATTCTCCTTTGATAACTGTGATCTCATATTCAACCTAAAGGCTTTTAGGGAGTCAGTCAGCCGTTCGGGATTGTAATATTCTTTCGACTAGACATCCAGTGGGGTCGTATCTGCATCTATATTGGTGGTGAAAACAATTTTGTATTTTTATACTTGATTCGAGATGTTATTTGCTGTCTGATGGAGACGAGTTCACAAACTGACCTTTTACAAGTAAACTGGATCGTCTACGTTTCTCTAATTTGACCTGGAATTATATTAATAATAACAAACTAAATTTAAAGATGAATTATACACCGCCTGTTTTGGTCGCTTATGATGATTTTAGGGCGTAATGTTGTATGAATCTGAAATGTAAATGACATTTCCATATACAGTTGGTGTATATATTAATTGTGTTCCTGTTATAGTACAGAGTGTCTTCGGTAGACTTAGTCGAAATATATTCATTCATTTACTATAAAAGCCTTAGATTTATCAAATAAATTTATCAAGACTGTCATGTGACACATAGATATAACTGGTTGGCGTAGCCCATATACTGAGCAGTAAAGTAGAATTTCTAATGGGCCTCTTTCACCCCCTCCCCCCCCCCAAGAAATTACAACGGAGAAACGATTTAAAAGTCAAGTTATTTTTTAAATAATTATTAAATTGAATTGAATTGAATTTGCAATTGTTGCCCCCCCCCCCCCACCCCACAGAATAATCCTGGTTACGCCACTGCATGAAGCTACAATAATGGAGTCATCTCGTATTGACATTGGTATGTAAGGCTTTGTATCCCACCGTGCGGAGGAATTTAAAGGCTCATTTTCGCTGCACCATTCCTTGACGCTTTGCGTGTCTGTTGCATTAAAGGTAAAGACCAGTTATGGTCATGCGATTGCATTGTGAAAGAAACGTTGTGGAATCGATCAGAAAAGGTTGATCATCTAGCATCTAGCATCTGCAAGGTTCTGGAATCATCAAAATGATAAGAAATTTGGCCCATTCTTCGTAAAGTTACAAGCACAATACACAGAAAGATGTATATGGGACTACCCTATATCTCTCACAGACCATGAGAGAAACAAATTTACCAAATATATGAATTAGTAGGCGGTTTCCCGGCAAATTTTTTATCATCATGTATTAGTCAAAACATATTCTTTCACATGATTGGTAATGAGAGCTTCCATTTCATTTTTTGAAATTGGGGCGTTTCCAATACTGGTCTTTACCTTTAACAGCGAGTGTGTTCCCACTGGCCTGCAAAATGCTGTCGCGAAAGACTTTGATGGTTCGCCTAGGCCATGAAATATACGCGCCCTGCATAGCTTGCATGACACCGTAGACACGTGCCCCCCCCCCCCCCCCCGGTCCCATGTATTAACGTTGACAATGGACGATCGATGTTTTAAGATAGGACGTGATAAAATTAATAGAGGGTTTTTTGTAATGTGAAAAGGGTCGAACAAATCCCCCCCCCCTACTCTCACACTCACAACTCGCTATAATGGCCTGTATCTCTTGCATTCCATCTACCTTGTAATCAAAGACTGATGTCCCCTCCCCAATGACAAAGTAACAGTGTCAAAATGGTACGCATATCAATTCCCGAGAACAACAAATTTTTCCCATAAATAAGAGGGTGTGTGTGTGTGTGTGTGTTTAGGGGGGGGGGGGGTGGGTAATGGTAACAATACATTGCATGCTGCGCTTTGATACACGACAATTTACTAAAATTACAATTTTATGTGATGTAACTTTTTTCTCATAATTGTTATTGTCTAAAGTCTCGGCAATTTTAGATGTTTGACAAAAAAATGTCTAAGTAGCCCACAAATCCTAAATCACTGAGTATGGGTCCGATGATCATCAAGTATTCATGGACATGAGAACGAGATAATACGACGGATGCCAATTTCCAAGATTGGCAGTGAATTCCCAACATCGCAAGCTAAACCTGTTTCTCCGAAAACACGATTATATGTCAAGATAGATTCTCCCATTTTGTCTGATGTCAAATAAGTGAAACGCCGAGCCAAAATAAGCACCACCACTTTTGGCACTTAACGTGGCTCAAAGCATTTTATGAATTCACAAGCGGCACTTCTACAGATCTTCCTTTACCCCCTCGGCGACTTCGCAGCGACGTTTGTAAGCTAAATTCGTCAAATAAACACATTCATTCATTGGGTATGGCACTTTATGCATCCAAATGACACCCTTAAGACATGTCACCTTTCAGATGGAAACATACACCGAATTTATTCAGATATATACAATGTCTTATCTTCCCTTGGGGTGGTCAATGCAAAAACATACGTCCTCGATTTGAATGCACCTGGTCACAATTCACTTTTGATCATTAGGTGGAGAGAAGATAATTTACGTTTTAGAGGGGAGTTTATACTTATTTTGTGTACTTAGCTCCATCTGGGGGATCCCTTAAGCCAATTCGTAAATAGCTTTGGAACGCATGACCCCAAAATATCCACCTATTATTTACACAATGGATATGTCCCACTTGTACATTTCAGAATAATCACCGCCGAAGTGATGGGGGTGTTTCATGAATACTGATTACATAACATTCATGAACACGATACCAGTTTCCGTCTCGATGGGTTTTACAATTTGGGAACAAATCACCTTTATCTGCCCATGCGCATATATTATTTACGAACTGGCTTATAAAGCTAAATTCGTAAGTAATTGCTAATAAAAACAATGAAAAGTATGATGTTCTGTGCGTTCTGACATGTGATGTGTTTTCCCGAAAGATTCGAAACTACATGTATATGAAGGTGATGTACGAACGCATTATAACAATGCAAACAATTGACATCAAACCGTGTTTTATGCATTTCACACCAATTTACACTGGACTAAAATGTTATATTGTTGAAATTTATTAAGAGAACAAATGATATTTTGATTAATGATGGTTTTCAATAATTTAATTACCTAAGTACTATTTGAATTGAAAACTGATTACATATCTTGTTTTACTTGTTATGTATTAAACTTGAAATCTCTAAATAAAAGAACAAAAATAGCATACCTACAGTATACCAATGTGACAATTTCTCCAATTGTGTTTGTTTGTAGAAGACTACTTTTAAGTAACCCTTTCCTCATAATTTGAGATTATATACCAAATGCTTTTGCATACAAGTCTTGTGATATAGTAGTTGATTAAGTTTCTACGAATACGGCAAATTAGTAATTACATAAAACATTAGATTATAGTATTCCTGTCATTAGTTGTTGCATATTGTTTGTGCCGATCTTCAACGATTGCAAACTAGCGATTAAAGTTAGTTGATCAAACGTAGCATATGAAAGGTTAATATGGAAGTAAATTAACCTCTTTGCGATGTAAAGATACGTTAAGATTTTTTTTTTTAAAGAGAACGCTGTGGGAACACTCCTAAGCATCTTTTTTAAATGGATCGTTATTCGAGACACCCCAAGGAGTGCATCCTTCTCATTTGATGTCAAACGGAATTTGACGAATCTCTTGCCCCAGCCCCCAGCTCCCCCCCCCCCATCCCCTCCCTCTCCTCCCTCTCCTCCCTCTCCTCCTCCTCCATCTCAATCCTGTTCAGGTCTGTCTTCACCAGTAAATAAAGGGGTTAAAGTGAGGTCGGTTTTCCTTGGCGTTGAAATGGGTATGTTACAACGAGACCCGGTTTCACACCTACACAATGTATACACAGGGGCGTATCCGAAGGGAGGAGGGGTTGCGTGTACTCTGCCTAACTGTGCTAATTTTCAATACATGCATGTACCAATACCAAAGTGCCGCCCAATATTATAAAGTTTTGTCCACTCCCCCTGCCAGTATGTGACGGTATTATTAATTTACCTCTTAAAGAGATCCGGTAACTTTGTCTCAGATTCTGAAACAAAATTCTGGATTTAGCTCATGCTGCAATGATAATTATAAACCTTTAGGTCAGTCAGGAACCCTATGACTTTTACAAGCCGATCGCCTGTCTGATTATCAAGATATTTATGATTGGAATTACACATTTTGAAAACCGTTCGCCTGACGGTTTTCATAACACTACAGTCTATAGGGGAAACGAGTATGGTAAAACCGGTCACTCGAAGATTTTTACTTTTTTGAGGCACTTCTTGATCATTTTGAAGCGCAATTTTTTTAGGGCTTCAATATTACACCAAATCACAGACACTGATAACACGTAGGGCCGTGTATCTCAGATTTAACATTGTTAAACGATCCCTTTAATTATTGTTTTGTTCTTATTTTGTTCCTTTTCTTTAAAAGGGGTTTGCTTAGGGCATCGGGCTTACTAGTTAAATTAAAGGCAAAAGAACAGGGTCACACACAAAAAAACCTGTCCCATGACTCCACCACTGGTGGAGTCGATGGATTCGCGTTTGGGCATCGAGTCTTGAAAGAGAAGAGTGGATTCAATGGGCAAGAATGTTCCATCTATTTTGCCAGTGAGAGCCAGTGTGTCTATGATTTCGTGATTGGTTGTGACAAACCCGACCCTCTAGTGATCCGCTGCTGAGATATAATCAAACAGATGTAAGCCTGCATTATTATCGGGATATCTCCAGCAGATGAGGGGATCTTAAAATTGAAAACAAAAGTGGGGGAGGGGGAGGGTGGATATGAATTTGCATTAATATGTTATGCCTTATACCCCTTGTGACGCTTTAATCTTTTCGATCTTCTGAAACAAAATTGGTGAATGGTTAATGCTCCATTCCCTCGTCTGGTAACCCTTACCTTTCCAAAGTGTTTCCTACTCCAGTTCTCTTTTTATGTCTCCATCCTGATCTCTGCCACTCTCTTCTATCAATCGAATTTCTCTATCTCTCTCCCTCTCCCTCTATCTCTCTTTCTCAATCTATCTTCCCCTCTATCTCTACCCCCTTCTCTCACTCTCTCTTTCTCTCTCCCTCACTCACTCTTACACACTCTCTCTCTCTCTCTCTCTCTCTCTCTCTCTCTCTCTTACCGCGACGTGATCCTTGTACCTCCTGACAGCTCATTTTCCTCATATTTCTCCCATCCATTTATTTATCTCTCTCTCTCTCTCTCTCTCTCTCTCTCTCTCTCTCTCTCACACCCTTTCTCTCACCTTCTATGTTGTCTGTCTCTACTTATCCCTCCCTCCCTCTATTGTCGATCCTCTTTCTCTCTGTATTCTCTTGTTTACAGGGAACGTAGCCAACTGGACGTCTTGTTTTGTTCTTGTTTCTCTCTCCCCTCTCTCTTTCCCTTCCTCTCCCCTTGTCTTCATTTCTCCCTTTTCATATTCCCTCATTTCCACCCCCTCTCCTTTCTCTCTCCCTTAAGTTTCTGCCTCTCCGTCGGTTTTATCCATCCCTATACGTCTTCCCAACATCAATACCAAACAAATCACGGTATTTCAAAATTGATATTAAATACTCCCCAACCTGCTTCTGGCAATCAAGCGATTTATTCTGATGTACCTGACCGAAATAACTGTGACAAGGAGAGGCACGTGTGCGGTTGTCGTTGGGAAGAGAAGTTATGAAATACAACGATGAAGATTTTTGGCGAGCAAGAGAAATTATGTTCGAGTTTTTACATTGAATGGAAGAGTTATTGTCCTGGGCTTTGCCATCAATCTAACTTATTGATGATGAGACGACAAACTCTTTATTGTGCTCTCCGCCCCCCCCCCCCCCTTCCTCCGCCGTGGGCATCATCTTAGTGTTTTACAGGGCGCGTGTGCATGGTTGGGTTGTGATTTTGGGACGAATACGTAATAACTTTTCCGTCAGTCTTGGACACGCTTAGATCATTGTTTTTATTTTATTTTAGAACAATCTTTCCAAATATTAACTTGTTCTTTCATATTTTGCCGCCATATTCGCGCAAACTTAATATAATCGGGCGATCAGTGGCGTAGCGTGGGCTCCGTCATTTGGGGAGGGGTGGTACCAGTCTTTAGTCAACTAGAACAGTGTTTTTCAACTTTCTTTGATAGTCAGGGCACATTTTTAGGAGGTAAAAAGTTTCGTGCCATCCCAATCAAAAACTCATGAAAGAGGATTTGTTTTTCATCCCTCGTATACATAGACGAACGGGCACATTGTCACGTGGGGGCTGTAAGGGCTTCCCGAAAATATACTATCCACATCTCAATATTGTGAGCGAGCGACATTTTCTGCCCTTTACTAACGGCATGAATTTAGTCATCAATATACACTGTACTTTGCGGTCATCTAGTTGCAATGAATCATGCCAATTTATCATTTTTGCGACCAGCGAAGCAAACAAGCGGGAAAGACACTTTGGCCAAAGGTAAAACAAAAAACGAAAACATATTTGTGGGTAAATGGATTATTACAACAACAACAAAATCGTCAAAAGGGACGCGTTGCAGGGAATCGCCCATCAGACAATGTTAAATCTGAGATGCACGGCCCTACGTGTTATCAGTGTCCGTGATATGGTGTAATATTGAAGCCCTAAAAAAGTTGCGATTCAAAATGATCAAGATTTGCCTCAAAAAAGTAAAAATCTTTGAGTGACCGGTTTTACCATACTCGTTTTTCCCAATAGACTGTAGTGTTATGAAAACCGTTTGGTCAACGCTTTTCAAAATTTGTAATTCCAATCATAAATATTTTGATAATCAGACATGCGATCGGCTTGTCAAATCATGGGGTTCCTGACTGACGTAGAGGTTTATAATTATCGTTGTATCATGAGCTTATTCCAGGATTTTGTTTCAGAATCTGAGACAAAGTTACCGGATCCCTTAAACATATTTCGTTTAAAAAACACAGTAAGTGGGTTAAAGTAAGTGGTAAAATACTGGGATACAGTATATATAAATCATTTTCCCTGGAGGAGAGTGTGAGATTAGGTGATCTACATCATAAAAAGTATTTTCAGAATCTAGAGGAATATCAGGAATATTTTTTACGGTCTTTCATATCAATCACGTGTACATATTTTTTGGTAAGCTCTTTATCTAATATTAACAAATCGAAGTTTAGCTAATTTCCCGCGAGAAATAAAACGATTGAACTCCCTGTTGTGAACGAAATTATATTAAATAATGTAATTTGCATAAAGTTAAACTTCGAAAAAATTACCTGGAACAAAATTGAATACAGTATGAAATTTAAGAAACGCTGGAAATCGAACAACCTAAATCGCATCTTTTTTAATTTCTTTAGGGATATGCTTATAGTTACACAAACAGTTCCATCTAGTTTAAAGGCGTGGACTATAATACGTTTCTCTATCTACTTGTGACTTAAAAAACATTTTCTATATTTTGTTGTTCTCCTACTCTTGCCATTTTCCATTCTCTTCTCTGTATTATTCTTTTTCGGCATTAATTTCATTATTATTATTCTCTTCTTTTGCTCCAACTTATCTTTTTTTCTCTCACTCTCCCTTTCTTTCTTAATTCCGTGCTTCTATTCCATATCGTGTGTCGGGAGAATATGTATTTAGGAGGTAAATTATCATTTATACATACTTGTTTATATTTTTGTAATTTGTTGTCATACATTCTGTATTCTCTCTCTCCCACTCTCTCCATCTCTCTCTGTTCCTCTCTCTCTCTCTCTCTCTCTCTCTCTCTCACTCTCTCTCGCTCGGTCCCTTTATATATATATATATATATATCACTCTCTCTCTCCCTCCCTCTCTCTCTCTCTCTCCCCCTCCCCCCCTCTCTCTCTCTCTCTCTCTCTCTGTCTCTCTCTCTCTCTCTCGCTTAGATGATCATGATTATCTCTAGGTATCAATTTCCCAGCTCAATCATTTTCTTTACTGGCAAAAAACAACACTTTGGTTTCAAGAAAACAAATCTTGCTAATGACATTTTGATCAACTCGCATTATAACTTTAAGCAATCTTTTTTTTCTTCAAATTAATCTACCTTTTAAAGATACTATGTCCCTTTTGCAGCCAACATCAAATTATGTTGAACTTTGCAGGAATTCTGAATATGTCATGTAAGTCCTATCTGTGAAATTTAAACGTTAGCAGTGTCTTAATATTCAAATTATGCAAGGAAACCCGTTTACTTGCTAGACTTCACTGTCAGACACTATTGAGTGACTGACTGTCTTTTTTTTAATCTTTGGTAATAACATACATAAAATGAGCTGTAAATGGTACATGAGCATTTGTCTACATCAATAACCCACTTCTTGTAATAGCCAGAATTAAACTGATTGAATCTTTGCGCAGCACAAAACGTACGACCATTCGGTACAATGGTCTGAGAAATCAGACTACTACTTACTGGCTCTATAGCTCCTTAGTCGATTGGACAACTAATAGTCGTTATTTTCCCACTTAAAGACATTTTCAACACCCTTTTTTTCTAGGGAAGTTTTAAATTAGTATTGTCTTTCAAATGCAGTTGGAATTTAACCTTTTCATTTTTTTGGCCTGCAAATGGGACATAGTACCTTTAAATGTTTCAGTACCCGCCACGCCTTGAGAGATACATGTAAGGCCACCGAGTACATGGGAAGAAGATTCCCCCTGGCTTAGAAACCTTTTAAAATCTTTAAGTAAGTACAGTTACTATCAGCCAGAACTAGGATAAGTCTCATCATGGTATTTGATATGAATTCTAATGCAAAAAATGTTTACTAATTTCACTTTTTTTTTTCCTGAAAGTTTCTGGGTGATTACTTTAATGGAAAGATTAAATACGGGGATTCATTGAGGATAGGGATAAACTGGGTGGGTGGATGGCGGTATACGAAGACGTCTAATTACACTTGCCGCTTTCTTCCAGTAAGCCAGTTGCAAATATGATGCGATATTTGCGACTACCTCCTTGGTCTGACGCAAGACTGCGTTAGCAACTGACGTAGTCACATACGCATGATAAGCATTGCAAAGTGAAGAGTAAACTCAGTGCGTGCGATATTGGCATATACAGTCTACCTGCTTCTACAGGCGTTATTAGCGCAGCGCGGTTAATGACGCAATCAAAATGATGCCTCGTGGGCAACGGATGATAGAGAACCACAATGAATATGTACGGGCTCTGAAGTATGTTGATAAAGACTCCTAACTCTGTTACGAGCTGTCCTGGGTTCGATCATCTCTCGGTGCTTACCTCCCTTACCATTGTTAAAACATGGTTATCCCTCTTGACTCGGGTGATTAAATGGGTAGCGGGCAAATGAATTTGTTTTTGCATTATGGTATATGTAGACGGCTAGTTTAATAGCACATACCTGTTTTATTATTTGTTATTGTTTTAAAAATAATTTATTATTATTATTTGTTTTAAATAAATATTATTATTATTATCATATTAGTATTTATAGTAGTATTTTTTTTTTTTTTTTTTTTTTGGGGGGGGGGGGGCACTTCTATATACTGTTGAACGTTCTTTAATCTCTTATGATAGATTATGGATTCGATTCATGCTCGGTACTTTCTTCTCTTAACAATTATCTTTACCTACATTTGCCTCTTTCGACCTAGGTGTAACAAATTTGTATCTCGCAAAACTGGTGTAAAATGTATCATACTATTTATATAATTTTTATACTGAAAACCGTCTAAGTCATACAAAAAAATAAACTTTACACCAAGCAGCAGAGAAGAAATGGGTACAAAGCATTTGAACAAGGGCACATTTTTTCAATTTGTTTATACCATTTGAAACAGAATGGTTCTAAAACAAGAATAGTTTGTCTCTACCTTTTTAATAAAATTTATAAAAATAGGTATAAAGCCTGAAACCATTCTCTTTTTCAATGTTATTTCTTCAGTGGAAGCCGTTTTATCATTTCAACGGGGTTGCTTTAATTAATTGCATTCTGTTGGTAGCATGCAGGTAGAGTATATTTGTTTGTCATTTTACTATGCAGAGATGAATTATTATACTGTCAGTTGTCGAATTTCGCCATAGGAGTTCGTTAAAATTAGAGTGTTGTTCAAGGTCACTGGTATTGCTACGAGGCTTTTATGACACCCCCCCCCCCCCCAGGGACCGATCGAATGGAGAAAAGAAGGAAGAGGGAGGAGAAGGAAAAGGAGATAACAAGAGAGAGAGAGAGAGAGAGAGAGAGAGAGAGAGAGAGAGAGAGAGAGAGAGAGAGAGAGGGTTTTGAAGAGATAAAAACGAGACGTTTTTCGTTTTTTACTGTCCATACTAGATGATATTGGTATTTCGTGTTCCATCCTCCTTGCATGACCGATGCCCTCTTCCGACCGATGCCCCGCGCGCTGCAGCACCCCCTCGGAAAGTTCCATAAGTTGTCAATAAGAAGAAGAATCTAATTCAAGATCATTCTTTTCATATTGCTGCCTCTTCAAGGTATTCCTATTATCTTGCTGACGTACACACTACCTAACTGTGTTGTTAATATGCCATTATACTCGATATGACTTTCATGGGTATGAATATGTTATTCGACGGCAGGGTCGAAACACGGATGTATTTGTTCTCACATTACTCATACATGAACTTACCAAAACGATATTGATCTCGCTAAAGAGTTCTAACTCTTGAATCCTGCTAAGCTCATACTTTTGAGGACGATGATCTTTAAAGGGACTTGGTAACATTGTTAAGATGAGAGATACATGTAATGGTGCTATAAGGTAGTGACTTCAATGCTTGATGTACAATTAAAGATAATCTGAAGTTTGAGTGAAAACAGACCATTGTTAATGATACCATTTGAGAAAAAATGATCTGATCGATTCCTTAATTCCTATATTATTACAATTAAATTTAACTTAAGATGGATGAAAGTCGTCACAGAGCAATGAGTTTGCTCTATATACTATTCCAGACATTTACGTGTTGACAGATTTGAAGCCTGTTTTATTTCTTATTTTCATAGAAAAACGGTTTGGAAAATTCAAAAATGATTGGGATAATTTACTGTTAGAGTGTGTCGCACAGTGACGCCTTCTAAGATAACCATAAATATCTCTGTGGTTTGAGAATTTGTTCATGATTTGTTGCATGTTAGAGGGTTAGTACAGTAGAAGGAATACAATATCAAGTTACATTTCACACCAAAACTACGCAATGTTTTCATCAACCTTCATTAATGTTACCGAGTCACTTCATCGCATAACGTATAAATTTTGTTAGACAAATAATGACATATTCACAGGCTTATTATCCTAGTTATGCCAGAATATGACGTAATTTTCAACAGACGTAATATTGGGTAATTTTACTTCCTTTTATAAAGTTCATATTGGTTAGAAAAAAATAATGACTTATTCAAAGGCTTATTGTAATTATGGTTATGTAAGAAAATGACGTAATATTCAGTTAGCAGGTGTTTCACCCACATTTTAATAGTAATTGGGGAAGCTTACAAAGTCATTATTACTCGGTGCTCCCTTTAATTGCACAATGCTTGCATAACACAAATATGTGTACACGTTATATCTAAGATTTACATTCATGTTTACAACATAATAAGTAGGAATGAATTAGAACATGAACATATAATACCAGATATGCGCACTAAAGGTAGGCCCTGCGAGGAAACGTCTGAGAAAAATTAAAATTAAAATATTCACTCCGAATTTTTTTGAAGAATGTGAACCAGAGAAAAAAAAGAAAGAACATGATTAAGAAGAGGGGAAAATGAAATGGTGTGGAAAGAGAATTATTATCAGCCCCCCTCCCCCTTCCTTGCGTGAGGAAAGGGCGACTATTTTTGATACACTAATCTCATTCAATCAATATTAGAACAATTTGTCTTCTATGTAGCAAAAGGGCGTTTAACAGGTTGTTGTATAAACATCATGATAATAATATCCTACCGGTTATAAGCGAACGAATAATGAAAGTACAGGCGTGAGAATACGTCATTTCCATGTCAACATTTATAAATAAAACGGATGCAAATGAAAGGTATTGAAAGCATATCCGTTAAAATGCTTTCCCGTCAGATTTCAGAGGTTGTTTGAGCTGTTTGAGACGTCTGGGTATCGCTTTCCTGAGATGTTGACATGATGTAAACATTTGCGTGTTTGATTCTAATCCTAGGGCTATGTAAGGACGCTGGAGGAATCAAATTCTACAAACTATGTGAAAAAGCGGGTTGAAGAAGTCACGGGAAAGGAAAATGGATGCAAAGGAAATGGATGCATATACAATACCCAGTTGGAAGGGATTTATTATCTAAAGATACGGATTTTGGCGAAAGGAAACGGTTCGAATGGAAACATGCGTGTTAATAGCGCCAAATCACTACTTTCTAGCATGTACTTGCTTAAGGGAATATTATGTAGGCGATCAAAGGATTACTTGAAAGGGAAGGCACCCTTTTTTTTTTTACAGCTCAAGTTGCAATTAGCGATACTCCTGGGTTTTAGCGTGTTTAAAGGATTTTACTTGTGAAGCCTCGCCAGATTATATAGATTACGAATAGAAACACGAATACCTTATTTGTTGTATATTCCTACCTCGATCCGGCACCCCCTCCCCCTGCCCCAGTTCTCTCTCTCTCTCTCTCTCTCTCTCTCTCTCTCTCTCTCTCCCTCCTTCTCCCTTCCATCTATACATAATATCATTACTATCTTGTCCTCGTCTGGTGGATACACCGGGGACTGTTGATCCTTGATTTATAGTTCAATAATATTGTAGCCGCTTTAAAATAAATGTCTGAGACACCGGCTTACTAATATTTCAAATTTATGGATATTCCTTTCCTGGGGACCTAATGACGAGCTGTTCCATTTACCGGTTATTAATGAATGAACTGCAGCACTTGGAAATCCAGTCTGCATAAATTTATTGATGCTATGTCGAACAAGCAGCATGCAAGCGTTAGGTTGTCAAAAAAGTATGTATGTTACATTAGTCAGCTTTTGCCATTTTCATCCCAGATGCATTTAGAAAAGGGGTGACTGAACGGAGACAATTCGCTTAAAGAAGTGATAATTGAGTTCTGTTGCAGAGGGCGCTACACGAAACAAGTTTTGGGGGAGATAATGAAAAACTGAGTGTCAAATTTGACAGAAAATACAATTGAAATGACAAAATCATCTTTGTTTGATCAAAATCGGTTTAGAGACGGCTGAAATATCCATAAATATAACGATTTCTAATATTTGTGTATCACCACAAATATTCGATAATTTAAAAGAGAAAAAACGCAATACCGCCTTTTACGTTGTATTTCAGCCAATGCCGATGTCGGCTTTTTTGTTGGCTTTTATGTGTTGCTTATATTACGCACAAACAGCTGGCCCATGTATTGCTATCATTAATGAATGAATTAATTAACAGTCACCGTATTTATTTAAAGTGGAGCTGAATTGGTTTGATCGTATTGGCTAAATTATACACATTTTGGGGTCTAAAATTACCTTCATAGCAATTTTAGGTCCTAAAAAGGCACTAGAAATGATATGGATAAGAATAAGAGCAATAGCCATGCACTTTAAAGGCATTTGCAGTCTGAAAATAAAACTCAACTATCCCTTTAATGCTTTCATTGCTTCGTTGTATGTGACTAACTTTTTCAAAGCTTCCAGAAACACACATTTTTTCTCCTATACTACATAATCATCGTTTAAAGTTAGTCTCTTCCACGACGCAATCACAAGATCAGTGCTCAATCAACGACTTCGTTCAATTTCGAAATTGTCTCGGGAGACGTGAAATGGGTTATCATTAATGTCTCCATCTGACCTTGGACTGTACTCCAATTGCAATATAATGTAACTCTTTGCTCGAGAGACCAAACCGAAATCTGCTCACGACGTGTATACGCCTGACGAAGCCAGACAACGATGAACATCCCAATTGAGCCCAGATTTAATTAAACTACCCCGTCTCGTGCCTCTAGAGATGATCACGATAATGGGGACGGGTTTGTATTAGGAGGGGAAACTCTACTCCCATCACAGCCGTTGCATCGCGTCAGGACGAGCGCATCAATTAGATACAAAAAATACTCAAGATTAAACCTCAAGGTTCGCAACCAACGTCTGCCTGTATTGATTTTGGATGTTGTAGGTTTTAAGGTTGTTTACAGCTTTCGTGGAAATCCATCGATCTTGGGAATTGTTTGATTTTAGATGAGAAAAGTGGAAAAAGCGAGAGTTGGAAAAATAAACAAATTGCATGCCTGAACCGGTATACTGTACGTGTGACAGCTAAGTGTTAAAAAGTGATCAGATGTCAGGTTTCAAACCTCAGGTTTTGCAACCATTGACGAGGAATAAGAATTTTTGGACGGTGAACGATATCTCATGAAAACCTTTGGTAGGTTTTCCCAAATATCTTAGTAAGATTTCATTTTGACACTAATTGGCAAATGATGGAATGTTACAACGATTTTCATGCCTGAAAATACAATTACTCAAGAGTTAACCTCAGGGGTTCCATACAGTGTCAACTTGTATTAATTTTGGGTGATGAAGGTTAGGGCTCGTGTAAAGCATTGTTTAGAACACAGCCACAAAGCCTTTCAGGAAATTAACACATTAAAAACATTTTCAATATCATTTTCACTGCCTTTAAGTTTAATCAGATGTAACATTGTATAGTGTTCGCACATTTCAGTAGGTAATGAACGAGGTTATTAAAATCGCCTAAGGCTGATTACTCGAAGGTCATTGCGAACGTGTTTAAGGTCCCGATACAACAAAAGCAATCGTCAGATATAGTTGCAATGAGTTGATGAAAGCGGAATGTTATGAAAGAAAGGAAATGTGAGACAATAATTTACATGCCTGGCCCAGATTATAAACTCCCTCGTGCGATGACCATGTGTAAAACAAACGGTAAACCGTACGTGCAGGGATTTCTGCGGACCGTATTGCTATCTGAAACAGACATACCTGTAGTGTACCTCAAGCAATGACAAAAAGGACCAGTAAAAGTGGCCCGTCAGCAAAGCATATCCTATATACCATTTCATTCCACCGTCAACCGTTGCTAATGCCATATACCATGCTTACATTTTCTATTTTGATAGCCGCTTTTTCTTCTAGTAATCCCTTCGTTGTTATCTGATTTTGTCTGTATTTTATTTCAATCCAATCCAGTTTTTCGAGCGCATGGTTGCAAGTAGTCGCATCTTGGCCATCGTTGGTAACTCCATCTCGTGGATCAGTCTCCTGGTGGCGCTCTGCATATTCATGCATTTCAGGTAAGACATGCGTCCCACTGCAGCACGATCATAAAGGCTTTCGCGAAATCAATTCATTGGCAATTCCAATACGGTAACTCTATCTCATATAAATCATGTTCTAGTAACGCAATACTTTTTATTTTTTTACTTTTTTTACATTTATTGTCCGCACATTTAATGAGGTGATGGAAAAGAATACCGACATTGCATTGCCTGAAGTTTATCTTTTGAAAGTCTTTGCATTCCAATTGCAAGAAATTCATAGTAACTGTTGTCGGAATTTCTTTTTCTTTTTCCAACCGGTCGATGGCCATGACTGGTAGTTACTCGATCTCAAAGGGGAGTTTTGACTTGGAATATTATTGCACATGCTTTTATCTACATACACAAACAGATCATCGAAATCCTGCAACATAATGACTAAACACCCAAAGATGCACGCATGCACGTGCCTTAAAATGGAATAATTATACATGTGGTTATACTTACACACTTACACTCCATCTCTGTTTTATTCCAATCGTTAAATTATTAACATTTAACTGGATGATTTATCCCTCAGTTTTAGTGTCATGATAAATTGTATAGTTTGTTTTCTTGAAAATAAATTCTGATAACAGGCTACTTAGTTTGGAAAAGAGAGCAGAGTAAAATAGGCACATCTCCTATGACCGCGTGTGTGTCGTATCTACTTACCAAGTGTCCATTTGTTTTGTACTTACCAAGTATGCGTGTGTTAGTGGACTTTAGTCCGTGAGTTCTGTCTTCTATACGCCCTCGGTTGAACCTGGTCACCCCATTGGACTTCGCGCGGCTATCACGTGACCACTCACTTACGGCGGCGCCAATATTTTAGTTTGTCTGTGAACGTATCGTGTGTAGTAGCCAGGTAGCTTAAGTTATATTGTTAGCATATACGCAATACGGTAGCTTGGAGGCGGTACGTGTTACATGTGTAAATTGAACTGATGCAAACATAGCCTCTCACATCACTACTTACCGAGATACCAAACACTCATAATATGCGTAATAGTATGCCCTTCGCGGCTCAATCTCAAACGTCTCGTTGCCTGTCGTGCTCCTCTCTCTCTCTCTCTCTCTCTCTCTCTCTCTTTATCCTTTTTTTTAACGGATTTTTTTCTTACCCCGTTTAATATTTGTGTCACGGTCGTCTAAAATCTACCTCCCTCTCCCTCCCCCCCCCCCCCCCCCCCTCTCTCTCTCTCTCTCTCTCTCTCTCTCTTTCTCTCTCTCTCTCCCTCTCCCTCCCTCTCTGACTCTTTCCCTCTGTCTAGGCGTAATCTGTTTGTTTTCTTTCTCTCCATCTTCCCCACCTCTCTCCCTCCGATATTGTTGTATATACCACACCCCTTCCTTCTTTCCACCCCCTTCTCTCTCTCTCTCTCTCTCTCTCTCTCTCTCTCTCTCTCTGTGTCTCGCTCTCTCTTCTACTTCCCTCTTTCTTTCTCTCTCCCGACCCCTTTTCTCTTTCATTTTTTTTTCTCTGCCACCCTCCTTTTATTTTCGTTCTGTCGCTTACTACTGCCTTCATTATGTAAGTCTAGTCTTCAGAAGGTATCTTCTTGCTTTTATTTTAGGTGGACTCTCGTCAAGTCTTCCCATCTCTCACTTTATATCTCTCTCTCCCTCTCTCGCCCTTTCTCATTGATTCCCGTAATGCCTAACGCCTCCTTTCGTGTTACTGATATTTCACAACCCTGCCTTGTTTTCTTTTTCTCTTCAGTCATTGTTACATACAGTATATCTATGCTTGCTCTGAGAGTGTCGTACACGCTCGAAATATAGTTCAGTGCATTCAAATATAGTTCAATCAGTGCATTAAAATATAGTTCAATCAGTGCATTAAAATATAGTTCAATCAGTGTATTCAAATATAGTTCAATCAGTGCATTCAAATATAGTTCAATCAGTGCATTCAAATATAGTTTAGTGCATTCAAATATAGTTCAATCAGTGCATTCAAATATAGTTCAGAGCATTCAAATATAGTTCAGTGCATTCAAATATAGAGGTGCGAAAACAAACGTCGCACACGCTCGATGACGACATACCAAATAAGCTATAACACTATTTGGGGGTAAGGTACTAAGCAAGAAAACGCAATGTTGGTTACAGAAGAAAAACATAATTATATTAATTCGAATTACTTCGTTAGGATGATAAATCAATAATCTAGAATAAGATAGCACTCGTCAACATTGTTCATATAAGGGCCTACGCAGGGTAAACCGCGGCGGTTTTTGTATATGTTAATTTTATTTATTTGTTTTGTTATTTGTATCAATAGTATGATTATTATTTTCAGTAGTAATATTATCATTATTGTTATTATAATATATCAATTTATATTTTATTAAGTTTTTTAAGTTAAGGGAGCGGGTATGATGAGATAAAATCTAATGCGGTCCACATGTCTTACATTAAAACACTGAGCTCGGGGAATACGCATGGGAGACCTTTGTTGTGGGCAGCTGTCATGCAATTACATTTACATAACAAAATGTTTACCCCCCCCCCCCCCCCCGAGAGAAAAAAATGAAGAAAAAAGGAGAATGAACACCACTTACGAAAATGGATGACAATAATTAGAGGCGATGTGCCTTTTTGCCTTTACCGCGTCATGTATGTGTGTGTGATTAATATTCGTTAGCCCGCTGCTGACTTCTCAAACAGAAACGAGCTACTAAACATGTATGTACACTCTATTTCAAGATTGTTTCATTCAGCCTTAATCATGCATCCAAATTCCATAACCACAGTAATAAATGGATTAAGCATAAAATGTTTGACATTGTAATTTTACGACGCATCGTTATTTTCATTTAGACCACAGAACTGCATAATGATGCAAATGATAACATGCAGATTCTAATCATATTTGACCTTTGACCTTTGATCCGGCAGGAGTCTGAACTGTAACCGCACCAAGATTCACAAACATCTCTTCGTCTCCCTTCTCATACGTCTCACAATCGAAGTCATCTTTGCTGTCGATCGCCACTACAGTATCGAACCCGGTCACAGATTCAATACTAACACGCTTCGATTTCAGGTGAGTGTCCTGGCCGTCTCACGTGACTGTTTTGGGCTCTTATTCGACGCGCCAATTTCCGCATGGGAAATTGAAATGTGTCAAATATTTCTCTGTAAAGGCAGGAGGAGGAAGGGGAGGATGGGGGGAATGGCAAGAGAGAGACAGACAGACGGAGAGAGAGAGAGAGAGAGAGAGAGAGAGAGAGAGAGAGAGAGAGAGAGAGAGAGAGTGTGATATATGTTAGTAGGGGGAGGGCAGTTTCCATAGTACATTTCGTTTCAATGACCTGCTTTACAACAACAAAAACTTGGAATTTAAAATGCAAAGAATGTTTCCCTGTATTAGGCGAGGGGTGATACATGTCTTAAAAGATATGATGAATGGTGTATTTGTGAAACACATACACGTCCACACTCCACACATCCCTGCATAATTACAAGAAATGTGCGTCCTTTAACACACACGCACTCAAAATAACCCCAAGCACACATCAATGAAATAAGTCATCATAGATGATAATAAAAGCTGCACGGGAAATTGAAATGTGTCAAACATAATGCTGACGTCAAGACAAAAAAATAGCAGCAGGCACGTCGGGGAAATGGCTTTAAAAAATGGGTAGGCGTTTGGGGCACCCACACACACTATTGTACT
This sequence comes from Strongylocentrotus purpuratus, assembly GCF_000002235.5. Lineage (NCBI taxonomy): Eukaryota > Metazoa > Echinodermata > Echinoidea > Camarodonta > Strongylocentrotidae > Strongylocentrotus > Strongylocentrotus purpuratus. Next base: position 4,958,040 of record NW_022145604.1, on the reverse strand, counting down.
CTGACGTAAGAAGTCTTCATTGGTAATTTAATACTTCTAATCTCTTTTTAGTGATTTTAAATGCTCAAGGCATATCACAGGGCATCTCATCATGGGAGGTGCCCGTGGGGTTACATTTGATATTGTGCCCCTCCTCCATCTCAATCATGAAGACTCTCCACCCCTCATGTACATGTACATCCCTCCTAGGCTAGATTGTGCCACGGACGGAACAATTTCATTGTACTTCGATCGTTTTAAAATGTCACTAAGTTTTAAAACACTCTTTAAAGACGTCACGACGCAAAATATTTATCAAAGTTGTGCTTTTTTGTGTTTTTTCAATCTACGCCATTCTCACCCTTTTCTCTGCCATCTTGCAATGTCTTGTTATAGTCATTTTGTACGTATCATCAACTTATTATTGAGTATTATGCAGTGCCAGTTTTTCTTTGAATCTGTGAAAATACATTCCTCAGGTATTTGTGTTAGGGCCCCTCCTTTTTCTCGTCTACATGAATGATATAGTTAAATGTTCTTCAATTTCAAACTTCTCTTTGTTTGCTGATGCTACCACCGTTTCATTCTTACATAAAAAAATTGACAATCGTATATCATCAGCAAACAATAAGTACACAAATTAAATAAATGGTATGCTGGTAATACATTAGCTATCATTTCCAGAGAGAAAGCATCACTGACATTTTAATTTTCCCTCCCTATCTTTCTAGCCCATACTGTGCGAGATCTTCGAGGTGTTACGTGAATACGGACGGTTTTGTGCCTTTGCCTGGATGTTTATAGAGGGAATGTACCTCAATTCGCTGATCTCCCTCGCTGTCTTCGGCAAACCCAAGTTCCTGCTCTATTATCTGATCGGCTGGGGTGAGCAAAAATTAAAGTGATACAGGGGCGTTTCTAGAATTATGTTACCCCCCCCCCCTTATTTATTCGTCATGCAATAAATTGCAGTTAATGTGTATGTGCGTGCTCGCGCGCGCGTGTGCGTGTGTTAGTGTATGGTGAGGCAAGGCCATTGCTCTAAACGTGGAACTCAGGTTCAGAAGACCTTTAAAGTTGACTGCAAAGTTTGGTAGACCCCCTTCAAATAAATCTAGCAAGGCCTCTCTGAATTGAACTTGTACTGAGCAATATCTCTGTTTAGGAGTGTCTTGGCGAGACCCTACGGTAATAATTTAGCGATGTATGGCTGACATTGAAACTGAATTGAAAGTAAGTTTGAGTGGCGTCGTTAAAATGAAACGCAAATGAAAGAGAATGGGCAGTGAGTATCTGGGACGAATAAGACCGTTGTTCCCTCTTGTCTGTCGTAATCATCATTAGCGTGACGCTCGTAAAGTAGACCATGTATGCTATTACTTCTAGTTGATCTAGTTTTCTTTTCATTTAGTAAATGGGTTGAATGTACCATGTACCAAGTCTAGGCATTCTTTCTTTCTTCATTTCTTCATTTCTTCCTTTTGATGTTGCTTTCTTTCTTATTTATTTCCTTCTTTCTTTTTTTCAATGAAGCCCGCTCTTTATGATAAGCTTGACAAAAAACATTGTTCGAAGGACCTCATCTTGTAGGGATAGTGGAAAAGATATTTGCAACCATGCTCAGGTGCGTGTGTTCAAACAAGTACAAAGAAGATCAGCGCAAGGAACGGCAGTCGATGGCGTAGCGTGGAAACAGCCATTAAGGGGAAGGGGGCACTTGTATTAAATGAAATCAGATAAGAAAGAGCAGGGATAGAATGAGAGGAATGTGAACATCTTCTTAGAATTACATGTGCGTTGCCTTCTCCCTCTCCATTTCTCATTTTAATATCTCTTTTTTTTCTCTGTATATTATTTTTTGGAAGGGGGGGGGGACGGTTTCGAAGTGGGTATGCCCTTCTTCGCCCTATGTGGCAACGCTACTTGTATTAGGTAGTTAATGATAAATATATCTACGAAAAATCCAACGACTCAAAAGTTAGAATGTCTCGTGGAAATGCCTAGAGCTGTGTTTGAGCTTACGACATGGCCTGCAGAAGGAAGCCGTCAAGGGCATGTAATCGGTCCGCTGACGCCATTTTGCCGGACAGCAACAAGTCCTATGGGGGTGTTTATTTGAAAGCTATTCATACACCTATCGAAGATTAATTGGAAATGCGATACCCTGTTTGCGGGTATAATTTCTTTAAATTGCTTCGAATGCTGAATTTAATCTTCGAATCGTTTTCGAAACCTTTCCAACAAACTTGCATTTACCAAAATACTACCTGTTTAGTAAAGAAAAAGGATATTGCTACCTATTTAATAGTCTTTATTGCTGCAATAACACATTTCAAATGAAGTTCATATGAAGTGCGATTGGTGTAATATTCCCAGTCCTCTCTATTGTACTCACGTTTCCTGTCGATTAGCAAAGCAATAGAATGAATGTTCATGCCCTACATTTCAGTATCATGAGGGGAGTGGGGGAGGGGCGTTTAGGGCACTTTTGGTAACTCGAACCAAGTGAATGGTGCGTTGTGCAGAGGGGACACTTTATCCATCTCTATTGATTGAGGAAGATGTTTGGAGGCGTCTCCTTACAAACCGTTTCATAGTACAGATGATTTTCCCGATAATCCGGTAGAATTGACGCCTCCTTCCTCCCAGCTTCGATTTCTAGGTGCAATTATGTTACCCTACATTAATTCCCAACTGTCAATTGATTTGGAGTAAGGGCATGTAGGCGGGCAATAAGACCGATTCACGCGCAGAGGGGCTTTAGCTAGAGTATGTTTTGCCTCAAAATAGACGGGAAAAATTATGAATGATACTTGAGGATATAAGAAGTGCAAGGAAGACGAGTTAGAAAGAGTAGTTTAGACAGATGACAAGCAAGATTGATTTTTAAGATAGACCACTAGGAGAAATCGTAAACTGTATTGAGACCGGGGGCAAAATGAGAGTGAGAGAGAAGGAGAGAGACAGAGAGATTGGGAAAAGGAGAGAAAAAGAAAGTTAGATTTTTCTTTTAAACAGATTATAGCGAGGAAAAGTAATAAAATCGAGAGGGACATAGAGGATTGGAAAAGAGTGGTCAAAAGGGAAAAGAGAGAAGATAGCGAGCGAAAGAGAGATAAGATAGAAGGGTTCATATATCATAGTACCGTATAGACAGACAGATGAACAAAGATAGAGAAGAGATTGTCTGAAAAACATTTGAGAATCGTCAGTGTGCTTCATCATTTATATATATATACATGTACTTCTGGAATTGCAGGGAACACTAAAAAGCGATATAATGTAAAATATTGCAATACGTCACTCAATATAATGTTATGCATTGCATATAAAATAAATATTGACAACATTCTTTCTTTTTTTTCCCTCACCATTATTTTCTTTTTCTTTTACAGTGTTCCCTATTCCCTTTGTAAGTGCTTGGGCTATTGCAATGGAAATGACTAATGGAAATCGGTGAGTATAATTACTTTCATAATTTTTTTTTCCTTTTTACATGTTATTGTCTACCAATAGATATCAAAATCACTCGATTCGAGTGTAGACAATTACTAAGCGCAGATCCAATTCTTATATAACAATTGAGATTAGAATATACTTTTTTTTGGTGGACAGTTGCTAAAATCGATTTTGATTTATCATTATTGATTTACCAATAGAAGCCATTGTCCTAACGAATGTAATTTCCTACGCATCGTTAACATTTTACTTTAACAATCTATTTGGTATTACAATCGCGTTTTATAAGCTGTCTAAATTTAGAAATAAACATGATGGCTAAAACAAGAAAAAGAAAATGTACTTCCACACGATGGTACAAACTGTACTTGTTTGTTTTTAAGGAATTACAGCCCGAGGGTGAAACAGGGAAACACACTTTCGTTCTGAATCTTCAAGCGTTTTTATTTCCTGTTATTCCTTACGGGAGGATTGGTTTGAAGACAAGAATTTACATTAATCATGAGATTGTGCCGGGTAAAGCACCTAAAATTACGAAAACGTATACTAAAAACTCACATTACTGGGACGCAAATTAGCACTAATGGGACTACAGTGTATACGTGTTTGGTATTAGTCTAGAAAAGGATTCTCAGATGAATTTTCTATCCCATCGTCAACACTTATTTAAATGGTTTTATTTTAAACTTGAATAAATGTATTAATGCCATTAACAAAACACACAAAAAAAAACTAAAATAAATGACGGCGTATTTTAAAATGGAACAGTTAGGGGTTGAAATTGCATACGTCGACAGCAAGAGTGGATTACGCTCTTGAGACACGGAGTCGAATTCAAATTAGCAAAACAACTTTAAAGAAAAATTCGTAAACGAGGGAGTAGAGATTCTAAGTATTTGAATGTCTTAAACAAAAGTAAGATTCGGTCGTACTTTCGGTTTAATAGGAGCTTCGATCTTTATCAATGTGTGTCTGTGTATGTTGTTTTATTTCTTTCATATTTGCTTGTATATATTTTTGTGTGTAATTATCTATTTCCTAATTTATCACGTCTCAATGGAGTGCCTAATGTTTTCGATTTAATACCAAATGTTGATCACATACTGGATATTTTGACAAATATATGAACTCGATCATAAGTAATTGTGAAAAATCAACTTAAGGTAATTTCATGAGCCCCTTCCATCCATTTTGTTTAAATGGATGAACATTACAATGACGTATTACGTCATCCTAACATGCTTGCTATGGGAGTAATACAACGGGGTATTAAAATTACCTTTGGGTAGATATTTTGGTAATATAGTTGTGATCGTGTTATATTAAGATTTGTCTCTCTTTAATTTATTTTTAACTGAATAATGTTTCGTTTCAGATGCTGGTATCCACACGTTAATTCACTGTTTTTCAAAGGTCTTATCGAGGTTCCGAGAAATGTTCTTCTTGCGGTAAGTGTTCTATTAAATCAAAATTTTCAATTGAAAAGTCGATTAAAGCTTTATCATCATAATCTATACGGGTAACGTGGTTACAAAAATATGCAAACAGAGATTTCAGTTTGAAAATTTGATGCATGCACTTTCATCAAACATGTATTTTATTTATTTGTATATACCCCATTTTCAGTATACAGAAACATATCCGAATAACAGTTATGAAACATATGGTCAGGAAAAAGAATCTTGTTCCAAACAGTGTTGCCTACTGCCACTGCATTATTAGTTCTACAATTTTGATACTAAAATACATAATTATCTTACTGGATAGTTGAAAACATAATTATACAAGAAGAAGAAGAACATAAATCCCCTTGGCCAACCTAGATTATTGTTGAAAATATACTCCTTTTTTCAGGCTAGGAATATAAACATATATTTTGAAAAAAATATCAAAATTGGAAAACATCCCCCATTATTGTCATTGTAGAATTGAGAATACTTGGCCTTGCCTCAAGCCGTTTCGCTCGAAAGCAATTATCGAAGCCGATGGGATGTTTTTTAATAACTCTAATGGTTCAATTTTCTCTGTTGCAATATTTCATATCATTTGGGACTATGAAAGATTGTGAGATTTTTCTTCTTTCAATAAGTTTAAAGGGAAGCATTAGTCCTGGTACGTCAATAAATATCTTAATTTTGCACTATTGCATTATTGTAAATTGCTGACGCATCCCAAGGAAGTTTACCGAACCGGGGTTGGGGGAGTGGCTCGATCGTCCCTCCCCATATTTTTGAAAATTACAAGACATTGGCACAATACATTTGTTCAGCTCTTTTCAAAAGTAATCGAAACAGGTAGTCATGTTCCGTCTCGTTGGACCTCTTTACCAGTTCTGTCTTCTTCTCCTTCTTCTTCTTTGGTGGGGATTGGCGTAGGGGGCACATTTCCCCCACTCTCTGCCTACTGCTATATATCCAATTTGTGTATTTTTCCACTTTTCCAGACTTCAGTTTTACCCCAAATCAAAATACATTAGTCAAATTATACATGTACCCCCAAATTCAAATCGCTGAGAGGCTTAATCCCTGAAATATTGGTTTGATTTTTTTACAGGGAAAAATGTGATAAACACGTCAATTACGTGGATGGTAGAATTTCATCATTTAGGGTTATTGAACTTGTCAACGAAATAGAGCTTGACTGATTAGAGGTTGGCGAGGAAAGAGGTGTGAGTGAAAGACAGAATGACGGGAGAGAGATGGAGTGAGAGAGAGACAGACAGACAGAGAGAGACAGAGAGAGACAGAGAGCCACAGAGAGAGAAACAGAGAGAGAGAGGAGAGAGGGGGAGGGACAGGTGGGCTTGGAGAGGGAGTGGGAGAAAAGGATTGAGAGAGAGTGTAGGCTGGTAGAGCAAGAGGGAGAAAGAGGGAGCAAGGAAAAGGGTCAGGTCGGGAGTGGGATGGGAGAGGGAGAGAAAGATTAAGAGAGATACCGGAAGAGCGAGAGAGGGAAGTGAGGAAAACCACACGTAGAGCAAGAGGAAAAGGGAGGGAAGAGAGAAAGGGAGATGGAGCAAGAAAAGGGGGGAGATTGATAAAATTGAGATGAGATGAAGTGAGAAGAGGATAGAGGAAAGTGGGAGAGAGAAAAAGAGAGGGGAGGGGGAGGGGAAGGATGATGAGAAAAGATAAAAAGACAAAAAGTATGAAAGAGAGAGCGAGACAGGCCGACACAATGATACTGTTTCTAAACCCAAGTAACGATCTGTTTTCCTTTTTTTTGCGAACATTGTCTGTAAGATAAGCATTCCGATTTCATTGTTATCACAAATGATTTATAATTGAGGTATGAACCTTACCACCCCACGCCGTACACGGGTCCATAAAATATATCATCATTTCCATGTCTCGAATTTCGAGTATCAACTGATACTATACCATTGTGCATAGTGTTAGGTATAGAACAATGAATGCTTTTAAAATTACTCGATTAAAGATAAAGTTCTTGTCACGATTTTAAAATAAAGATTTAGACATAGTACTCTATATGGGTTGTGGTGATGTTTTCCAAGGGAAGGGGATGGGGGTGGGTGTCCGATAAGCTAAATCATAATAAATTCCTCCATTCCCAGCCCCCCCCCCCCACCCCCCATTTCTTAAAGACGTAATCAATTAGGTTTTCCTGAAAGCCCAACTTATCTGAAGATGTGGGATGAAAAGTTTTTTATCAGAATCTTACGAAATGGATTGTTAGAGTAAAGAGAATGGTTTATAGAAGAAGACAAAAAACAAACCATTTTCATTAAAAGATTTTAAATGTTGATGATACCAGTTATGATATTTTGCTCGAGCAAATGACGAGCAAATGGGGTTAATAATGTGGGAGGTGTCGGTAAGAATTAATGCTGACATCATAGGTATTAAAGGGATCCGGTAACTTTGTCTTAGATTCTGAAATAAAATTCTGGATTTAGCTCATGATGCAATGATAATTATAAACCTTTAGGTCAGTCAGGAACCCCATGACTTTTACAAGCCGATCGCCTGTCTGATTATCAAGATATTTATGATTGGAATTACAATTTTTTTTTAAACCGTTCGCCTGACGGTTTTCATAACACTACAGTCTATTGGGGAAAACGAGTATGGTAAAACCGGTCACTTAAAGATTTTTACTTTTTTGAGGCACTTCTTGATCATTTTGAAGCGCAATTTTTGTTAGGGCTTCAATATTACACCATATCACAGACACTGGTAACACGTAGGGCCGTGTATCTCATATTTAACATTGTTAAACGATCCATTTAAAGTGGGTACAGTAGAGGAGACTTTATTTCAATCTTCTCTTCTGTTTTGTTCAACTCTGCAGATCAACGCCATCTTTCTCATAAACATTGTGCGCATTCTGGTCACCAAATTACGGGAGAGTAACTCCGGAGAAGTTCAGCAAGTCAGGTCAGTTCAACTCAAGAATAAATATGCAACGAAAGAAATGATTGATATGTCAAACCTAGAATGATGGGCTGAGACAAAATTATATCTGCAATGACTATTGCTCAGTGAACAGATGAATAGGAGAAGTGACAGCCTGATTTCCAGAAATTCGGGAATTTGTTTATTATCATAAATAGTTCGTGGCCTGTTAGATTAAAAAAAAAAAAGATTCCAATAGATTCCTCCGCCCACATTTAGTTCATAACATGTATTGGTATGCACTACATGTCACCTTGCATTTTCGGTTTTGTGTTGTTCAAATATAAATGTGAAGTCCTTGTAAATAAAATAACAGTCTATAGCGCTAAAGTGCTATAGATGGGAGTTATTGCTACCTTGTTTGGCGTTCAAAAATAAGGGATAGAGCAACGTCGATCTGGCGCTGCTCAGTGGCTGCTGGGCTCACGATCAATTGGGCAAAAAGAATTTCTGTTTCGGTTTAATAAAATTTGGGGTGGACTATTAGGCTATTATTATTATTATTATTATTATTATTATTATTATTATTATTATTATTATTATTATTATTATTATTATTAATAAACATGTAGCCTCAATATTCGGTCGAAAGAAGTGCTACATCATCTACAAATTTCGGCCATTAGTCATCCCCATATCTACTTGAATGTAATTATGTAGCAATCTGACGTAAAATATCGGTTCGATGAAATAGTGCTTAAGATTATAGTAGTTATTTGAAAAATCCATGAAATTAACTAATCAATTTAAGAGGTACTGCACTACTTTTAGCTACTTGCGCCCTCTATAATTATATCGAACAATTTCTAAGCGGTACCCGCTGGTCCCCCATGGTCCCCTTTTTCGTATGTTAAATTGAGAGCTGATTTGATCAAATAACTCCCTGTCAGTAACCACGCAGGGAGGTATAGTCCCTCCTGGCCATACTAGTGCATATAGGCTCTAAATGAAAATAAAATTAAATATCCAAATAATTAATTTCAGTGTCATTTCTTTTTAAATCCATCATTTCTATCCTTTCGTGCAGGAAAGCTGTCAAGGCCGCAATCGTTTTACTGCCCTTACTTGGGATAGTCAACTTGTTGTGGGTCCTCCCCGAAGCTACGGCCAAGGATAGCCGGGCAGTTATCGTCATCTGTCTCTTCGTATTCAGATTCTTTGCCGAATTTCAGGGATTCTTCGTCGCTCTACTTTACTGCTTCTTAAATCGAGAGGTACGATTAGTTTGGACTGGTTCCAGGGGACACAAAAATATATACATTTTTTGTAATAGGGACAATATCGTTGTGTTCCGAAAAACCTAAACCAGTAGGTAATTCCTGTATATTCTTAAAGGAGGACCGTTTCGGTCTCCAAAGTAATCTGAATAAAGTTATCCTCTGCTAATGAAATTAAGATTAAGTGTTTAATCATGATGTGTAAAATAGTATTTAAAATTACAAATCTTTTCGGTGGACAATATGAATTACATTTGTTCCGACCAAACTGTTTAACTATATACGCCGGGACACAGATGATGGCGCTATTTACGGATAATGAATTAGAAGCACGTACAATTATATATGTAGGCCACTCGCTTGCTCGATGTCCCTCCTCCCCCTTTTTTTTTCTTTCTCTCTCTCTCTCCCTCTCTCTCTCTCTCTCTCTCTCTCTCTCTCTCTCTCTTTTCCCTCTCTATCTGTATATATCTCTCTCCTCTTCATATCATCATCCTCTCATTCCATTTGCCCCCTTTCTTTCTTTCCTTCTTTCTTCTTCTTCTTCGTCCTGTTTTTTTGTTCCTTATACTCTTCAATCCATCATTGCTCCTCTCCCTCCCTCTCTCTCTCTCTCTCTCTCTCTCTCTCTCTCTCTCTCTCTCTCTCTCTTTCACAAGTTCTCACCACCTTCAATCATAACACATGGGTTTCTTTAATTATATTTACATATAATTAATAATAATAATATACAATATTTATAAGGCGCTTAATACTGGTGTCTCTAAGCGCACCATATTCTGACTAAAAAATTATTTACCAAAACTTAGAATAAACACACAACTTATACATTCGTTCTTTATTCAATAAATCATGCATAAATAATAATGCAAATTAAGAGTTAGATCAAACATATATACAAGAGGTCAAACATAGGATCTAACATAGGATCGAACAAACAAGAAATAAGACGGTGTGCACCTCCTTTGACCGACTCACAACTGCAGAATATTATTTATTATTATTCTCTTAATAATCTAATATTTTGCTGTTTGGGTCCTAGGTTCGAATGGTCCTGAGGAGGAAGTGGTCGACGTGGAGGAACTACCGTGATCCGACGCGGCCGAGAAGGACATCGATGATTACCTCAACATCAGATGTAAGTCCCTCCCTCCCGCATCCGTTCCCATTCTACCTTTCTTATTTATTTATTTATTTTCTTATTAAGGAACCATTTGAAAGAAACCAAATTTCCATAGATATTTTACCCCCGTGATGGTTTTGTCAAGAATTATGTTTTTTGTCGGGGTTGCCAAATGGTTTCATGTTGTGTCTAATGTTGGGCATAGGATTATAGATAGGGACGCATATGGATTTTGGAATACTTTACAGGTTTTGGCTAGGGATGAAAGTGTTTACGGGACAACGGTTTCTGACCGGTAGTTTGGTAAATCATCTGAAGATGCTTGCAGTAATGTTAGTGATAGACATTTTCATGTTTAAGATATGTAATATTAATGGTATTTTTTCTTTCATAATCTGATCCACTATCATCATCGTTATCCTGCCCCTTTTGTTTCCACTCATTCTAATGATCATAATTATCACCACCATCACCACCACAACCACCACCGTCATCACCATCATCATCATCATCATCATCATCATCACCACCACCACCACCACCACCATCACCACCACCACCACCACCATCATCATCATCACCATTATTATCATCACCATCACCACGATCGTCACCATCACCATCCATATCAACTTCATCTACCTTATCATCTTCATTCTAACCACAATCGCTATCTTGTATGCCATCTTTTACGTATTTCTCTGTTTATAATACCATTATTATCAACATCGGCTAAACTGCAATAAAAAAAAATCATCGTCATATCTTTTATCATTACTGACAATCATCATCATCAGGTCCATTGTTTCTTTCAATCATACACAAATCTTTTTAGATCCACTCGACGCGAAGCACCAAACCCCGGATCGGCAGCGGAGGATTCGAATATATTACGGTCACCGTCTGAGATGAAGACTATCCATACACAAACTGAAGTGTGAAGTATCAAACGGCACAAATAAAGATATATATTTTCAAAAAGTCATGACTGCTCGATTGAATATAAAAAGACTCCTGATTTGAACCAGGGAAGACTGGAATTTGAACAGTTAAACGATTGGTGTCTTAAAAGCGAAATGTCTTGAAATATTAAAGTCAACATATTCAGGGAATGGAGTTGGAGGAGCTATTTTGGAGAATTTCAACATCGTGACTACATGTAGATGGCGTCGATAACAACAAATGTTTTGACCAACCAAACCTCGTTGAAATGAACGTCGAGAATCATGAAACCAGCGGTGGCCGCAACCTTTAAAGTTTGAACTCAGATTGGTTTTGGAACGTTACAAAATGCACTTCATGCAATTGTTTGCGTGGTTTCTTAAATGTTATTGCCGCTCGTTTATTTATTGTTTACAAAGTATATGTGTGTTCCGATAATATGTGTGTGTGTGTCTTTGTGTTTTATATTGCTTTTTTATAACGGCTACCTTTTAGAACAGTGTGAGCAATGTGAATTCTGAATATATATTGCAACCTCAATTCTAAACGTTTGAACAGGTCTGGAGCAAATATTTAGAAGTATATATTTTTGATTAATAACAATTCTTAATTGGAATACAATAATGAAAGCAGTTATAGTCACAAGGAGATTGCATACACGGCATGTGCTGTATTGGATTCCTTCGAATGAAGTAATGAGTAATACGATACAGAATATAGAAAAATAAAAGTACATTATCTTTCTTCTCTGCGTCAGCCCCAGTGAACTCGTTTTTTTCTCTCCATAATGTCCGACTCCTAGATGGCAGCAAATAAAGTTCAGAGTGTAGCGACCATTGGTTGATAATCATCATCATTTAAATCATTTAAACAAAAGTGTTTGGTTTAATAAGCAGCTTTTGTGCATGTTTTATGATCGACTCGGTTAATGTTATGTTCATGTTGCTGTAATCAATGATCAGTAATGGGTAAAGCAAAGTTGGGCATATAATTGCCTAAAATAGCCATTATATATTTAAACCAAATTTCCCCACTTATTAATTGCATTCTTCAAGAAGGGTGGAAATATAAATATGCATTTTATAATGCGCATAAAGGACCAATTCGCGTAAGTAGCGAGAATGGAAATATATTTTCTGTTTGAAACTTTTGTTTTACCGTTTTAATGACCAAAAGTAAATCGCACAAATTAAAAGCTGATTCTTTTATCACGACCAGGAGGTTTCCGTTGATCTTCGCCGTAAAAGTATCTTGATTTTTGTATAAAAATGAGAAAAATTAATTTGTATTTGTAAGTAAGACAGTATATGTACAAAATATAATTGAGAGGCATTCATTCTTGCAATGTACATATATACATATTATATAGAAATGTACATAAGGATTTTGCAAAATTGAAATTAGGAGTTGAGTGTGTATTTTTTGCTATCAAGACACAATATCGTGCACTATTATGTATTTATGTGTTGTGTTAATTGTTATCAATGTTTGAATATCATGCTTTTTTAGGAGACGTACACTGTAAATTGTTAGTTTATACGGTGGACTTTTTCCAGTGTGGATAATTAATTTGTATCATGAATTACTGGTAAAGTTTTGGGTTGGGAACTTTAGTGGTGTAAGGTAATTACATGTATGAGGGTTAACTTTAAAAAGGTCTATGATCAAGAAACACATCATCATGTCAATTGAATTGTTTTGTTTATGTTGGGAATATATTTGTATTTCTGTTTTTCGAATTAAGATTGCTCCGAATTTGTTAAATTGCAGACTAACTTTTTAATGTCTACACCATTAAGTAAAAACATGGACAATTATCGAATGTATCGACACTTTTCAAAAACAAATGCGATTTTCTTCATATCGAGATTTCTTTCTCGCAAAGCCATATTGTGTTTTATATTCTCAACTATATATAATTAACTTTCGAAGAATGGATCAAGTCTCGGTAGGGGTTCTTGCACACCTTCAGAGGCTAATCAATGTATTTCAAATCCTTTGTGTATTAAAGGCCGATTACGTTTTTGCATGCACCTCTTATGTTTGAATATCCTGTCTCTCAAAATATATGTATTTTGAATTCAATTTATCTATTTGAAAAAGGTTTAATTACTGACTACTAAATATAATACTCAACTATCCCCGCTGTACACATGTGCATGTTAATAGGCTACATGACAGAGGCTAGAACTACCCGTGACTATTACCTCAGACACTTACCAACCTGAAACTGTTGCCCATAATGTTGGAATAATATTTTGTATTGATCAATTTAAAGAATCGTATAATTTGATAAAATTGGTTCTAAGAAGACATTATTTATTTCTTAAATGGATTCAGTTATTCATTCAAGCATTTTCATTCGGGATAATAAGATCATTCACTGTTTTACAAGAAAAACATGACTACAAGCAACATTGGTGTTGATCAAGGAGGAATCAAGATAACACAGGATATGAGCAATATACCAAATAAAATTAAATAAAACCGCTCATTTATTCGTATGTTCAATCATTCATTGTCAGCATATTATAACCTTAAATACACATTCACATTGTTAATACAATATCAAAGTAATAACTCAAAATGCAACTGTGAGAAGTTACACACACTAAAAAAATCAGTTGTTCATTAGTAAACATTTTCTATCAATAATGAACCATAGAGTAACATTTATTCATTGAAGAGCTTTACAAAATTGTTCAAACTGGTATAGGACAACTACATTACCGAACTTTTACTACTCGGACAACTACCACCGGACGATTACTACCCGGACATTTACCACCGGACGGTTATAATCCGGACATTTACTACTGATATACATACTAGCGACAAAACAACATGGGTAACTTCTTTCATACGGTTGACTTTTCCAAGGGTATTGGTCTGTAATAGTCAATAGACTATCGGCGGTCGATTCTCATACTGTCGGGCCATTTCCCATCCAGTGTCTATGATATATATGGCGTGGTCTAGTGGATTAATAATTTGATCGGGAACCGCAAGATCATGGGTTAGAATGTCCTTTAGTATGTTCTTAATTACCGGCTATATTCGGCCCAGGTGGGGTGAATGGGTACGCTGTAGGATTAGGATTATGTATTTAAATGAACTGTATACTGATTATTAACAAGTTCCAAACCTCGTTGGTGACGCATAGAGGGACCTTAATTCACCATGTTTTAACGATAGTTGGTATTCCAGATACAATGATAATTATTCAAGGATGATATAAATAAGGGCGGTTGTTTTATGTTAGGATTGACCCACTCATTTAGCTTCAAACAGTGTGTTTAATTTTATTATTTACGTTGAATCTTGAATAGAAATTTCGCATTCGAAAACGTGGATTTTTAAAATTATTTCTCAATTGTGAACAGATTTCCTTTTATTTTGATTACAACAATGGGTCAACATTTCATCTCTTTACAACCGGTTAAGGATTTTGAGAAACATCATTATTATATCTGGTACAAATCTGACGGACCAAAGGTAATTAGAAATAAAGAGAGGGGCCGTGGTGGAAATTATCGGCAAATTTCATTTTTGCACGAGTTCATCCCTGTTGACTGATAGCCCATAAGACCGTCAGCCCACGAGACCGAACAAACGTAAATGTATTGATCAAGTAATGTAGAAATGTAGAAACATGAACAATTCTGCGAAAATGACGGGCAACGAGACCAACATGCCAAAAGACCGAAAACACATGGGAACACATAAGGGGGGAAATGTGTCGATCCCGTAAGCTGTCGGTCTCATGAACCTTCAGGAATATTATCAGAAGGCTCACAGGACTAGCATTTTCGGTCTCATGGGTTTTCGGTCTTCTGAGCTTTCGGTCTGGTGTACCGTCGGTCTCGAGGGCGGTAGCCTTTTGCACAATGTCCTAAACGAAAACCAGTACTACGGTCTATCCCGAAACCACGAAACTAATCTGAAGTTTTGAACAATGAGTTTTCATCGTTCCTCCAGTTCATTCTAAAACATAGCTCATTTTGTTCTCCAAAATGTGAAATAAATGTGGTGTACAGTAATATTCATACGATTTCAGATGTGTGTCTGTATTTTCAGTAAAATGCAAAAGTTCACGTACTGTTTGCGAATGTAGAATGCACACCAAACTAATGTTTGAATTACTTTATGTAACAAAATACACTGCACAAATAACTGTTTCCTATTTTAAGTAAAATAATTGTTATGCCCATGTTCTTTGTGGACGTGTACTGTTATTAAGAGAGTATGAATCAAAGAACCAATATATCGGTTTCCGCTATCATCCAAAATAAAGTTTGTTGCTATTGTCGAGCACGTCCAATAAGGGAGTGGGGGCGAGAGCGCTTACCCAACACGTGTCACTACGCATTTGCTTCAAACGGGAATACAATTTATAAGATAAAATTTATTTCTAGATTTTCCTAATATATTGGAGATCCGATGATGAAAAGATTGAATAATCATGTCAGACTCGTGGCAGTGATACAAATTTGTTTGCTCGTCTGTAATCCTATTCTTTGGTAAAATAAGTGCACCCTATCGACGTTAATTTCCAATAGCAACAAACTACATTGTTGTTGATAGTAGAAACCCACTATTGGTCGTAACTGATGAACTTTTGTTGCGATAATGATGGTGGTGGGTGAGAAATAGTATAGATGAGTAATGTTATAGTAATACTACTATGGTGATATTAGTGACTTGAGTATTATGTGGTATCAACATGGCGACGAATATGATGTAGTTAAAGTGCTGATGAAAGTGAGTTAATGATTGTAGGACAATGGTGTTGGATATGGTGGAGAAAATTGAATAGAGATTCTGGAAAGGAGAAATACATTTTGAATCACATGCAGAAGGTTAGCAATAATTTGTTTGAGAACAAGCAGGAAAAGAGAGACATAAAACGAAAGAAGAATGAAAGGAGAGTATAATTAATGAGAAATAATTAGTAAAAATTAAATATAATGTATCTCTAATCGATTGGGGAGAGAAGAAAGAGATATGAAAGGAAAAGAGAGAAAGAGAAGGTCAGCTTTAAATCTCCTTGTTACGACAAACTTCGGATGGGTGGGGGGGGGGGGGGGAGTTGACAAGAGAGAAAGAAAGGAATAAAACGGGGAGGATAATACGAGATAGATATACAGAAGGAGATGAATATAAAGGAAAGGATGCTCAAAACAAGTCTGCAGCGAGCAAAAAAGGGTTGGATTGGTGAACGGATCATGGAAGTGAACAACATATTTCCAAGGTTCCCTCTTTAAATTATAATTCTATATTTATTTTGCTGTTATATTGCTTTTACGCTATTAGAATCCTATGAATAATAATAGCTGGGATTTGTTTGTTTACTTAACAAAATCAATATGTAACCGAAGGCCTACATAATACGGTTGGTTAGGTAAGAATGCCTGTCCTTGACTTTCGCTGTCCTGTAAATATTTGACCCTTCCTCAATATTACGTCCAATTCGTTGACCGTTGCGTAGAAAATCGATCAAGCAGAATTTTCAAGACAAAGTTCTGTTTTGAACGATGGGTTAATGTCGAAACTTTGCTCTGTAGCTTCCTTAACTGCAGAAGCTTTCATTGCAAGTTTTTTGCAAGAGAAGATAAAATAATGTTAATATCGTTTATAGTGATTAACGTAACCGCGTATTAAAACCGACATCAAATCACATCGACTGCTCTTTTTTGCGATCAATTGTCGTTCTGTCGCTACTCGTGACGATGTGAGATTCTCATTTCGATCTCCCGGGTCCAAAACCAAATTAATGTGTTACTTGGGTAAGGCGTTGATTCTCATTACCAAGTCCCTCGGAGATGACGTAAACTCGTATGTTCCCCGGTTGCTTAGTTACAAGCAAAGATATGCTTTCTTAGCGGTCAGGTAAAGTAAGCAAAACAACCACACTGGAATAATTTACTTTCGGACATAATGCACCTCATGAAATACATTGTTAAGTTTATGAAATAACTCTTTAGTGAGCAGAATTGTACAATTTCTCTTCGGGTCAATGAATCATCGCTTCTAATGACATGAAAGGAGTCAATCGTAAGCATTACCTCGAGAAAAAAAAATGAGACAGAGAAAGAAGATGAAGAAAAAAAAAAAACGTTGTATCGACTTGTATTTATAGGGATGTTGACGTACATCCCCCCCCCCCCTTTTCCGGGCCCTCAAATACATCGTCAATGAACAAACGTGGAAATGGCAATACCCTCATCATCACCATCATCCAGAAACAGTAACATGAGTAATTCCACTTTCATCCATCTAGTAATATCGGTGCCCCCGTCCCGCCCTCAACAACCACACCCCCAAACAAAACAAAAAAAAGAGAGAAGAGTATGAATGTACATATTCCTTGCATGGACTCACGGCTACGCCACTGCTCAACATGACCCGACCTACATGTTCACGGGGAGCTCATCCTATCTTTCATTTTGATCTCATTCAGCAATTACACTTCACACTACAGCTTAAGGAAAGCTCCGTAATAGGATAACACTTATCCTCTAAATATAGGGATGATACCCCTCTCCCACTCGCTAGTATAGTATAGTATAGAGTTTAATATACGTCATGTCGTATAGTATTAGCGATATGCTTGTCTTCTCGTTTCTTTTCTGAAAGTACGATTCCTTTGAAGGAAAAAAAGAAAGAAAGAAACACCCCCCCCCCCCCCTACAAGCCAGACCTTCGAATTGTTTGTGTCCAATAGTGCGCTCTCCCGCCTACATATAAACACATGGTGTGCTTCTGTAGCTACAAAAATCCCAAATGCAGGACAGTATTTTTTTTCCTTGAGCATGTTAACAGAATAATACTTAACTCAGGTTATCCCGATAACATTTTTGAAAGATCCATTTAACTTTCTTATCATCGTGCACTGAAATGTAATCTTCATTATCAGAATTCACGGTAAAATATATTCGGAATGGAGAGCAGAAATATCATATTTGGGAATTTGTAAAAAGGTTACACATCAATCATTGTAACAGTAAATAAACATATATCTGCCCAAATATCCCCTGCCGCTTGGCATGCCGGCAGGAGATGGATGAGAAGTAAAATTGGAACAAAAAAAAGAGAACTAAAATTGATGATAAGTGAATAATGTGATAGGGTTCGTTTAACCGTTTCAATGAAGGAAAAGCAAACCGAACATTTCTCCGTGCATCTGTCCCGGGGCACCATAAGAATATTATGGAAATATAAGGACCCATACTTTTTCCCTCTCATCGAAAACATAGAAGAAAAAAACATCTTTGGACATTTATTTCAGTTCTTGTGATAAATTGTTCATTTAGCATGTCGGCAAACATTAAGAAGAATCATACTCAATATTCTACAAAAATATTTACACAAACTAAAGGAAATATGCATGTATAGTGATAACATCTAAATACTGCTTGGAAACAAAAACCAATTTGGGAATTAAAATATAAATATTATCCACTCATCATCAAAATCTAAATGCTTATATAGAGTAATTTAAATGTTATCTGCGTTATTTTTCATTAAGTCTAATAAAAAGTGTCTAGAAGTATGAGGTTTGTATTAAAATACAAATATAGGTATGATCAAAAGGAACAAACATAAAATATAAACTTGATCTGAGTAAAAAAATTACGAACAAATCGATATTAGCGAAGCCTCTGCTATTGCTCACTTATTATACATTTATACAAGTCATTTGAATGTGCTCTAAATGAGAGTACTGAGCCCTATAAGGTAGCGTGACCAAATATATTTAGTGATCACGCTTCCGCGTCTAAACCTCACCCCAAAGAATAAGTGTAGGTACTCTGAAAATGTGATATATTCCTGCCATTTGATGTACAATACCAGAACCATTCCTTACCAATGAAGAAAAACCATAGCTGAGACGAGAAATCATATTTGGTGAAAAATATATAACAGGGGAACAATTGGAATTAATTCATTTGAAAATACTAAAATATAGCAGTTAACAAATCTATTTCATTTATGAGAAACCTTCAATCAAGGATACTCTCTCTCTCTCTGCTTTAACCCTTGAAGAACACCAACTTTTTTGCAATAGAAGGTGCCCCTGTCTTGCTGAGAAGCTGTACATTAGTCTTGCTTTATGCCTCTCTCATACACTTTGTTTGGGAATCTGTAGATTGATGGGCAGGAACATAATACATCTCTCGTAATAAGTGAGTTTATTCCTTGGAGTGAGGTTTCCTTCAAAGAGAAGCTTTAGTTCTGGTAATGATTGAAAATAAATTATCACAGAAGCCAACAAAATTTACACTGAATGTTCAAGATTACAAATAAATGAAACGTGCCTATAAACGATTTTGGTAGAACATTTATAGGGGCTGAGTAATGAGCATGGCAAGATGAGGAAATCAAAGTAAGAGGGCCCGACACCATGTGCTTATTAAACACAGATCACTATGTGCAAATGAGTCTTGTGGTTATTATTGAAGATGATTTCCAGTTAGTTTATGTGAGTTTGTTTTTATTTTACTGGTTCAAACAATCAATCTAATGCAGGATAAACAATCTAGAATGAATTATAGCCATGTTCTCTCAACATACGATTCCCATACCAGAGCTCAAGATTAGATTTAAAGGTCGGGTGACATCGAAATGTAAGTTGATTCATGTTGATGTGCAGGGCTGCTTACAATTTATATTTGTTATTCAAACATCTAAATATATTTCATAGACTTTTAAATATGTTTTAAAATGTGCTATGTACCTAAACCAGAGCTGAGAACATGTTTACAATAGACCATACAATACCAACATATGAGTTGCTATGTCAGACATGCTGTAGCATCACCAGGAACAGAAAGGTAAGGTAGAGGTATTGTATGAAAGAATAAAATTCTTTTGTGAGCATGTGCTGAGCTGGGGGAGTTACATACCACTGTCTCCTGTTAGCTCACTAATAATTGACAGATGATGTCACAAGATGAATGGGATCTGGAGCACTTTGTTACGGTCACAAAGGTTCGTACGAATCTCCCTGTTTTTCCATTGTCTTTCCGAATTTCCATTGTCTGAAAATCGTTCGTAGCAGTTCGTAATGACATTTGTGACCGAGGCTTTAGCAGGTCTGAGAAAATTATTTTTAAAAATATTATAAAATCTATGTAATATATTAAGATGTTTTAATAATTAAACAAATAGTTGTATATTGTCAGCCCTGCACATCAACAGGAATCAACTTATATTTGGACGTCACCCGACCTTTAACCTCTGTATTCGATGTAATTGGTGAACTTTGTATTTGAGTGGTGAAGACACTGATAGTGATGAAACACACACAACAATGTACGTGTGAACGATTGTATGCAGCTTATTTGATTCGACGGCGCCTTTAAAAAAAAAAAAAAAAAAAAAAAATTAAATTATAAACATTTTACATGTCATGTTTTCACACCATTCATTTTGTCAATCTTCAAAGGGTTATTCGTTATCTGCGACCGCTTGTGAGTTCAGGAGTGACCTTGGGCGGACTGGTGCGAGAGAGCGTGATCCCTCAATGCTGCGCTTTGCTCAAGCTAATATGGCTAGTATAGGTCAAGTGCTAGTAAATTACAAACAATTAAAAGTATCTAAATTATATTCTTTATTCATTTAATTTATATAGATATATATATATATATAAAATGTATATACTACTCCTTCGTTAAAGGTTTCACCGGAGATTGGAGTAATGAGTGTCCTTTTTGTGAACCCGAATGTTTCTCGCTCGATCTCTTAGTTGTAATGCACCTGTCTTACTACTTCTGTTTCCCTTTCTCCTTGTCTCTTTCTTCCTCTGCAATTGTCTAATACTTTGCTTTGTCTTTTTCCTCTCAAACTTTGTCCTTACTTCTCCTAGCGTTATCTGATTATGGTCTCGTGTTGTAAAATATTATATTATCATTAGATACTTGCTTTTTCTCATTTTTCATGCTCGTCCACCAATTTAGTTTACCCCCACCCCTGTCATATTCTCAAAATGTAACACTTTTTTTTATTGGGGGGGGGGGGGGGTAGACGGGGTTAGATAAATGGGAGAAAGTACATTTTCACGATCTCAGATTACTTGGGTAAAAAGTGGCATGTTACCGATAACAAAGAAATGACCCGTTACTTAACGGTCTATATATATCATTAAGACACGCAAAAGTACAAGTCACGTAGGTGTATTTTTGGAAATAGTATATCATTGTCCTTCAAGACATAATATTTTTATATATATCTCTCAAGAACATGCGAAATTCAGTAACCTTCAGAGTAAAAATGATTTCAATGTAAGCAGAATAAATTCATCCTCGGGGTCGGCGAAATCAAGGGACTGCTTTCCAAAAGTGTGCCGACGCAAAGATCACAAATGATCTTTTGTAAGCAGGACATCTCTCTCTCTCTCTCTCTCTCTCTTTGTATCTCTCTGTCTCTGTCTCTCTCTGTCTTTCTCTTTCTCTCTATATCTTTCCTTCTATATCTATCTCTTGAGCCACAGTGATTTGAATAATAGAATTCGAGATTCTATTAAACTAAGGCCATTACAGATGTCAAGTGCCATATCCAACCTGCGCTGTTTAGCGGCTTTCTTTGATCGTGTTTTATGACCTTTTGGTACCCGGTCAGAGCATGAATATTCGTCTTCATCTATATGTTCAATGTAAGCTTACTATATACATGTAACTTTGCAGAGTTTAAATATATATATACAAAAGTTGGATTGTGCACAGGTTGAATTTAATTTTTTAATGTAATACTCATCAGTAGCCAGCATAAGGGAAGGTACATATACGAGCCATTTACGGGCGTTTAACCACTTTACATATCATTCCTTTTCTAAACAATTATTAAGCCACATCATTGTTTAACACGTTGTTTTTTTCATAATTTCCCAATGCTTAAATACAAGTAAAGATAGGGAAGTATATAAACATTAAACAAATGTGGGTTTGCTTCCCATCCGAATATATTCTATTACTTTCACCATTGTCATTCCTTTCGAATGATTAGGGGAAAAATTTATAAGATACAGTAATGTTAAATTAATTTTCTATTTGCTAATGATTTATTTACCATGGGGATCAGGAAGAATTGATGATGATAATTGTTTTGCCTGACTGTGAAGAAAGCATGTTTTTGCTTGAAGGGTAAACAACCAGGGGACCAACGGCTTTAAGTCCTCTCCGAGGGATTTGGTAATGAGGAGTGATGCCTTACCAAAGGGTACGAGCGTATTGAATTGGTTTCGAACCCGGGGCCTCCCGGTTACGAGACCACTGCTCTACCACAGATCCATCGCGCCTCGTATAGTAAAGCCATCTCTACTCGGAAGCCCCGGATGTATGTCGAAACTTCGGCAACTTCAAACCAAACAAAACATCAACTCAACAAGGCATCCCATAGCTGCTTTCGGCAATCAAAATGAGTATAACTACATATATAATATTGCAATGAACCTATAAGGCCTATAGAGATCTAGTTGATTAGGTCAGCGAACCTGTTATATTGCTTTTTAACAGCCAAATTGTAAGATAGACTATGTTCGTGATCCGAATGCGTAGTGCGTCTGAAAAGTAATTGGGCATTTTAAGTATTATTGTTGTCATTTCTTGGTCATGCGTCGGATTAGTCTGCTGGTTATGTGTAACAGCCTCATTTTCACCCCCATCCGACCCCTTCATCGATTCTTTCTCGATATATTTCATTTTCTAGTAGATTAGTCATTTAGCTCCGGCAGCCCCATTACAATCTGAACAGGGGGAGGGGGTAAACTTTAGAGCTGTCTGCCAAGAATCGTAGAACCCCGAATAAGGTCTTCAAAAGAAGAGAGGGGGAAACGTAAAAAAAAAAATGACCCATCCCGAACCTTAAAATCTATTGTCTTGTTAATTCATCTTTTCTCCAGCTAGTAAGCCCCCCCCCCCCCCCCCCCCATTGTTCAAGTGCCCTTTCACTTATTTGGCACACGCTATGCCACTCACTATCAGCATGTAATCTGTTCCATGTGAAATTCACCGTAAGTAAAACAAGCTAGGGAGGTCTGAACTATAACATTTGTTATTTGCTTGGTCATAAAATCGCACATTTATTTCCATTTTGCTAAGAAAACACATCATCGCGGTACTTGATTTGAATATATAAACAAAACATGATTTAGTGTCAATTCTAAAAATCGAAATAGCAACCCCTCAGCTACAATTCACCCCTGTCGATTTAGTAGCACCTCTTAAAACATTCGAAGGCTAAAAATATTTATGCAACAGGCGAATGTGTATTTTCATTTGGGGTGTATTAAAAAGAAAAACAAAATGAAGTGCTTTTTGGAAATTGATGTTAAGCATTGATTTATGAGAATGCGAACATCAACGTTCGGGCAATTAAAAAGTCCGTGCCTATGGTGCAGCTTTACCTGCCGTTTGGATCTGCATCACTTTTATTTGCTCGGTTCGGTCGGTCACGGTTGTCTGCGTGTTATCAAGGAAATATCAGATAGTGGATTCCAAACGGAGATTTCATACGAAGTCATCTGGCCGGAGCTTGTTCGGGGCATTCGGATTTACTTGGAAAATGTAAGTTTATGCTTATGCCTGTTGCATACGCGGCGTCGTTTTGATTGCGTTACAACCTGTGCCAATCGAGCATGTGAAATTAATAGTTATTCTGCGTACATGTACACGGTGCGTCAATTAAGGTAGCGCTATTAATTGACGCAGTCCTACGCAAGGCGAATGACGCATCACATGCAACAGGCATTACTTTATGTATCTATTAATAACTCTGACTGGTCGATATTACAACATGCTGATGGAAGTAATATAAAAAGTTTTTACTGTTCAAGATCTGTGTTAAAATAAAGTCCGGCTAGGTTAAACGGTTAGCTCAAAACCTGTAAACTGACCAATTAGCGTGGTTAAATTGGTTCGCTTTTATAGCTAAAACAAGGGAGAGTGTAATTCTCCCTGCCAATGCAGTGTGTTCTTTCATTTACATATTTATTTTTCTTACAAAACCTGTCAGATTTCTGAAATACATTAGCCCGGAATACTAACATATTCAAATGTATGGCTGTTTTTTTTTCTTCCTGGGGACCTAGTGACGGGTTATTCATTAATCTGATATTAATGGCTGAACTGCAATACTTGGAATCCAGTCTGCATATGTGTTGCTATGTCTGACAAGCCTCGGACAAGCTTTCAGGCTTTCAAAAGCAACCTTTGTTAAACAAATGTACATGAAATTTGAATATGTTGGTAAACTGGTATATTGACTGCATATTACTTATATGACATTTGCTTAGGTATATGTTATGCAGCTTCATATGAGAGTGGTCACATTTTACGTCCGGTGAATGCTTGAAGCTGCAAGATAATTGTCAAAAGATCATTTTCGTAATGTAATGAAATCTAACAAATCTTTTTAAAGGACAAATTCCGTATTGTTAGATAGGAAAAGCCGAAATGTGTGTCCTACCCAGCAGCACTTAGCTCATTGTATGCAAATCGCATCCTGACTATTGAAATACAATCATTTGTAACAGGTGGATGGAATAATTCATAACATGGCACGTAACAAAGATTTGTGCATTAAATTGATTACATTTCAAAAGTTACATTGCTCGTGTATGTGACACACAATTGTCGTTGTGTACACATCGGAGAAAACAGCATATATTAACAAGAATGGAATGCTGATTATAATACGCATTAGGAATGTACTCAACATACACCATGTAAGTACGTTTCTATTGCCCTTCGCTGTTAATATTGATGACTGCAATACGTGCCAGAAACACCAGGAAAAAATTACACTTTAGTCATGAAGGCCGCTTGATACATTCTTTCAACCCACGAGGAATGTTATAATTATGAAATCTCCTTGATACACATTTTCCAAACACCATTTTGTACCATAAGCTTATTTAACTGGTGAATTTGCACTGACGATTTTGGCACAGACGATTTGGAGACTGACGAATAAAATGAAATGTCTGCCGAATGTTTGGCATCAGCGTACCCAGGGTCGCGGTACAATAGAGCGGTTTACACACATTCAAATTATTGTACGCATACTTTTTTAAAACAAAGGTTGTTCTTTACTACCTGAAAGCTTATCCGAGGCTTGCCCAACATAGCAACAAGTAATAGATGCAGACTGGATTTCGAGCATTGTATTTCATTCATCAATAACAGGTTAATGGAATAACTCGTCACTAGGTCCCCAGAAAAGAAATATCCGCAATTTGAATATGTTAGTAAACCGGTCTATTGCTTCATTATGCCCTTTTAACACGGGTGATCATTTGCTGACTTAGGACTGCGTCAGTGAGAAGCGCAGTCTTGACTCGCTGTGCGAGAGATATTGTACCAAAAATGAATGCACAATAAACAGCTCGAGTCACCGTTGCGTTAATCTTTGGCATACGTTTAATACCTCCTTACGCGTAAACCATAACGCACGATGCAACTGAAATGACCCCTCTTAATTGTGACCAAACTGTCGTTCAACTACATTCAAGCAGTACGAATGAACATATGTGACGAAGACACAATCTCGAGACACAGATGCAACCCCTTTGACGCAGGGGTGCGATGGCTATTAGTGTTTGGTTTGAATGAAATGTACGTCGCTCGAACACTGGCAAAAAAAATATTTAAACAAAAGTGTATAGAAATAAAAATATAAACAAATAAATAAATCTTTAAAGCGCTTAGAAATTTAGGTTTACGTTTTTATTGCAGCCGTCATTATTTGTTGTATGTTTGGCTGCTTTTAATACAATCACGAATTCTTACAATTCAAACAATCAATTGGCTCATAGTAAGTGTTGAATGAATGATCCTTCTTGCAAATTAGCTTACGAGGAAGGAAGAAGGGGGGTGCAGCCGGCGGCGAATGAACCGATATTAGCCCACATAAACCATCAGGAAATATAAAAAATGTTCAGCCGGAATTCTTAGTACGATGAAAAAACGATCTGAACATCCATTTTGGGAAATCAAAAGTGTGGTGATTGAATGCCGTGTCGCTTTATTTCACAGGGGAAAATATCGCAAAATTTCAGCGAGATACATTAAATTGAAACCAAGGTAATCTCTTCGTATTGATTGTCTGTCTAAAAATGTAACTGGGTTGATTGAAAATAATAGCGGAGTCACATCAAATCTAAAACCTGCCCTGATCATCAAGGGACAGACATTTTACGTAATAGTCTCATGAATTGTTCTACATCAATGCAGGGATGTTCCTCATTCTCTTTCCTTAAAAAGGTGGGAGAGCGATGGAAATGCTGTTGGACTTTGACACCTAAATGCATCAGCCGAACACACCAATTTTGTAATGCATTCCACAAAGTACCAGTTGATAAATAATTGCAATCTCGACGTATTACTTTTCTCCGGTGGGAATAAAGATTGAACTTTGCAGCTTTTCCCAAAAAATATGTTCCGATGAAAATAGCCTAGCACTTATAGAAAAATAAAACTCGGGCAAACACAATAAATTGTATTACATTGAATCAAAGCGCATGTTTATACAATTTGACAATGATAACTGCGCCTTTCCGTTGGCAAAGACATGCAGGCAAGGATGTCATTTGGGACCACAGCATTAGTGGATGTATGGGAATGAAGTACAAGACAGCAATGCTGTCGGAAGGGTTTGAAAAGGGGCTCATCTGCTGTTTCACGCGGTGTTACCCCCCCCCCCCTCTCTCTCTCTTTCTGTCTGTCTGTCTCTCTCTCTCTCTCTCTCTCTCCTTCCTCCATCCGATTACCTAGGCAGGGAGAGGGGGGGGGGGGTATATTCCTTGCACACCAGGGCTACGCCATTGATGCAAAGGAAAGCTGCACAAACCTTTCCCCTGGAATACGTGATGATGTACATGTTCCTCCGAATTCCCGCTTTGACCTTTTTCGGGGTCTTACGATTCTTGGCAGACAGCTCAAAATTTATGTGGTGCAAAACAAACAGACTCGAAAATTTCTGAAATGATCAAAATGCCCCCATGTTTCTCCGAGGGGCTATGAAATAGTGACATTTCATCCCCATTGCCAGATATTTAGATTTAATGATCGGCTAAAAGATGAGCAGCTCAAGTACTCACATCGAATTTTGTGGATGAAACTATTTCCAACAGAGCCTCGAGCTGTGAAAAATTCAGTAAAATATATCACAATAACATTAATTTAAAAATTACAAATTATTAGTAAATTACCTTTTTGTTATTATCATTTTTAGTATTTGACGGCTTTGTTTATAGACCAAACTAGCTGTCGGAGGCACAATAGGCGGGGAGGGGGGGGCACATTGTCATTATATTTTGTTGTGCACTTCAGGTCTACTTTAAGTACGTCAAATTGAATCCGATGATTGGGGGGGGGGGCGACCCCCGGTCAATTTATACGGATCCGCCTCTGATTTTCTCTAGAAATCAATTCCTGAGTAATTTCTTGTCTACCTAAACTTTGTTTTCAGCCCTGATTGCAATCGTTCGACTATGTTTGTTTATTATTGGATATGTGAGTCAGTGCCGATCGATTGGTCTACCTCTGTAAATGCCAAACGCACGAACACCCGGCTAGAGTAAATCTCAGTCTGTGTTTGGAAATCAATCATCATGTCAGCCGTAATTAGCTATCTGGCGTTCCAGTGATGCATTCTCCCTGCAAATCAGCACACCGTTATAAGAAAGACATTCTTTTTTAGATTTAGATTTCTCAATTTCTATACCTTTAGCCAGCAAGCCTTGTTGTACGTTGCATGCAATTTAGTGAGCATCATTACGGAGGTATTATCTGTTTAAATCTGATTCTGGACTGGATGTTGTGTACGCACATCCGCTTGTAAAATTTGGGTCATACATTTTCCTAATTTGTCAATCTTTTGTTTGCCCTTCTTTTTCATGTACGCTCCCTTTGTGGGTTTATAAGTTCTATCATGAGGGTTATATTTTGTTTTTGATACATATCTTAATTTTACCCGCTAGTAGCTGGACTTACGTTTTCACTTATCTTATTTTGTTTGTCAGTAGACATTTAATGTAGAATTACATTCAGTATCATTTCATTAGCATGCATCCTTATATTTGTGAAAAAAATAAAATGTTATGATTAAATGGACTTAGAATTATTCCACTTTTTTGGTCGGTTAACTATGATTCCGTTGATCTTTAAAAAATGATAACTGGTTGAAAACAAAAATAACAGTTACATCATTTAGTAAAAAATATATGTAAATATAATCTATGATGGGCCCTACTCAAGTGATGTGCCACCTACGGACACTTTTCAGCTCTGACTTCTGATACATGTATGATCAGTTGGCCAGTGCGTTGGACTTATCACAACAACTTTACAAGGTATGCTAAAGTGAATAAAAATAGAATAAGTGTAAATTTATAAAAAGAACAACAAAACAAATCATTATATAATAGGCCTTCCATAACAACAGCTTCGAATGGAAGTAGCCTTGGATAACCAATTACCACTTAACATTCGCAAGAGCAGAGTGCATTCCTTTCACAAAAGTGGTCTTTTTAAGAGGAAATTAAAGAAATACCTAAGACTTGAGGGTCAGAGGAAAAAAGTAAATGACGTGTTATATGATTAAAATAGCCTGAATACATATTTTGTTTTCTTCTGCTGGTTCATACTTCTTGTGTACGTTATAGAAATTCAACATATTTATCACTATTTTCCTCTTCTTCTTCTTCCTCCTCCTCCTTCTCTTTTCTTTTCTCCTTCTTCTTTTTCTTCTTGTACTTATTATCATTTCTATCATCAGTTTAATGTTGTTATTATTATTGTCATCATTATTATCTTCAATAATTTTGTTTTTATCTCATCTGTCTGTAAATATTAATATTTTAACTTAATTTTGTACGTGTATGTCGGGGAACCTACTGGAAATAAGCTCTCGAGTTCTCGCGGGTTACCCTGTTCAAGCTGAATTGATTTTGATCTGTTATTCTTGTATATCGCTGTATGTTGGAAGCTTGGCGAATAAAAAAAAAACAATCAGTCAATCAGTGTGCTGAGGAAACATCCCCATGGAGTGGAGATTGTGCACACAGTGTGTGCGGGCAAGCACTGAATCCAATGACCGGGGTAATTATTTGTAAAGCGCTTAGAGACATTTGTGATAAGCGCTATATAAAAGCTAAATATTATTATTATTATTATTATCAGTCGAGCCTAACAAAGTTGTGAGTACCATCACAATCACACAAAAAGACCTTCAGAACAAAGACTTTCAGTGATCTAACTGAGATGTGAATGGGTAAGGCAGTAGCTCTGCGGTTCAAACAGGGCAATTAACACCAAGGGGTCAAACCAATGGACCAACGGCCCATCAGATCGGTCACTATCGAGACCGACAAAAAATACCTAAGGAAAGGTAACACAAATGGTCTTTTGAACTCTGTGAAAAGTGGCTAAATAGCACACGAGACCGAAGATGGCGGTCTTGTGGGCTGTCGCTTTTAGAAGGCTGTCGGTCTAGTGAGCCCTCTGAATTAAAATGTCTAGAGGATCAACGAGACCGACACTGGCGGTCTAATTGACTGTCGTTTGAACTGTTTGAACTGTCGGTATCGTGGGCTGTTATCCGCGTAGGTTGTCGGTCCCGTGGGCTGCAGCATATGAATTCAAACGCTAATAATTGCATTATTCATTTGCACTTTTGTTATTTTAGTATTCGTGGTAAACAACATTCTCTCTGGTTCAATTTAGATCATCAACAAGCAACTTCAGGAGTGCGGGCAAAATATGTTCTAATCCCCTAGAATACACCAGAGTTTAAAATCGATGTAAAAAGGCTTTATTAGGCGGCTGAGTGAATGAATTTTGAACGCTAGACCTGGTTAATTTCCTTAAACAGGATATATGGAACGAGGGCTCAATTCTTCGAAGCTGGAGAATTTTCTTTTCGCTCATATACTCAAACAGCTTTTCCATTTCTTTCTTTACATTATTTTGTTTGTGCGTAAACTGATTTTTTTTTTAAGCAGGCCATTACTTGCTTATGCATGCCCAAAACTGATTTTTAATACATTGGTCTGTATATACCACGACAAAAATAACAGTGGCAGATGATCACACATCAGACTATTACATCTTATTAGCAATCAGTACAGTAAATGTACATTAATTCCCTTTATAATTAAGTTCAGGGGGTGTGGGGGGGGGGGGCTTTTTCGTAAATGATTAGCTCGGTTCATACAATGTAGTTCTTTATTTTATACATGAACAAAAAAGTTCACTTTATTTCTTCCCCCAAAACAGGGCATGATTTAAATTCGAGAATAAACTTGATATATCTTAAGAAGGGGAGGGGGCAGAAATGATAGGCGTCGATCTATCTTTAGATGGGGAGGGGAGCAGAAGGGGGCATAAGTGATTGCCCTTACCCCTCCCTTTTCCGCGAGTCACCTGCATACTACAGAGTGAACGCCCTCCGTATAACAATACCTATCTGCTGCTATTGTTTGTTACTCGTTAAGAACTTTTCTTCATTTGCCATCACGAAACGTGAGACAGAGTGACCATAAAACTCGGCTCGTGCTAGCCTCGAGCTATCATTAAAAGTCTGATTTTCATTAGCTAGACTTCGTCTCAATCTCTTCATCCCCCTTAGGTATTGAAAAGTCGATTTAAAGTACATGAAATAATGCGATATAAAACCATGTAATACCACAGGATTGAAAGTACACGGTCCTCGTATCATGTTTGACATTACGAGCGTCAAAGAGGGCAGCAAGGGAATATGAAAGTGTTCTAAAAGCTTCGTGACTCTTCATGCTATCAATTTTAGTGTCGATCGGTATTTATCCATCATGGTGCTATGCTCCATACTTCTTTCTAACTTTCTGATAAACTATACACACAGATCAATAGAGCAGTATTTTGAATGGCATACAAAGAGTTAATAGTGACGACAGTTTAATTCTAACAATGCTGTAGGGTTGTCAAAGCGGATTAGATCCCCCAATGGTTGCTCTGTAATGAAAATGGTTTCAGACGTTTGTATTGGTATGCTCTAATCATCTTAAAAACAATGTTATTGTTACAAAGGAAGTACATGTATTTAAAACAAACATCGATCTACGTTTCCAATAATAAAAAACAAACTATATTGTAATCCTAAGATGGTCAAATAATAAACCTCACAATTATTAATCCAGTGCACCATTTATTCTCCTGTATTATATTCTGTAAAGCGCATAGAGACATGCAAGTATGCAAATTGGTTTATGCGCTATACTAAAATGTTTAATTACTATTTATAATTATTATTAATTTTGAGTAAAAATGAAAGAGCGAATATCCAATGAAAGCGAATATCTACTATCAATAGTCCCTCTGAAAAGACATACAATCATAATGTAGGTCTTCCGGTTGGATACTTTGCTACAATGTGTTTTATTTCTAAGCATCGAAAAGCTGTCTAGCATAATTAATGGGTCAGTCCGTTGATCAAACAAACATGTAATCAATCAAACAAACATGTAATCAATCAAACAAACATGTAATCAATCAAACAAACATGTAATCAATCAAACAAACAAACATGTAATCAGTCAAACAAACATGTAATCAATCAAACAAACATGTAATCAATCAAACAAACATGTAATCAATCAAACAAACATGTAATCAGTCAAACAAACATGTAATCAATCAAACAAACATGTAATCAATCAAACAAACATGTAATCAGTCAAACAAACATGTAATCAATCAAACAAACATGTAATCAATCAAACAAACATGTAATCAATCAAACAAACATGTAATCAGTCAAACAAACATGTAATCAATCAAACAAACATGTAATCAGTCAAACAAACATGTAATCAATCAAACAAACAATCGAGCGATTCGTCAATCAATCAAAGACTCAATCAACTATTAAATCGCTTAATCGATAAATAAATTAATATTAATTAACTTCGGGTTTGTTATCACTTCTTTGCGCGGCTGCTCGTTAATCACAGGTGCAATTTGGTACAAAACAATAGGTACTGAATGAGGCGAGGTTTGATTTGTGCGACACAATGGCTTTGAACAATTTATAATAATCTGGCTTGATTAGCTCAATGACAACCCTTCTTAACACCGGTATAAATTAATGTTGTACCGGAAATAATCTTGAAGTCTTCGGTATATTTCTACCATGATAAATACAATGTGACACAGGGAGATTATTATTTTGTGTGACGTATAAAGATCATATATTATATTAAAGTATCCTTCCCCGATTTCATGATTTTCGCGCCAATATTGACTCTCTACGAAACAATTCCGTATCATGCAACCAAGCTCACATCAAAAACAGATTGCATCCTTTATTCCACGACATCATTTGTCAAACCAAGCCTGACTGCTCTAAATTGGTAATAACCAGCTTGGCCTTTGGAACCATTTTCAGATGGCAAAGATGGCGGACCTTTAATATTGGAATAGCTAATAAATGCCTCCCAAATCGCCGGCTGAAGATCGCAACGCCCACATAATTGGAGCGGTAAGGACCTCGCGTACTATTGAGCTATGTTCCGCTTCGTACGGGCCTGCGAGAAGACTTCGGGGAAGGTGACATTTTATCCGGAAAGATCGGCGGAAATCCAATCTCCGCACCCTACCGATTTCTTTAGAAAGTTGCAATTCCCATACTTCCTCTCCCGTTTCATTGCATTTTTCTTCTCATCTCTTTCATTTTAGGAGTTTGGTTATCCGAGTGTATGATTTTATCGATATTCATGTCGCGTATTATGTGGCCTTTAATGTCTCTATCAACTACATGAAATATGATGTTGGATCATAATTTCGTTAAATTTTGTGGATTCAACGTGTCATGCTCTTTTTAATATTAAATATTTCGTTTTCATTTTAATATTTTCCAACTCTTTATGCAGTTTTTGTGTACAGATATCTTACAGTATATGTTTTCGTGTTTAAACCATACAATCTGCTTTTAAAACGTGACATTTCAGCAGATAAAGACCTCTTATCGAAAATAGCGGATAACATTCGAAAGGGCTTACGTACCCTCTTATTCATACACAACCATTGAAAATGCTAAGATGTGACACGCATGTCCGTATTATTCTTTTGATTTAAAGGCCCACTGCACTACTGGTAGCTACTTGCGCCCTCTATATAACAAACAATGCCTAATCGGTGACCATTGGTCCCCCATGATCCTCTTTTTCTTATGTTAACTGAGAGCTGAGTTGATGAGATAACCATCTGTCCAGTGACCTTGCAGAGCGGTCTAATCCCTCCTGTAAACTATGGCAGATAAGCTTTAAATGTTTTGAGTTAACCCAGGTCATCTGCCTTGCTTTTTTGCAATAGGTGTATCACATACATGGAATAATATGCCCATTAATGTTTTATTATTTCCTATATACGTGCTGCTGCCTAAAATTATTGAAATATTACGGATTACGGAATAATATCGATCTAAATAGTGTCCTAAAACCAATCAATAATTGGTTTATATTAGTTTATTGGGCGTCTCAAATGAGGCGTTTGTTTCAGTGCAGTTGGTTAAAAAAAATGTAATTAATGTCCTTTCCTCCTGAAAGTGAGTGTTATATTTCCATTTTTTAAATCGACGAATTTTGCAGACATTCATTTTGATGGGGATGGGGGATTTATGTGGCTAAGGCCGTGACAACAAATGCGGTTACTTCTAAAACCGAAAATAGAATATGTCCCAATAAAAAGATGTTAACTACTCCAATTTACAGCTGGTATCTTGTTTTATTGAGATCAAAACACTCGAATTTATTGAACAATCGTTTTCTGCTCGACTCTTGGGGTTTGTTTTGTCGGCGAGCTTAATGTAGGGCGCTGGCATAAATGAATGAACATCGAAAAGTGGAAAACATTCGTTTTCTTTAATTGGACTTCACAGCCTACGCCGAAAGATGTCTGGGGAAATGTGTTGATCAGTGTCGTGCCGCTGTGGCTGTAGGGAGCACGGGGCGAAAAGGGGATGGAAGGGAGAGAGAGAGATAGAGAGAGAGAGAGAGAGAGAGAGAGGGAGAGAGAGAGAGAGAGAGAGAGAGAGAGACAGACATACATAGACATAAAGAGACAGACAGAAAGAGACAAAGACAGACAGACAGACTTAAACAAAAGAGAAAACCATAATATAAACATACAAAGTGACGGAGACAAAGAGAGAGAAAAAAGAGAGAAAGAGAGAGAGAGAGAGAGAGAGAGAGAAAGGAAGTAAAAAAAATAATTATAGGACCCAATACCATGCCAACTCCCCCCTAATCGATGACCACTTTAATTTGTGTTTCATAAACCTTGTATGCCCAAGCCCCCCCCCCCCCCTTAAATGTATTGTGGCACGCTACGCCACGGATGTGGATATGGATAGAATTCGAATATCGGCATTTTAGTCGGGTCCATTAACCTTTCCTACCTGATGAATATCATTCCGGTGGGGTTTCATTTTTATTGTTGTATTATTTAACACAAAGGCATGCGAGGTAAGGAGTGATGACGGTAGCCTGAAGGTGATGATTAAAATAAAAATAAAAAGGACCTCGTAAAAAGCAAGCAAATTGGAAATCGTTACGTTAGCCATAACTATAAACACGTAATCTAACTCCTACGATTTCGATTGTATGCAACTGTACGGGTGTCGTTTTTCCCCTCCAATCTGATACCCCATTCACAGTGGTTTTGAAATTTGTAGCGGCGTTGTAGCGGAGCGGCGACACCGCCATAACACCGCTACAAATGCATTCACAGTAGAAAAGTTATCCCGCTGCAGCAGCGGGATAAATATCATGTACCCATTCACGCTGCAGCGGGTGATTTTTATTACCTCCGTAACAAACACGTGTATGCATGGCTCATGACCCGCGAGTGACCCCGATATGACCGGAAATACTTCAGCGCGGGGTTTTCGATTGCTTGAAATTGCGCGCGCTAGCTGTACTTTACACACTCTTCCTCATGTAGCTAGCTCGATTTAGCTATGGATCTATCTATGCTTTTACGTATTGCTGTCGCTTTCATTCTACTGGAATTGCAGAGAACGAATCGCAATATTAACATGTCAAGTTGCTTTTTGTATCCTCGATCATATTACTTTTTAAAAAACTAGCATTTTTATTGCTTCCAGTCAGAATATTTTAATTTTTTGAAGTGTGAAATATTTTTATTTGGATAATTATAATATCTACATAATAATAAAATCAATTTGAATCCACTGGTTACTTTATTTCTATTTCACTTTATGTTCCCCATTGCTGGAGAAAAGAGGTCAGTGATAGGTAAGTAAACAAATCACACGTGTTTGTCGCGGTGTTATAGCGGAGATCCTTCACACTGAGTAAACACCGCGACAGCAGCGGGACTGTCCCGCTGCTGTAGCTAGGAGAACCTAGCGATAGTTTGTCGCGGCGTTATCGCGAGGCGGTGTTATCCCGCGATAGTTTATAACGGGTCCGAGCCTTCACACTGAAGACAACACCGCGACAGCAGCGGGACAGTCCCGCTGCTGTCGCGGTGTTTGAGGCCACTGTGAATGGGGTATAAGACTAGAGAGTTTGGTATGTCACCCCCCCCCCCCCCCCTCGTCCCGCCTTGTCATAATACCTTGCGTTGCGTTTGTGTTTTGGAGGCTGTTTTTAATCTTTAGAACAGGTCTCTGTATTTCGACGGATGGTATTATGTATTTTGTTTACGTATTCATCAATTTATTATTATATTCATTTTCGATAGGCGTATTAATTTGTTTTGTTTTGTGTTTGTTTTATTTTCAGAGCATTCTTTTTTCTTAGCTACATCTTTGAAATTTGATAACGCAGAAA